>NC_039264.1:21677400-22033234 GCF_003368295.1 Carassius auratus | reverse complement strand
TAGCATAGGTTCCAGAGACGCCTGCTGGGTGTGATTTTTGGATAGCTGCAGATTGAAGGGGTACTAGTTATGTATATAATTATATTTGGTACAATGATTAATGTTAAAGTTTACTTTTCATTTTGATGTGTTTACAGGATGCACTCAGGCCTACAAGTTTGTAAAGAAGTGCTTAAGAGAACAACTTAAGAGATTGGTTTCTGTGTATTTTGCAAGTGATCAAGCACCCAAGTCCTTTATAACTCATGCAGAAAATACTTCTCAACATATTTTTGCACTTGAAAAGCTTGCACAAGCTTGGGCAAACTGATATTTCACAAAATCATTTGCATGGAGATTTTTAGCATTTGCAGTGGCATTTACTCTGGATCATGTAATTCTTCCACAATCAACACAAATTTAAACTTTCAATTATAAATACTCACTGGGACAAGAAGTCTGCTGTTCTGTTTAAACATACTGCACAATTGCATGACTTTTCTGTGTTTCTATATAATTTGTTTATTAATATTTATCTTGATCATAACCAGAATCTGTTGGAAAATGTCTCATTTACAAAGTAACATTGTTTTATATTTTTATTTGAGTTGCATTACACATATGGTGGTAGTTATGTGTTGTAGATGTTTGGCTTAATCGATTATGTAAAGGAAACCCACATAAGGTTTTAATACGTTTTTATTTTGTTTTATTTATTTTTAACTATATATAGTTTGTAGTAAGTTAAATTAAATGATAATGAGAACTGTTATTTAACTAGATAAACAAAAGGAGTTTAAGGTTTATAAAATCTTTTTTTTTTCTTCCCTATGTTAAAGTTTATCTTTTTTCAAGTAGCAATATTTATGATTTTAGGTATCTATAAAAATCTTGTGGTAGCAACAAGATGACTTTATTATTTAAAATAAGTTATGCTAAAGCTATTTAAATTAAAAAAATAATGACGTTATGTTAAAATTATGTCATTTGAAATGCTAAAGGCAATATTTAACACACGTTAAATTTAATGTTTCTTGTTATTTCGGTTTTACTACTGTTTTGCTCACACGGGGACAATTTTTTACACCGTAAACAATCATTTAGCCTACATAAATTAAAGATTTTAATTGCTCACAAATGCAAATATAAAAGCTGTGTTGATGGTGAGGGGAGTGGCGGGAACTGCCCTCTGTTCTCGAGCGGGAGCGCGCGCTGCTTCTATGATCTCACTCAGAGTTAACCTTACTTCCTCAGTCACCAACAACACTTCTAACGGAAAGAAGAACAGAGTCAACCGTTTGTTTAACTTTAGGACTATTCGAGATAAAATATCACATTTAAGACTTTACCTCATATCAGGTAATTGGCGTTTTATTCCGATTTTTACATAGGCTACCCATGAATATTTCATGAAGTAATGCTCTGTTACCTTTCGTTGAAAGTTTTTAAAACTGCTAAAAAAAACCCTGTTAAGTTACTGTTTTTCAATAAAAAGTTTCACTTGTGTCATTGTTAATACAGTATTTTGTTTCTTAGGATGAATCTGTTGAAAATTATTTGCTCCAACGTTATTGTAAGTGACCAATAATACAATGTAAGTTACGTTTAAATAGTAACAGTTATGTGGCAAAATGTTAAGTTTGCCTTATACGAATACTTATGGAAATGCCGTTGAAATTGACTCAAATATTATTTTTATTTAATTGCAAACCTTTTTTCCCCACCTCCAAGGTCCTCATTCATCACTGCATGGAAAAAGGTAACGTTAATCACAGCATTCAAAGTGTACGTTAATTGTTTAACATGCTTAAAATTCCAATATAATCACGCAGCACTGTTAAAATAGGTATTAATATGAAATAAATATTAATACGAAAGATACCATCTTTAACTAAAACATTTAAAAATAGAGTTTGAAATCACATGTAGTACAACTAGTTAACACAGAAAGTGCCAAATGCGTTTGAGATTGTGAGATTGTGTTTGTCAATAAAAAATACCGTGTTTACAGTGGAGAGCAGAACCCTGCGTACACGTGATGACTTTTACTTTGAGTACGTGCCAGATCGTCAGCCATGGGACGTTGCCCGCAGCCTGTGCCTCCAGCGTTCAGGGTCTTTTGTGATTGGTGTCCAGTACTGAAGGGATTCGAAAGCTGAACAGTTTCCTGCATTCCCTAAATATCACCCAACCCGTATGGATAGAAAGTGCAGGCATGTTTCAAAAAAATGGTGAGCAGCACCATATCCCACTTTTCCCAGCATGCCTCATATTCGCTACATTGGCAATATTGTTCTTTAGTAAACATTGTAGGATGTCTTCCAGGTCCTCCAGACATATACATGCTGGAATTTCCAGTGCGTCTGCACCGGAATCGGTTCGACTAAGTCACAAATTTCCTAAAATGGAAGCGCTTATGGTTTGCGCTCACCTCCAGCTTGATCCCACTTGCCACGGTCTTTCCACAGTCTTCTCATACGCCATTCAGTCGTTCATTAAAGAGTTCCAACTACAAGCACAAATCACCGGGAACGAACCGGTCCATCTTGCATTGCTGGTGCATGGGTCAAACACGTCCTACATAACTGGCTTTCCCAACGATGCTTCCTGGCACTTTGTATGCACGAGCTGGGATGGGAATACCGGGAATTGGTTCATCTGGGTGAATGGAGCCCTTGTGGGTTCTGGGAGTTCCCTCAACTCAACCAGTCATATCGGAGGTGATGGTATTTTCATGATTGGACAAGAACAGGAGATTTACGGGGACTACAACAACGACAAGGCCCCTTTTTTGGGGGAGTGTTACACAACTGTACAATTGGGATCGTTTCTTGGTTGACTCCGAAATCCAGAGCATGGGAAAACTTTGCTTGGCCGTCCCTTTTGGTTTGTTCTTCAAGTGGAACGAGTCCATGCTGGAAATAAAGACGTCCCTGCAGACTTGTAGAGGGAACTCGCCATGTCAAGGTAGAGTCGCTATGTCACCCTCGCGTCTTTGCATAATAATTTCCACTCTCCCGCCATGCGGGACATACAGCCAAGTTTTGATTGGTAACCTCTGGCTGGGATGGTTGTAAATATTTCATCCATGCGGTAATGCAGAGACCCACCCTTCAGAATATACTCTTCACATGAGTCATGGACACTTATTGTTTTCTGAAGAGAGGACACATGGTCTTTAAAGACTTGGAGAGATCAAGAACTATGACTCACCATGACATCTTAAAATTGGCAGACTTGAAACAAACTTGGGCTGCCGGCTGCTCAGTGGCCCCAGACGGATGAATTTACTCAAAAACACCAATTGTCTGCTAATCTAGTTTTTGTTTGTTGATTCTTATAGGCTCTAAAATCCAACTACAAGACCAGCTGGTCATCTCTGGGTTGTGTCCAGGTCTGCATCACAGTCTTTCCATCAAAACCTGTGTAGCCTTTGACCCTGCAAGTGGAAAACTTATTTATAGCTCATGTGCTAAACACAAAGGAAGTGTATGCCTGTTCCCAAAAGGGGATCACCTGCTTTATGATATTCTGAAGCTCTACTAAAGACCCGATGTAACACAAGTAGTGACACATGTTTTATTCTGTGAAACGGATCATTAAAAAATAACAAATTTAGAGTGGGACTTAGTTCTGTCCATTTGTTATTGACTGGATGAAGAAAAGTCTGTTCCACTTGGATGTTATGAAAGTTAATAAAAAAGAAACATATGTATCATTATGAATAAATACGCTCCGTAACATGCATTTACAAAATATAAAATATATAGTTTTCACCTTTAATGGTTTGATAAGTCATCTCAGCGTTCCAAACCACAACTTAGTGGATTGCAAACGCAAATTATTTTACCGAAATAACAACCTGATGTCCGATTCATGGTAGAATTATCCTTATGAACCTGTCCTTTTTATTGAGGCCATCAAAAAGATTTGTGAAACTGTGAATCGTTTCTCAAATAGTGAATCATTTGGTATATTACAGAGTTCACAATGATGACTCTATAATAATTGTTTTTAATTTTTTATGTTTTTTTGTTTTGCTTTTATCTTTGACTTTATCTTTTGCCCGTTTTTTTTATGTTTAATGTTTTTGTGTTTAAATTTTTTTGATAATTTTAGCTTTTTTGTTTTATTGTTTGTTTTGTTTCTTTTGCCTATTTGTTTCGTGTTTTATGCTTTGTGTTGTTTCATTTTGTTTTTGTGTTTGTTATCTTTTGCATTTTTGTTTTGTTATTTTTTTATGTTTGTTTTTTTTGCTTTTGTTTTATTGTGTTTTGTTATCTTTTGCATAATTCTTTTTTTGTGTTTTATGCTTTCTTTGGTTTCATTTTGTTTTTGTTTTGTGTGGTTTTGTTCTGTCATCTTGTTGTTTTGAGTATTTTTTTAAATGTTTTTTGTTTTATTGTTTTGTTATCTTTTGCATTTTTTTCTTCTTTTGTTAAGTTGTGTTTTTGTTTTGTTCGGATCTCTAAAATGCAGTTCCTTGTTGTGTTTGACCACGTGTCATAATCCGGGCATTTTCCTTCTTCATTTCAGAGCAGCTGGACCTTGGTTTTCCTAGAACCTCGTTCTTCTCACAAGTCAGCAATGAGATTCCTTCCAAACCTGTGAGTTAGATAGAACCCACGGCTGATTTTTATTAGATTCACTATAAACATACACTAACCAAAGGATCCAAATACAGTCATTATTGACACAGACATACAATATAACTATCTAATCACCTGATCGTACATTATCCTCATCTTTCTCCATAGGATACATTATTTAAGAATATATGCCTAATATATTACATGATATTTTCCAATATACTGCAATATATTTTTGTTTCATAAGGGTCTTGAGAGTTATGGACAGCAAAGCAGACGTCCTCACACATTCTGATCTTCTGTATCTCACAGAAGCCATCGATACGGCCACTCAACTCAATAAAATAGTCGTTTCGACTGATGTCTTCATATCTATGATCCGCAATTGCTTGGAACTAGTCAGCGGACTCATCAACCCTGATATGGCCGAAGAATGGGAGGATTTGAGAACACATGGGGTATGTTATGAGACTGAAATGGACTCTTCTGAAACCAAATCCTCTCAAAAAGAGCACTCTTCTATCAAGGTTGTGAATTAGTTTCCTGTATTTTCATAGGATTACTCTGGACCATTGACAATGCTGGAGAACATTGACAAGCTGCTGTGTATGCTGGCGGATGCTCTCTGGATCAAGCGCAAAAGCTTCACAATGTCAACAAAGAACATGGGTACAGGTTTTTTTTTTGCCTCAGCATGACTAGATAGCATCATCTCTGAACTCTGAAAAATGTGAGTCAATATTTGCTTTCTTGAGAGGTAGAGCAATAAAGATAAACCTAATTGCATTCAAGCACTATTTAGCCATGGCGATTTTGGTTGTCTCTGTTATTTTTTGAGTCACAAGATCAACTGCTTCCTCAGATATCACCTGGAGCCACGGAGGCTGACGGCAGGGAGCTGCAGTTGTGTGTTCAAGCCCTCGATTCACGGCGGACAGTTCGCCAGCCGTGATGAGATCCTCATACCAGAGTCAGAAATGCAGCGAGTCTTTTCTCTTGGTGAGATATGGAGGGCTTTTGTGTAATTTTCTTATTTCTACAAATAAATGCCATGGTTATATCAGAGGCTAATGTTTTTTAACAGGCCACAAGGAAGTGATGGTTATTCATAGCTACTACAGTAACCTGTTAGAGATGTTGTCCAGACTGGAGGTGAAAACCCATGCTGACCAACAGGCAGTCGAGAGGTTAGCATGAGCCTGATGAAGTTTCTACACCAATATTGATGTTTACATTTGGATTTATAGTTGATTGGCCTCATAATTCATTACATCAGCTCTGGTTTGTTCATGTATTTGCAGGCGTCACACTGGTCAGCTGGCCACAGCAGTGATCTCAGCAACGGTTCGAGATGTTTCCAGGGCAGAAGATGTTCCTGTGTCTGTCCAGTACATCCTGTGCACCCTAAACTTACACCCTAAATAATAGTGTACTTTAAATACATATACACATACACATATATACACATATATTTATATATATATATAAATGTATATAAAGTACACTATTATTTATAAACATTACTTATTTTATTTATGAATAAATTATTTATACCAATAAAAATATATAAAATATTTGATATATATATATTCAAAATTAAGAAATAATAATTAAATTTTTACTTAAATGCATTACATAATTACATATACATGGGTTTTCTTATGAACAAAAAATGTATACTAATATAAAATGGTACAATATGTAAGACTAAAAGTTAAGTTTTTGCCTGAGAAATGTTAATAAGCCATTTGATCTTTAATATAAATATACTGTCCTGACTGATCCCACTTTCTGTTATAACTCAATCTGTCCAATAGAGGTCACTGTTAGCTCACAAACGCAAGCAAGCCTTACTAGTAGTCTTTGTGTTTATGTGAGGAGTTATTCTGCAGAACTTCATAAAGTGCGAATCTGATCTCACATTAAAGCCCAAGCCCCACTGTAGCGCAGTAATGGCATCAGTCCTCACATAAACGCTAGTTAACATGTATTTCAGTCAGACTGAGAGACAGACAGAGCGTTAGGAACACGAGATGGTTGTGTTGTGATGGGTCTTTTCCCCACAGTGGAGTCTTAAAGAGGAGAGCATTCTGACGAAGCTGACGTTTATCGGATCCGGAGCGTCTCTCTGCGCTCTGCTGGTGACCTTGATGCTGTTTACCGTGTTAGAGTAAGTGCTTTTCACCGATGCACTACCTGCTTCTGTCGAGGAAACACTGCACGATGTGCTCTGGCAGCATTCGATTCGCTCTCTTTCATGATGTCTAACTTCCAGCGCTGGGTTCAGGAGGGTCACGACAGCATGCTTGACTCTCAGCAGCACGCCGTCAATAGCGCTCAGTGGAGAGGATGAATAAGTATTGAAAACCACTAATCGGCTAATTAGCGCTCAGTGCCAAATGAGCCTGAAGCTGGAGTTTTATGATGGCATTACAGGAGAGTTAATTAAAGGGAAGGGTCACACAAAGAGAGGTTCATCAAGCTGCTTTCTTTAAGAGATTGATGGCCTGTTTGCTGCTAATCAGCCTCACTGCATCTGGGTTACCAAAATACATACAGTTTGCCTTATTTGTCGTTCTCAAAACGTGTCTGAATGATTGCGAAAAATGCATGTGTGACAAAAAAGTGTTTTGTATTTTTTTTTTATAGCATCCCGAAATCAGATCGGACATCAGTTGACAAAAATCTTTTTGTGTCTCTGACTTGTGCTCAGATTGTCCTTCTCTGCAGTGGTGCTGCTGTTCATAATAAGGTTTGGTGTTTCTCACACGTTTATTTGGTAGCATTACATTTAAAATGAGCTTGTAATTGTTGGTATGATTTAACTGAATATTTAATTCATGTTTAATTAATCTTTACTTTTTGTAATTGTTATAATATTTTGAATTAGCTTTTATTTTTATATTTGGAGTTTTAATGATTATTATTTTTTTATAATTAAATTATTGTAGTTTAATTATTTTAAGTTCTAATAATCGTATGTGGCTTTGAAATTTTTATTATTTTCATGTATATTTCTGTATAGGATTCATTTATTTTTTATTTATTTCAATTTTTCAACTTTATTTCAGTTATGTAACATTACATTTTTTTTTTAAATGGATTTAGCTTTAGTTGATAACACAGTCATGCATAAGAATATTTTATGATAAAGTTTTTTATATAAAATAATAACAATCAGGTTCCATTTGTTAAGATTAGTTAACTACATTAGTTCAAATAAACCTTTAAAGCATTGTATATTTTACTAATGCATTATTCAAATACATTTTTTTTAATCTATTAATGGTAATTACTGGACCTGAGCTAACATGGACTAACAATGAACAGTTCTCATTTTATTTACTAATGTTAATAAAGATGGATAAATACTGTAACAAATGTTTTGCTCATTGTTAATGTTAGTTAATGCATTAAATATAGTTAACAAATGGAACCTTAATTTAAAGTGTTACCAAAATAGTCAATAATAAAATAGCACTATATACAGTATATTAAAATTAATATAAAAATACAATACAATCAACATTTTAGATAATAATAATTTAAGTTTAGTTCAGTAATTTTAGTACTTCAGCTTCAGTATGTATTATTATTTTTTAAAGATTTATTTCAAGTTTTCTTCCAATTTCAGCTTTATTTTAAAATCGCTTAATTATTATAGTTATCAACAACCCTGCTGTACACAATACATTTGAATATTTTTTAAAACTGATATAAATGTATTAACAATATTAATGTAACAGTCCGTTTAATCGGAATCAGAAAGAGCTTTATTTCACATTAGTATACACCATGCAAGGTCACGTGTTACAGTGTCTTTATTATATTTAAGGGTGACAAGTTCAAGAAACCTTAAACGCACATCCTCTAATGGCTTATTGCTTTATGAAATGCTATCAGGCCTATAATATTGCATTTTTAAAAAGGAAACCAAGTCTATTTTTAGATCAATCTCAGTAGCAGCAGTCTGACATTAGTGCAGTAGCCATATTTGGCGTTGGATAAGCTGGATAAATACACGGCTGCCTTCTTGACCCTTGACCTCCTGCGCTCTGACCTTTGCCCTGTAGGTGGCCTGCACGCTCGTGGCAGCTCTGATGCATTTGTTCTTCATGGCAGCCTTCAGCTGGATGCTGGTGGAGGGCCTGCTGCTCTGGAGCAAAGTAGTGAGCGTTAATTTGAGCGAGGACCGACACATGACATACTACTACCTGATTGGCTGGGGTAATGTGACTCCGCCCCCAATCTCCTCTTCAGTCTGTTGTACTGCGCAGTTATTGACTGGGTTCAAGAGAACAGGAATGCAGGTTTCCCGTTGATTTGATAGCACTGGATATTCACATGTACTTGATTTGATTTTGCACTGCTTTTTCTTAAATGACACGTTAAAACTAATACATTAACATCCAAACTGTAGAAAAATTTTTTACACTTTACCGCAAACCAAGAAAAGAACAAAGCAGAAGCATAGTGTGATGTAGAAATGTGTGTTGTGTAACAGGTCTGCCCGTGCTGATCGTGTCCATCACACTGGCCTCTGCTGCTGGCTCACTGTTCAGAACGGAGTCATATGGGGCTTTGCAGGACCTGTCATCTTCATTATTGTGGTCTGTCTTCTCTTTTATAATCGCAATCATAATAACAAGCGCTAAAGAAAGAAATGAATAAAGGAATGAATGAAAAACAAATGCAAAAATATTTTTATGTATGTATAATAACAATAATAATGTAATAAAATACATACATACATGTATAAAATATATAATATACAACTTTTTTTAATTATATTTTTATATTATGTATGTTACAATGTGCAGTATTTTTTTAAATAATAATATAGTGTGTTATGTTTGGTATATACAGTTGAATTACAAAAAGCAATTTAATTACAATTTTAATTACAATTTTATTACTTTAATATATGAGCTTTGTAATAATAATGTAGTAACTATTACATTCATATATACATTCATATAAAGTTGATATTGCTTCATGTATTTTATATAATACAAAAATATACACGTGGCAAAATGTACATTTTGTTTATATTTTTTATATATGTGCACTTGTGTATTTGTGTATTTTTAATATATATAATAACAACAGTAACAAAAAATAAATAAAACAACATAAATAAATAAATATAACATAAGCTAAATGTTTTTGTTAGGTGTGTTTAATAACAAAATAAATACTTGCACATACAAATCTATAATATAAAAGGTCTTTATTACACATAAATTTAGGCAAGGCAAGGCAAGTTTATTTATATAGCACATTTCGTACACAATGGTAATTCAAAGTGCTTTACATAAAAGAAAGTAAAATAATAATGAAGAAAAATTATAAGAAAAATAAAACCAGCAATTTTAAAACTTTTACAATTATTAAAAAACTTACAAAATGAATTTCATTTATTGTATTTTTATAATTTTTACAATATGCTAATTTTGTATAATATAGTGTGTTTTTTTTGGTATACAGTTAAAAATGCAAATGATAAAAAAATTATTATTTAGAATTTAGTCTTTTACATTAATGTATAAGCTATGTAATAATGTAGTAATTATTTCATTAATATATAATATTTGTGTAAAGTTTATATTGTTGTATTTATTTTTATATAATGCAAACAAATTCATGTGTGACAACTAGTAATAACAATAAATAACATATGGCAGTAATGTTTTAATTATGTATATTTCCTAAACAATAATTAAATATTTAAATAAATGCATATATATATATATATATATATATATATATATATATATATATATATATATATATATATATATATATATATAAAATTTAAATAACATTTTTAAATAATTGTTATTATTATGTTAATATATATAGGCTATATAATAACAATGCAGTGATTATTACATTAATATATAGATGTGTTTAAAGTTGATATTTCTTTACAGATTTTTTTATGTTTCCAAAAAATTACAATAAATAACGTGTGTTAACGCTTTATTTTTTATTTTATGCACTTACATATATATGTGCATGTTTAATATTTACTACAATAATGATAATACTTTTTATAGATTCTAATACTGTGTTAATTATTATAACAACTGTTAAGGTGAATATGATGATTCTGACGCGCGTGGTCTTGATCACCATCGCCACATCCAGGAGGAGATCTTTGATGATGACTCCGAACAGCAGCCCAGAAGAGCAGGTCTCCGAGCAGATGAGGTAGGATGGGACGGGATGGGACGGGATGGGACGGGATGGGACGGGACTCTTTCTCATGTGCCACATGGAGGCGCCCTTTCACAGCTGTGCCCCCGTCTGCTCGAGCAGTCCCACTGATCCCAGTCATTCTGGCTTTCTGTTCGCACATTACAGCCTCTTTCAACATCAGATGTTTTGTTTGTTTTTCGGCCCATTAATGGAACGTTTCTATGCCCCCCACCCCCAACCCCCCCACCCTCAAAAGTAAACTTTCAGACAGCTCGGTCACTGCAGGACCCCGGCGTTATGTTTTTTAAAACCAGGCCTTTATACGATTCTCATGTTGGTTTATAGATTCAGCAAATAACCACAACGCAAATTAAGCTGCCACACGTCCCCAACATTTCGACGTGTCTGGACCTCCGGCATCAGTCGCTGAGGTGGGGGGCCCTCAGAAGGCCCCTGTGTGTGTGTGTGTGGGACTCCAAGGAAAATCAAACACACGCTTCCTCCGCTTGGCAGGGCCCGCTCGGACCGCAGCTGGTTCGCTTTAGCGGTTACCTGAATAGGGAGGTAATTTTATACTAAACAGAATTAAAAGCGATTTAGCGTGGAAATTGTCACAATGTGAGAATAAGCAGCAGCTCCCGTTGTGACCCCCGAAATCTGTGTGTGTGTGTTTGTGTGTGTGTGTGATCATATCTATGCAGCAATATAATAAAATAAAGTGTTTTTGATATGATTGGTCTGTTGTAGGGCGGCAGTGAAAGCCGTGCTGGTCCTGTTGCCGATCCTGGGCCTGACGTGGCTCTGTGGCGTCCTGGTGCCGTTCCCTGTGGTCATGGCGTACGTCTTCAGCCTCCTGAACTCGCTGCAGGTAAGAGTGTTTCTGGAGCTGAGGTAAACCGGAGGGAGGGAAGAGATAATTGCTGTTTAACACGGACTGAGAGCATCTGTGTGTGGACTCGACTTTTATCCAGACTTCTGGTAAACGCTGAAAATCTCTGAAAAGTGTCGTCCTTTTCCAGCGTTTCTCTTTTAGTAACTGTCAGAATCTGGGTGAAATTAGTTTTGGGCGAAAGACAGGATTCCGAACAGATCCTCTGTTGCTTCCTTTTCCCGTGAAATCCTCATTCACGGTTGTTGAGCTCGGCTTTAATAAGCTGCTTTGAGCATTCTGGGAAATGTAGATTTATTTAGTAATTTACTTTAGTCATTTCATTTTTTTTTTTTTATGAGAAAAAAGAAAGTGGTGTGATTTATTATTAATTTTATATAAATAACACATTTCAGCAGGCAGTAGATAAAAAAAAAAATACAGAATATTGTGGGAAGTTATTCAAATATCACATGATCTACAGGTCTGTCCTGTTTTTAATTTCCTGCCGTTTTGTGGAAAATGTGGACAGTGGCTTTAAAAACACAAAGCTGTGTGTTTTAATTTATAAATCTTTTTAATCTTGTTCTGTGCATAATTAAAAAAAAATACTCAACAAAAATACTCTTTAAAACGTTGTTTGTTCATTATTTAAATTAATTTCTAAAATACAGTATATTTATTATGAATCCCATATTTAAGCAGGCACAGAATGTTTTTTCTGTGCATGATTAATAATTCTAAAATCGCCAAAAAAAAAAAATGTTCATTTGAACATTTTTTTTATTCACTTTATGACAAATAATTATTAAAATATATATTTATTATACATTTTAACATGAGTCCCATATTTAAGCAGGCGAGTGCAAAATCAAAACATACTAAGTCTGTATTTGTCTTTCTGTTTTTGTTTTTTATCGTTTTGTAGCATTTGAAAAACAAAGTATTATATTTTCATTTATAAATATTTTGATTTCTCATTTTGCGGACGACAAACACTTCTGTGATCATCCAAAATCGTTTTCAGAATTATATTTAGAATCAACGTCGTTCTATTATCATTTGAAATCGTTTGGAATATTTGTTTAAAAACATCAACCGCATGTCAGCAGGTGCAAAACCCAAACAGAGAGTACAGATGTGTTTATTTGCATAACACCACGTTTTAGTTTATAAATATTTTTAATTATGCTGACAAATATTTTAGCAGTGCTGCCACTAATCCAAAATGTTCTCGTTTATAGCTACGCCTTGTTTAAAAGCGTCACAGAGAACATCACAGTGTGTGCTTCTTCGATCAAAGAAAGAAAAGTGTGTCGTTCTTTATTGGTTACAAGCCTGTGCGGTTTGAGTCGTGTGTTTGCCATCTCTGCAGCTCCTTAATCAGTCGTTTCTGTAATAGAGCTGTATATATATATATCACAAGAAAATCAATAGAGATTTAGCCTGACTCGCATCATTAAACCACACTATAAATAGTGCGTTTTCCACACTAATTAAAAAATGGATAACGGATGTAGGCCTTTCTGAAACAAAGTCGCAGTTTAGCTGTCTGCCTCGTTTTCATTTTCTGTTGTTTGTTTGTCCACGTCTCAAGCCGTAGCAGAAGTTGCACATTAAAGGCGTTTGTGTGTAAAGCGTCTCCTCCGAGGATACGTCAACTAAACGTGTGTGTGCTTGAAGGTCATACGGTAAAGTTTGTGCAAGTTGTTTTCCTCAGATGTATTTTTATTGCTTTAGTTGATAGCACAAACAATCTTTACATATGGATTCCTGTCTGCTTTCCTGCAGTATTCATGGCTCTGTGCTTGTTGTGTAGCATTCAAGTCAGCGTCTAGTGATTAAACCATAATTATTTGTGTCCTTCAGCTCTGGAAACTGCTAGATCACCAGATCGCTTGACAGACTGATAGTATAAATGAGATTTTACATGAATTAAGTAAGGCTTGTTTTAGATTATTGAAGAAGTTCAAAACAGTGATCTGTATTTTGTACTGTAATTATTTTTGGTGGTGGAAAGAAATATTTATTGACCTTTCTTTACTGAATTAAATAATAAAATAACTTTTTTATGTTTTTTGAAAAAGTCTCTTATGCTATCAAAGGAAATATATAAAAAAATATTGTGGAAAATGTGTATTGTAGTAGAAACACAAAGCAGTATTTTTAATTTATAAATATTTTAATCTTGTTATGTGCATGATTAAGAGTTTTGAAATTGGCAAATAATTTTCAGAAATGCCGATTAATTTGATCATTTTATTTTAATATTTAAAAGTAATATTATGAAATAGAATTATAGTGTGTTTTCTACCTCAATATATTTCTAAATGTAATTTATTCCTGTGATTAGTTTCTGAAACTCCTTCAAGAGCCTTTCAAGAGAAATGACTCTAATATGCCGATTTGCCGCTCAAGGATCATTGATTATTATTATTGTAAATGTTGAAAACACTTGTGCAGGATAACGTTCTTGTGGAAACCGGGATATATTCAAGTTTTTAGGTTTCGTCAACAAACAGAAAGTGTAAAATAACATTTATTTGAAATCAAAATCCTTCATAACATAATAAATGTCACTTTTGATTCAGTTAATGTGTCTTCGCTGAATAAAAATATTTTATTGTCTTAAAAAAGGCACACACATACACACACACACACACACACACACACACACATACACACACACACACACACACACACACACACACACACACACACACACACACATACACACACACATATATATATATATATATATATATATATATATATATATATATATATATATATATATATATATTTGCCTGTAACACACACACACACAAACATTTTTTCCCTAATAATATATCAAATAAATGTAAACTGGATGAACAACCAGACATTATTGAACACTTTATTTATTAGGTATATGTAAATAAAACCCTCCGATTTATTAGTGACAGTTAAGTCCGCTCTAATGTGTAAACTATTATCAATTTCACTCCAGGTTTTTGGCTCGGAATCAGTCCAAACAGAAAATGAGTCAGAGATTTTTTTTGGGGGGAGATGCAGGATCCACAGGAAATGGCGGCAGGCCTCTGTGTGATCGTTTCAGCGCTTGGATATTTTGCCAGCCTCTTCCTTTTCAAACGTGACAGGTGAAAATATAACTCCCATGTGTTCAAGACCGACCAGATCGAGCTGTTTTCTCACTAAATTCCACCCTTTGTTTTGCCCAGCTGCGAACAATGACAATAAAACTGTGCGCTCTACTAAACCGCATTGTAAATTCAACCTTGTTAGAAAAACCGACCGAAACGCCAAACTTCTTCTAAAGTTTTATGAAGTCGTTGACAATTCTGGTCAATGGATGTCTTTATGCCGCACACTTTCGGTGTTTGTTTTGACGTGCGTGGAGAACGCACCGCCGCTGTTCCCGGAGTCCTCGAGTCGTTCAGAGCTGCAGACCTTGTGTTTAAGTGCTTCATATAGCTCTTAAATACTTCGGTACGGCCCGTGGTTTTTAAAAGGAAGCAGAGACGGCGTGCGCTCATATGAATGCAGACGGCGTGGGGCGGTGAATGAAGCATTCTAGCATCTGAAGCTGCTTTGATTGAGGATAAGTTCGTAATTTCATTGGCACGGCTGCTTTCTAAGCAACGCCCTTGAACATTTGAAGAATATAACATGCGCACTTTATCCAGGGGGCATAGACGGTCTTACAGTATGTGAAATTCCTGTCGGGATTTTTCTTTCCCTTCCATGTTTCATTGTATTTTCAATAGGCGGCAATAACAACATAAAGCTTAAGCCAGAGGACTTTATTGTTAAATCAATAAAAGGAATAATGTTGACAAGCCTTTTTCATTGGCCGCACTTTGTCGTTTTGAGTGAGGGAAGCAACACGGCAAACAAATCATTGTTATTTAGGGGGATGAGAATATAGTTATGTAAACAAGCAAGAAATAGCTTTATTTCTGAGAAATTAAATCCATGTCAAAAACGATGCATTCATTTTTTGAAGGCTTTTAGCTTTTGTGTGGGTATTCAGCACGACACATAGAAATGAAAGAGAGATGTTTTGATTATTCCCTAAAGAAGAAAGACTTCCAGTAAAACAGTCTTAAAGCGATACAAATAGTTTGAATATTAGTATTCAGTAGGTTCGGGTGAATTGTGGTTTCGCAAAGAATTTAAGCGCTGTTTTTCTTTTAGAAATGTTAAATGAAATGAGTGTAGCGTTTCTACAGTACATAGGGTACTGTGAATTCTTTAGGGTTATTTCCTACGGTTATCAGAATCAGTACATAAATGAAATCACATTAAACAAAAAATAGCTTTATTTATATAGTTACTAATGTTTAATTTCTGAAGGCTTAAAAAAAAATCTATTTTGGAAATTTCAAAAGCGCTTTTGTCTGCTGTTTTTCTTTGAAGAAATTGTTAAATAACATGAATATTTTTATATTTCCATAGCAAGTTAATTATTTTTATGTTTATTATTATTATTAAAAATAAATTGATAATTTTTTGAAGCCCTCAAGCTTTAATGTAATAGAAATATTTATTTATCAGAATATCCAAATGAATGAAATGGAGACTTGATAAACACTTTTTTTGTGTGTGTGATTTCCAGTAAAAAGTGGTAATAGTATTTTTTGAGTAGGTTTAGTAGTAATTAATTATGACGTTGCAAAGTATGTTGAGTTGCCAT
This sequence comes from Carassius auratus, assembly GCF_003368295.1. NCBI lineage: Eukaryota > Metazoa > Chordata > Actinopteri > Cypriniformes > Cyprinidae > Carassius > Carassius auratus. The sequence goes on along the minus strand of NC_039264.1, from coordinate 22,016,901 downwards.
TTTTTCTTTGAGAAAGTGTTAAGTAACGTTAGTGTAATATTCCTACAACATAGTGCTACGACAGTATTTTGAACTCTTTAGTTGTTCTCAGATTCAATACATAAATTACGTTGCTTTTTTGTGTATATTATCAACTATTAATTAAACTATTAATTTAATTCTGAAGGCTTTTAATGTATATATATATATATATATATATATATATATATATATATAGGGCTGTCAGATTTACTAAATTAGTTATGAAAAAATAACGTGATTAAAATATTTAAATAAGGCAGTTAACGCACTGGCCCCACCCCCAGACCTGTACATAATTCTACATTTCATACAGTTGACTGTTAACAAATATGATGCAGGGCAACAATGCCATAAATGCTGTTACGCCCTGAAATTTGAGATATTGTGGCAAAAATGCCCCTGTATGTGTTTTTGTCTCATATTTATATCATATATGACCCTGGACCACAGAACCAATCTTAAGTGATCCCATTCATACAACCCCAAAACTGGCTGATTATTAACAAACTCCTGAACCATACACACCACCGTGTGCTTCTCTATCAGGCTGGAAATAAATAGCTGCGGGTGAGGATGGGATGGGATGGGATGGGGGGGAGCGGAGGTGCTTCATAAATCGCACGACCCTCCGTCATCCAATCTCAGTGCAATGTCATTCAGAAACTGAGTGCTATCCATTACCCGTATATAATAGGCCCTCCACCATGCATTGTCCATAGCATTATACGCTCATAATTTCCCTCTATCAATAACTTTGAGGATAGAGAGTTTAAAGGGGGTTTGGGGTCACAAACTCGGGACGCACAAGTTTTTTAGGAAGTTAAAGTAAGGTGGATCCTTCAACCAAAGAATGATTTACTTTACGTTTTAATCTTATCTACTTATTTATTCACCTATATTATTTAGCATAACATACATTATTTTAATTATTGAAAATACACATTTTATTTCAGTTGGTACTTAAATTAAATGACATTTTATTAGACTTATTGGTCTTTTTTTTCTTCTTCTAAATGGTCTTAAATTAAAAAAATATAAATATGAAGTGAAAAGCCCTATTCAAACACTATTTCAGCAGTCACCACAAACACCTCCTGAGCTCTTTAACAGGGTGTTTTGGGAAATTATTTTGACATGGATGCACAGGGGTCCACGGGGGGCAACCTGGAAGAGCGCAGCGAACCCCATACAAAGAGACGGGCAGCTAATTTTAAAAACTCTCTGTAACAAACAAAAACAGGACAGGAATCCCTCATTCAAGACAGGTGTCCAGCTCGTCTCTCGCTCCCTCTGGCCTCCATGGTCAGCCGGTCCCCAAACCCCCAGCCGGGGAAATGTTTTTCAAGTCGAATTGTTTAAGACGGAAAACACAGAAAAATGTCTGTTAAAAATTCAGGCCGCTACTGATGATCACAAATATCCTGCTGATGGAGGCTCAGCAAGCAGAAACACAAAGCTTTTAGATCTGATCATAGTCGCAGTTAGCACCCTTCTAGCAGTAGAGTATTGCTTAGGATTTCAGATTTATTCATATTTTGACTCAGATTTTATTTTTTACATTTTCTGTTTTCATTTCAGTTTTAATGAAGATTTTTGTCATCTTCATTTTTAATCTCGTCTAGGTTTTCTGAACTATTTCAGTTTTTATTATTATTATTATTATTATTTTTAAGTTTATTTATTTTATTGCATTGCATTGAACTAAATCAAAATAAGATGTGTTGTCTTGGCAGCTAGCTGAAAAAAAGTTGTATTTTTTTATTTAATTTAATTTCTTTAAAAAAAAAATTGAGCATTTAATATTTTTTTATTATTAGTGTTTTTATATCTGTCTAGTTTTTATAAATTATTTCAGTTTTTATTTATTTATTTATTTAAATGTAGTTATTTTTTTACATCAAGTTAAACTTCATTAAAATGATAAGTGTTGTCTGGGCAGCTAGCTGAAAAAAGTTGTATTTTTTATTTTATTTCAAGTAATGCATTTGTTTTTTTTTTAAGAGGACTGAAAGTAATTTTGTTGTGTATTTTACCATTTTTAGTAGTTGTTTTATTTATATCTATTTAGTTCTTATTAACTATTTTAGCTCATATTTCTATTTTTTTTAAGTTAAAGTATTTTATTACATCAAGTTGAACTAAATTGAAATGAGAGCTGTCTTGACAGGTAATAATGCAATAATGTAGATTAGCATTTTAATCTAGTGTTGAAGTGTGAGCTCAGGCCTACCGCATGCAGCATAATGGCACTCTGAGGCTGGAATCTGGCCAAAAAAGCGAGGAATAATCATTGCGAGTAACACGTTTCCTGTTGAGAGGAAAGGGAATTCCACGGCTGTCGCGTTTGGCACCCACCCGCATTTATTTGCTTTATAATTACCTGCCGGCTCGGTGTAGTAATAGTTTGTGTCATAGGAAAGCAAATCACTCTGCTACCCAGGCAGGAGATTGAGGATCACATGACCCTCTGGGAACGACCTCGCAAGCCCTCTTACAACAACACGACCCAGAAACCACTCCGACACCCAAATGACAGCCAAACAATGGCGGCTGATTTATGATTTCAGCTGATATCGGTTCACGTTTGTGTGGATGTCTTTTGAATCTGGTTGAATCTGAGCGCTGCGGACTGTTTGGAGGGCTTTGATGTAAACTTTGCAGATAATTAACCAGAACTGGGTCAGGCCGGGCAAGAGAAAAGCTCTTCCTCTTCTTCTCTTTTTTTCATAAAGGCTGTCAAACGCTGATGCCAATTTACTAGTGAGCAATTCGTTTTCTGCATGGAGATGAAATCCAAAATAAACAGGGAATGTATTATTCATGGCCGTGCTCTTTTTAAATCATTATTTCATCTGAAAGAAGTCGTAATTGTGAGGCGTGCTTGTTGTTGACTAGAATGAAGCGTTTTAATCGTTGCTTTGTCTTAAAACACATTCTTCTCTAATTTACAACAAATCAGCCAGGAATATGTGATAAGATTTATTTATTGACCATAAATAAAGGGGAATCCCACTTTTTTCTGGCGTGGAGCAATGAAAAATCTAAATGCATAAATGATAACAAATGCATTTTAAAAGACTGTATTTCTTTCAAAAAGAACAAGTGGGTTAGGTATAATTTTTTTTTTAAATTATAATTTCTTTACAATTATTACTTTTTATAATTACACCTATGAAGCAGTTATTATTTTTAATTTATGTTTATTTATTTAATTTATTATTTTTATAATCAAAGTCAGTGTGGAATAACCGGTATACAGAAAACCTTTTTACAATTTTTAAATTAAATATTATAGAGAAGATACTTGTAGACATTTATTTTAACAATATCACATATTTTTTACTTTAAAAAAAATATAAAAAAAAACTTTCAGTGAATCTTCATGATATTCTTGATTAAAAAAAAAAGAAAAAAACAGTTGAATATGCTTGAAAACCTTTTTTAAACAATAAAGTGTATGAAAATTATTTTGCTTGATAACTACACCTCTAAACTTTTTTTGTGACTCATTAAACCAAAATAAAATAAAATAACCAAAAATAATAAAAAGATTGCATTTCTACAAACTTGAATTCCGATTTAAATTTTAAACAGAGCTTAATTTGGGTCATGTTAAATCCCTTTCAATTAAACTTCATAATATTCTTGATATATATAATGGAAAAGGAAAATAAAAATTGAAAAAAATCTTGTAAACTTTTATTATACAATTAAGTGTATGATTAAATGTATGACGGCCAAATAAAAAATAAAAAAACAACAACCAAAAATCAGTTTCATCCAGTTTGAAACTATGCAAACTTTGTAAAGAAACTGAAAACAGGAGTAGTTGATGAAACAGTGCAGCCCTTTTGCCCTTCCTGTGTGGCAGGACTGTCGTCTGGTGAAGTTTCCCCTGCTGCCTGGCCCCTAACGGTTGTTTACAAGGATATGTTGATTGGTATTAATCTGGTTCTCGTCGTTTCGGTGGCTTGTGTTAAGAGTTACCCACCCTAGGTGGGAAAAAGCACAGGGCCGTTGACAGCTCGGCACTCGGCCGCGGGGCTGCTCTTTTTACACTGTGCAGATGTGGTCTCCTGCTTTGTTTTTCTAAGTAATTATCGTCATTAAGTCAAAGCATGTGCCAATCATCTGCCTTTGAGTTGGGCCCAGTTCAGGTCGAAAACCACCTTAATGCTTGAAGTGCGTCAAAACTCGACTCATTAGCCCTGGAAAAAAGACAAGTGGTTGAGAGTTTGGTTCGCTGGCAGTTTTGAATTCTGTGGTAGTGAGTTTTAAGGCTTTTCTTCTCTTCAAAACAAAAAGATTCAGGTTTATAAAGTTTATGTAGAGGTCAATGACAAACGGAGGTGTGTGTTTTTAAAATGGAAATCAAAATGCAAGTGCCAGGTCTGCGATCTTTGTATTCTTGTCGGTTACAAACATGCATTTTTGTATTTTATTTAGTATTTTTGTTTTGTTTTATTTTAGATATAATGTTTCAAAATGTTTTATCATCAAGGCACACACACACACACACACACACACACACACACACACACACACACACACACACACACACTCACACACACACACACACACACACACACACACACACACACACACACACACATACATATATATATATATATATATATATATATAAATAAATGAATAAATACATTTAAATTTACTTTGAATATACCTAATTTTTTAAAATAAAAGTTTCCAGATATTTTTTTTTTATCATAAATGTTATAAATCTTTTTTGAATGTTATTTTGCTTGACCCAAATTAATTTAGCTTTTTTGTGAAAAGGTCGAAATGCATGATATTCTTAAACAGCACAGTGATTTTGATCTATTTTCTCACGACAATAAAATGCCTTTCTGCATGTTTGTTACTCCACCACACTGACTTTGATTTACCAGACAAATGGTTTTAGAATATTAGAAGTATTTTTACAAATAAAACATCAGCATTGAATGTTTTGTTAATAATTAAACATTTTTTTTTTTTTTTTTGCTTAGTGTTTTATTTATTTATTTTTCTTTTGTTTTTGTTTTTATTGTTTAGTGTACTGTTTTTTTTTCTTTGCATTGTTTGGCCAGTTGCACAATGAAGTATTATTATAATTTTTTTACTTGAAGCCCCAAAAATTCAGTAAAAAAAACCCAAAAAGCACCATAGGTGATATGTATACAAATGAATATCTATCGATTGGATTTTTCATGTTTTTTTAGTCATTTTGTTCATTCAGTCCAACATAAAATGACAAACATCATAATATTATACATAATATTCTTGCAGGAAGGATATGTCTAGCTAAAATGATCAGGCAATATGAAGACTGTTTCACACCTTTGAGGAGACAGGGTCTAAAAACACAGACTGCGAAAGAGACAAAGACACTGGAAAACCAAGACGAATGAAGTGCTCATGTCGATGAACTACCATTCGTTTTCACTTAGGATTCCCGTGAGCCGTGCTCAACCCTAAACGCATGTGACGTCCACTCCGAGTCATGCTGGATAAGGATTGATGCTCTCGGTGTAAAGTGTCTTAACCGCATGTGGCACGACTCGGGCATGTGCCATTAACCCCCAGCCCACTCCAAGCTGAAGAAGACCACTCCCAGACACCCAGTTAAGATGTGGTTTTTATTGTGCATGAAGCATGATTTTGGTCTAAATCAAATCTTTATTGCTATGTTGCAATATGAATTCTGTTACAATAATATTTAGCTTCAAATAAACTTATTTACAGTACATCAAATTCTGTCCAAATGCACGAGCTGCTCGATTTTCTGCTCGACTCCACGAGATCCAGGTCCGTCCCAGCTGCTCCGTCTTAGCCGTGAGAAGCCTGACATTTTTCTTGCTTTCAGTGGAAAGTATGTAATTAGAGTTTGTCTGAGATTGGCAGGGCGGTCTCATGCGTTCTGACAGCGGGGGCACTCAGAAATGTCTGTTGGATGCCTAAGTATTTTTAATTAAACAGTTTTTTGGCACAAGGGGCCTCCTTTTCTCCTGGAGTTCAAAGAGTATGGCTTTGACCCATGTGTTAAGAGTTTGTATCAATTTTCTGCAAGGATGTTTGACTTGGCCCTTCGAAGCATGCAATGTGAAATTGTCTTGTTTAAAAGCGAATTTGTTTACCATTCACTCTCTTCGGCACACATGTGGCCCATGAGCTTTTGGTGTTTAGTTACTTTGGATTCTTAGTGTCCCGCCTTTTCTTTTTCTTTCATTTTCGTCTTGAACGCACTAAACAAATGAATAGTGAAATGCAGTGGATGTCAAGATTAAAGTTCAATTCTGTGAAAGAACGTTGTCCATTTTTTGGACTTTTTTTATCTGGGAAAACTGTTAGATTGTACATTAGATAAATCGTAGCAGATATCTTTTGATTAAATTATAAAAAAATTTACCCTACAAGCTTTGAGCAAAAAATAGCTTGAAGCTCTTACGAAGACTTCATATTTTTATGTCATTTATTTAAGTAATTACATGCATAATTATATGTAATTTAAATAATTGTTATATGGTTTATGCTGCTTATTATACATATTTTAATATAATATATTTATATATTTTATAGAATATACATGTAATATATATATATATATACACATTATATAATAAAATAAAATAAAATGCATGATTATATGCAAGTTATATAATTTTTACATTATAATACAATTTATATTTAATTTTGCAGTTTATTATAACTATAGTTTTTTATATAATATTATAACATTACATTAACACATGTAATATAATAACATAATATTAACATACAACACGTAATGTGCACAGACAAATTCTGTAATTTTTGTAATTTATTTAAATAACAAAATACATAATTAAGTTAAACAATTTCTTATGATTTATGCTGTATTTATGCAGTTGATTTAAATTGTGTATACACACACACACACCCACACACACACACATTTATATAATATGCATTTAATATATAGACATTATATAACTGATGTAATTGAAAAAATAAAATGCATGGTTATATCCAAGTTATTTAATTTTGTCATACAGTTTATATTTAATTTAAACAGTTTATATATCATAATTATTGTAGTATATTTCAATTTTACATATTGTAATGAACCATTTTATATAATTATTACAAATGATCATTTATTTGAAAACAAAAATGATCTCCGTTGTGGTGACTTCTTGAAAACTGAACAAATAAATTTGAACTAATTACAACCAGTAAAATTTGAAAACCTTCTGAAATGCTTTAACGTAATGCAAAATCTGTGGAAAACATTGTAATGAACTGGGACATTGTGCTAATTACAAACAAACAATAAATAAATAAATAATGCTGTGCGGGAGGTCAAATTAATAAAATGGTCTGTTTGAACTAGCTTACAGTATAATGATCAAGTGAATCAATTCAGTAAAATAAACTGATCTTATCAACATTAAATCTGACAACACACCTTTAATGAGAGCTCAGTTGCAAAGCTGTGTACACAATGCAAAAAAAATTAAAAAAATAAAATATATATATATATATATATATATATATTTTTTTTTTTTTTTTCATTCATTACATGTTTGAAATTCCTCAATCATATCAGCTTTCATGGTTCAGTAGGGATTGTATCATACAAATAGTTTGGCCTTTGAGAATTTGCTTAGTAAACTGTCCTCTGAAATGGCATAATACCTTATTCTATTATCATATTTTTACACCTTTCACAAGTCTGAATATGCGATCTTGTGACGACTAACCTTCAGATGCATCTGAGCATCCATTCAGCATATAACGAGATATTAAACCTCTGAATAGCCGAGTTGTTCGATTTTATACTAGACAGCTGGGAAGATGCAGAAACGTTAATGTTATAATGATCCCGATTGTTATTTTTTTTTTCTCCGTCCAATTTGAGAGCAGAGAGGGTGTTTCTGCCGTATATGCGGTTGCGCTCTGCGATAGCAGGGAACATCTGTTTTGCGCTTGTTGTTCCTCTTGGCTGCTTCTCAATTGGATTTCCTCAAGCAGGTCCAAGAGCTGTCACCTCTGCCAGGCTCTGTTAGCTATCACCGCCGGACCCTATATTAAGAAGGGCTTTCAGGGCTAAGTTAATAACTCTCCCCGCCTCCCCTGACTGCCTCCGCCGCTCTCTGCCTCTTCTTTTGGCTGCCGGGTGGCCTGTGGGTATCCCTATCGCTTTCATTTTCAGCTTCTCCCTACCTCAAGAGGGCCTTATGTACACTCATTCTGCCCCTGTGTTTCTCTCACCTCTTAATTCACATTTTGGAGAAAGGTACGGTCATGTTAGCGAACGTTATATATAAAGTTAGCAAAGAGGAAACTGACAACGTGCCGACAGACAAGACAGAGCAGTAGGGCTGCACGATTATGACAAAAATCTAAATTGATGATTATTCCTTGAAATTGTAATTGCGATTATTAATTACGATTATCACAATATACATTGAATGATGTTTATACCATTGTTTGATGCAACTGCATGCAGTATTTTTTATATGAAAATAAATGATGAAAACACTCTAACTGAAAAACCTTTAGTGCTTTTCTATAGTATTACGCCTCAAATTTCAAATACACATCGGATCGGTTTCTTCTTTTAATTATAAAAAAAGTACAAATATGAGTGGTATTATAATGTTATACTAAAACTAAAACAATGGAAAAACCCTCTAGATAACATGTAGAAAGAAAAAAAACATATCTTAAACATGCGGAATAACATGAGTGGACTTTGAACGATTAATTGCCTCTTTGAACGATTACGTAATTGTGGCATCCATAATTGTAATCGCGATTAGAAATTGTATTAATTGTGCAGCCCTACAGAGCAGGCTACTTTAGATATGAAACAAAGTTGTTGTTTTGTACGAAATTCAATGTGTAAATAGCGTTTTGTGGCTCTTTAATATGTTGTAATGCACCTCATTTCAAGCGACACTTGAACCAAATATATTTTCATATTTACTAGTTAAAGCACAAAATAAACATGAATGAACATCAAAAGTAGGGATGTAACTAGGGATGGGCGTTTTCTGCAAATATCACATTTGAATATTTGAGCTCACAAAAAACTAATATTCGAATATTCATTTATTTAAATTAAGTTTAATGAGACAGACGTTATTTTTCAGCAACATTTATTGTTTCCATCATATTGAACAAGCTTAAACAAAATAAGCTTGAACATCACACATCTTGTTTTGTAGCTGAAAACCTTTAACAATGCATGCAAAAAAACAAAAGTACAGATTAAAAGCAAAAAAAAAAAAAAAGAAGTGAACAAAGAAAAAACGTAAAGCAGCCTGCAACAATTAGGCTATTGTAGAACGTAGCCTACACTTAACTTTTAAACTTTTAAACTGTCCGCAAATCTTTTTTGCTTTTCTTTCTATTGTTTTACATGTTCTTGTTAAGAAATATGGGCATGTAAACATGATCGGGGGAAAGTCGGCTCCTTAGTCTGTTAACAATAAGGCCGGCCACGGAGAAAACGCGCTCTGGCGGTACAGACGTTGTCGGGACTCACAATAATGGTGTGCTAAGAGACTAAGTTTTGTGAAGCGCTTCATGTTTTCGTTTCACCACTGAATGGGATCCTCATCTGGTGGAATACATGGCTCCAGCAAGAACTGTTACCACTCGTCTCGACTGGACTCTCTGTTATCATCGCTGAAGAACTGGCTCAGCCTTTTCCGACGAGTGGCCATTGCATCCTCTTCATCATTGGTGACACAACCACTCGCATCAAGGAAAATGTTCTGATAATGTTCAAAAAAGTTTTTTTTCATACTTCTCTCATGTGATCATCGAGAAACCTGAGATGTTTGTGCCGAGGGTCAAGGGCAGACGGAGTTTTCACTGCATTCTCCAAGTTAACTGTGTTTATTCGTTGCTTGAGAGATGCTGCAACAATGTTCTTGAATTCGGTCACTTTCTGTGATTCTTTTGCGCTCTCAAGTTCGTTATTTCCAATGTAGCGGTATGCGCGCTCATGATGGAAGCGACGCTGTTGCGATGTGCACGTGGTGCGATGTGCCCATTTTTTCCAGCCGCGTCCACACCACATCGAATTAAAAACATCTCAACTTTTCAGAATGTCGCAAGCGCACCACGGGTCATGTGACAAGAACTAAACATTCAGCTTCATCCTTTCCCGTAACAACGTTGAAAGCTCAGACAAGATGAAGGAACAGCTGTTCATAGCTGTGTATGTATTGCCATTTTGAAATAAATTTAGTAGCAGAGCTACTGAAAGCTTAATTTATCCTTTGCTGAAATTTCCCATTTTCATTTTGCGCTTATGCCCGAGCGCTTTGGAAAGAAGGAGAAAGCGGCACGCATAATGTTTTCCACGCGGTTTTAGGCGCGATATGTGAACGGCCCCTTATTCATTCATTAATTATTTTTGCTTGCATACATCTTCAAATATGCCGTGGAGAATCACAGAACGTGACCAAATTAGGTTTTATTGTGAACTTTTTTTTTTTTTTTTTTTTTTTTTTTTTTTTTTTTTTGCGAAATTCGAATATCATTTTTAATTATTGAATAATTAGAGAAGAACTAATATTCGAATGTTCGGCTATCCGTGCACACCCCTAGATGTAACGATTAGCAGTTTGATGGTAAATCATGATAAAATTCCCCACGGTTGGTATTACCGTTTCAGATTTTGTTTATCATTATAACCATATTCGATTGTCGCGATTTGAACAACTTTCGGATAAATAAATACTATCCAGCAGCATAAAGCGCAGTGTTTAGTAACAGTCTCACGTGCACACAGCAACTTACGTTAATAAGTACTTATGTTTTGTGTCAAAATCAGCTTTTTCATAAGCGCCACCTACTGGCAGTCCTTTAATAGGAAAGTTGTGACTGCAGTGTAAGTGGAAGAGAGGGGGTACACAGAAGAATGTTATATGTCCCAGGGGGTACGCCCCTGTAAAATGTTTGAGAACCACTGACCTAGAACACTTTTTCATCATAGCAGCGGCTTTAGCACGGACAGACGCTAGCACACATTATCATTTTTTTTTTTTTACCTTTTCTCACTTTCTCACTCATTTTGTGATCCCGCTTGCCCCGTCCTGCCTCGTTCCAGGATTTTCAGAGCTGACTGGCAGAGGGTTAGTTTTCTTTACTTCACCAGTGAGTCAGACCACCCTGTGCAGGCGGTGTGTTTATAGATCGGATAAAATTATTTTGTCATTGACGGGTATAATAGTAAAGAGCAAGTGTTACAAATTCTATTCCGCTATTTAATATGTCAAAACGTCCAGGGGTGAAATCAAATCCAGAGCAAGTTCACTTTGTTTCTATTTGGCAATGTACCTTTAATAGCCATCTCCAGGGTGGAAATGATCAGAAACAGATAGCTGATTACACATCATGCTTCGTTTCCAAAACACCAGACGACAACTTTAGAAACCTCATTGTTGATCCGAGGGTTCTTTTGCTGTAACTCCCAAATCAAATCTAGACTTTCAGAGGGCTAACATAACAAGTCTACTTCGCTTTCAACTTTTCGTTCACGTTCTCCTGAAGCTCGTTGTTTAACAGCTGGGCCTGGTTTTGAAGCCTCTCTGACATTCCCACCACGCAGCTGAAAAACGTCTCTGAATTTGATCCGGTTTGGAGGTTCTGCAGTACATCAGCATCAAGACCCAAAGCTGACATTTGGCCCTTTTTTAAAAGACCGCTGGCACTTAAAGTAAACGTTGTGTATACAACTTAATTGAACTGTTTTTCTGGAGGGCGTCAGAGACATTAGCAGGTCTCTTAAAAGAGCGTGAAAAGCGTCTTTTTCTCTCGCGCTCTGATTTCTCTTCTTCCAGAGCTTTTTCTGTCTCGTGTTTCTGTAATTATTGCCACATGCAGGAGGTTCTGCTTGACACAAACAGAAAAAGCCTGGATCTCGTGACCCGACCCAGATTGATGCATCAACTTTAGTTTGACAAGACGAGACGTTTCTTTGGGTTTGCTGTGCGTAATCCTAGGAAGATTAAAGTCAGAATGGGTGTCCAGAACATTTGATATTCCATTAGCTGCAGAAGAGTCACTCTTTGTTTGTTGAAGCACCACATTAACGATGTTTGCTGACCTTGGAAACGACGGACTAAAATGGCACAATTATGAGCACCGTCAGGTTTTACTTGACGTATCTAAAATATTTGTAGTTTAGGGACTGATTCTCTCTATTAACTAACTATTAATTGCGACTTTTATCTCAATAAACTCCTAATTTGCTGCTTATTAATATTTAGTTATGTAGTTGTTAAGTTTAGGTATGAGGATTAATGGAACTAAAATATGGTCATGCAGAATAAGACATTGATATGTGCTTTACTAATAAATAAACCGTACTCATATACTAATAAACAGACAACTAATAAAATGTACTGATAAACAGCCAAAATGCAAATTCATGCAAATAAGCAACTAATTAATAGTGAAGAGTACTATAGGTCAATAAACTAGTGTTATAAATGTGTGTGTGTGTGTGTGTGTGTTTGTGTGTGTATATATATATATATATATAAGTGTTTAAAAAGTGTGCATCTGATACAAGTTAGCATTTGTATAGTGATGCATAATTTCGAACATATTAGCATCGGTAAACAAAAAAATATTGTAATATTATTACTAGTGGATGCGCTATACTTTTCTTGTTTGGAAATTGACCAATAATCTGTGACCAATATTTTATATGTAGATTTATTTCTCATCTTTAAACTGTTTTTCAAGCGCGTTCTCTCATCACAGCTACTGCTGTGTGAATATGATGCATCACAATACCACGGAGACCCGAGGAAAAGCGGGGATTAAAGTCAAAAACCTGACTTGAAATAACCTAACAAATCAATCGGGGCTAAAGCAGTTCCATAAACTACAAATTAAATCACACAATCCTCCAATTTGTGACTACTTATTCTTAAACAGACCTTAATGTCGACCATGGATCAAATTGATCCACCGTGACAAATAGTGAATATATCTGCGCTGTTTAATGCATTTTAGACGTTGTGGTTTCATCTGTAAATGTAAGAAAGCATATTTTGATATATTGTATAAAAATATTGATATATCGATCGATATACTCCTGTATCGAATCAAATCGCAATTGTATCGTATAATTTTTTGAGGTATCGCAAATATCATATCGCTGGGTATGAGAATATATAATGCAATTTTTTATCTTCTATTTAAGTTCTTGTTTAATAAATTGATTTACTTTTATGCTTCATTCACACCACTGTATATACTGATTAAATAATGGATTTAGCTATATAAACATTAATGTGAAGAATATATTGATATATGTTTGTTTTTAATGTAGACGTACGTGAAACATCTGAATTAGAATTGTATGTAAAAAAAAATTGTATGTCATTTTGTGATTCAAACAGTCCAGAGCTATAATGACTACACACACACACACACACACACACACACACAGTCCTTTCACCCGAAGCAGATGTTGACAGTCATCTGGCTTGCTGGTGTAATTGTGCATTTTTGTGCGCTTGTGTGTCACACTAGACTCTGTTTAAGATTGCCCTGAGTGTAACCTCAACCTAGCCTTCAACTCCTCTGTAAAGCCACCACACACACACACACACACCTGATACCCCTCATGCCGTCATCAAAGTCCCCCGCGCTATTCACCAAATTGAGAAATTGGTTCCAAGCCCGAACAGCAAAGGGCTGGTCCTGTTCAAACACGGCTTGTTTCGCCAAAGTGTTTTCCATGGATAAATTAGTCGGCTAGATAGATACTGTTTCCTTTCATTACTGCTTACTAAAATCAGATGCTGTGGACGATCAGTGCATTTTTCCTCCAAAACCATTGATGTCACTCCATCCGTTCATCCGGTCAGCTCCATTTGTTCACCCAGCATCATATATATAACAGCACGGAGATGGAGAGCTGCCCCGTTCTCTCTGCCCATACACTGTGTCCCTTTAATCATAGTTTTCATTTCAGTACATTGAAATTTCCCTTACCAAGGACAACGTCATAAATAAAGACAAAAAAGGGTTTTGCGGAGGAAAATTTTGTACCTGCTCGCTCTCTAACTTTTTGTGCATTAGGGGATAGTGCGAAGGGATGAAAAAGACGAGGTGGTCATCTGTGAAAATTTATAATCATTTATTACGCGGCAGGCGGCGAGGCGAAGTAAGTAAAAGCGTGAAGGCGGACATCCATAAAAAGGGACGTGAAGCCCCTAAATGAAAAGCAAAGTGAGTTTCTGTATCTTGTCGTAGGTAATGAGGAGCAAGGGCCTTTCTTCTCGGAGGAGTACAGTGCGTTCAGCGTGGCACACACATTTGAGAGGGATTTATCGTTGTTTGACACAGGATGGTGCAGCCATGAGTGACCTCAACAAAAATATTTCACTTCCTTTTTAGGGGGGAAATGCATTTTTGTGTTGTGTTGTAGACTCCATCTCTATCTTCCTAACACTATTCTTTGCTCAAAGTCAAGTGTGCTAAAATAATTTAAAAAAGAGGAAGATGTTTGCTTGTTTGCTTGCTATATATTATATATTACCCAATATTTATTTAAACTAATATTTAAATGTATAAAAATGTAAGTATTATTATTATTGTTATTATTATTAGTAATACTATTAAATATGTATTAGCATAAATATGATTCGATATTTGTATAAATAAATGTCTTTGACTACTTTACAGTCAGAAATAATAGTAATGGTATTAATAATGGTTATTACAATTTTTTTTCAACAAATGTAGTTATTATAAAATGTGTAAGCAGATATTTATTTGAATTTATACAAATGTAAATGTATTATTACTGCTATTATTATTATAAAATATGTATTAGCATGAATATCAATAAATATTTGTTTAATTAAATACATATATTTCCTTGACTACTTTACCGTATAATAATAATAATAATAATATTAATAATAATAGTTATTATAATTGTTTTATTTAGTTATTTATAAAAAATATTTAGTTTATTCTTATTATTATTAAATATGTACTAGCATAAATATTAATATATATTTTTTTAAATAAATACATGTAAAATTGTTTTAATAAAAATTTTCCTCGACTACAGGAATAATAATAATAATGTTATTATTATTATTATTAGTAGTAGTAGTAGTGGTAGTAGTAGTTGTTGTTGTATTAAATATTAATAATAAATATTTGTTGAAAAATGTAATAAATTAAATACATGAATTCCAGCTCTAGAACTTTATTTTTATTTGCCATTTTGATTTCTATAGATAACAATATTTCTGTATCTGCAGAAGACTTCATGCATTAAGGAAGTGTTAGAACGAGCATGTCCTGATTGTTGGAATGAAATCACACTTGCGAATGCATCTTGATCTCTGGGGTGCCGCGTGTTTTTAGAACACAACACTTGCTGGTTCCGAATGCATTCTGTTTTTAAACAACAGAATTGTTTCCTAATTAGTTTCGTTAGCAGATAATTTATGCTTTTTGTTTGATGTAAAGCAGTACAATCCCTTTGCATACATTTTCACCATTTTAAAGCTGAGTTCAAAAGAAATGTTTTATTTTTTTCCCCCGAAACCCAAAAAACACAATGCATTTAAATGTGCTCCATTTTTCCGTGTTTGTTTTTAGCTCGTCATTAATGAATTAACTTTTTAAACAACTCATCATTATTGTTTTGGTGCCATTTTATTTTTAACTCAATTATATTCTAATTGATCATTTTTCATAATATGTGAGGGATGTTTTTCCCACTTTGTTCAGAACACAATGAAAGCTTATAACACAATAAGGCCCATGATCAAAAACATGATAATTCATTTGCAATACTAAATAGGAAATTGACAGTTTAATGCAAAACAATAAGATGCATACTGCATTGTCTTTTACCCCCCTCTATCACTGGGTATTGCTTCCTTAGAAGAGTCCTGGCTACTGTAGCACAGCGTCAAATTCATTTAAAACAGGATTTCTGTTCACATTTCACAAAATATAATTGACCAGTTCCACATTTTTGTATGTATATGTTTATTTACAACAACAATTATATGTTTATTATGGGATATTCCACCCCAAAATGAAAATGTAGTCATTAATCTCTTACCCCCATGTCGTTCCAAACCTGTAAAAGCTTAATTCATCTATGGAACATAATTTAAGGTATTTTGGATGAAAACCTGGAGGCTTGTGACTGTCCCATAGACCGCCAAATAAAACACACTGTCAAAGTTCAGAAAAGTATGAAAAGCATCATCAGAATAGTCCATCTGCCATCAGTGGTTCAACCGTAACGTTATGAAGCTATGCGTATGCTCTTCTGTGTCAGCTGCACAACAAGGATGTGCTGTTTTCTTTCTTTTAAATCGAAGCTGAATACACGTAGAAACAGCGCATCCTTGTGGCGTGGCTGACACAGAAGAGCATACGCAGCATACGGATATGGAGAGACATAGAGGAGAAGTGATTAATGACAAAATGTTCATTTTAGGTTGGAGTATCCCTTTAAGTACTTACGTAAACATATGAATATTCATTTACCTAATATTAATAATAATAATATGGTTATAATACAATATTAAATAGCATTATTAATTATTTAAATAAATATTAATTTAAAGGGGAATATTTAATTATTTATTTTTAACTTATTATTATTATTCAAATATTTATGTAAATCACTGTTCATTTATTCATTTTAACATTTTATATATTCATTGGTAATGCTGATGATGATTATTGTTATTATATTATTATGTATTCATATTTTTATTTAAAAAATATTTGTCTGTTTATTCAAACATACAAATATAAATTTAAATAATAATAATAATACATATTCATTTCAAGAATATTTGTGTTTCTATTTAAACAATATTACAGATATTTAACAATAATAAAATAAATATTTAATTACTTATGTAAACACGAATATTTATTTAAATAATTATAATGTACTTTTATAATACAATTTTATATAACAATTATGAATTATTTAAACAAATATTTGTATCATGAACATTGTTTTATTAATTTGATTATTGAAACATTTTATTATTATTGGTTTTATTACTTAAATATTTATGTAAATCAATGTTAATTTATTAATTTTAACATTTGTTGGTGTTACTGTTATGAATATATTATTATGTATTAATATTTTCATTTAGACAAATATTTGTCTAAGCATACAAATATATATTTTAACAACAACAACAATAATAATAATACATGATAATTTAAACAAATACTTATCACTCTATTTAAACATGCAGATATAATAATAATAATAATAATAATAACAATAATAATAATAATAATAATAATAATAATAATAATGCCATTTTATACTTATTCATAATAATAATATTAATTTTTAATATTACATAACAATTCAGAATTATTAGAAAGAGTATTAATTTATTTCAATATTTATTTAAACAAATATTTCTTTAAGTGATTATCTGATTATCTGTACATTTGAAAAAAATAAAAATAACCTGTGAGGCAATTAAATATGTATGTTCAAGATCATACTGTCTGAAGATCACAGTTTTCAAAACAATAAATCAGATTTTTAATATGCCAGTGTTGGCTCTAGATATTTACCATTGTGGTTTTCATAGACTAGTATACAAAAAAGAATTCCTCTTTATTTTCTCTAATTTCATGATAGATGTCACTGCTACTTTGACAGTAGCTGATAGCGTAGCATGGCCTCATGGGAGATCTGCGGCTCCCCAGCGCTGATGAAATGAAGAGGGCTGGCATCACAGGCAACACAGTGGACATCTGGAGCACACCTCCAAATCACGCTGTCAATGATGATGCATTGTGATCCAGCTGTGGCAAATTGGACGCTCCAAACTCCCGCCTGATTGATGTTACTCTATCACAGCTGTCAGACAGCATTGAGTAAAATAAGCCAATAAAAAAAAGATGCAATCCCAAGATTTTGACGTAAAAATTCCAACAGAAGGAATGTAGACCTTGCATTCGTAAACTCATTAAACTCCACCAGTGCTAAAAAGTATCGACTTTCTGTGTGTACAGTCGAGAACATTTCAGAATTCTAAAATTAAAGAAGCTGAAAAGTGTTGACCTTAAGTTAGTACAACTTTTAATTTCCTTGAAAAGCCCTAAAGATGTGCAACTTTCTATTCAATGGAAATAAAGGGAAAAAATGGCACCTTTTATTTTCCCACCATATGTGTCCTCTTTCTTCACTCAAGGGCAGTTCATTCACACACTTTCAGACCTGGCTCTAGAGTTGAAATGCTTTTCCTTTCATCCTCCTTTGAAGAAAGATATTAAGTGCAAAGAGCAAAATGTGTATAGAAATACATACAGATATGTGGAAAATCTGGCTCGCTTTGTTGATTTAACATGTCTTTGCTAATAAGACTAACTCTAATTGAATAATTCGACAAAAACGCCTTCATTTACTCACCTTCGTTTCATTCCAAAACTTTTTGTGTTCCTTTGAAGGGATTTAAATCTCAAGGAAGAGTAAATGACGATCTTTTTAACTAATTCCTTACCATTTTGCACTTCTGTATCGCAAAACCCAACCATCGTTTCACATTTTTTGAGAATTCTTTAAATGTTGGACAAACTTTAATTTGACCCTCACCATTTTTTCCTCAACTCGTCGTCTTTTCTTTGGCTCTCCAGACCTGCAGATGCACACCTCTTCTCCTGAATAGCCACAACTGTGGAAATAATGAAAAACTGCCATTTTTTTTGATCACCACATGTGCTCTCATTCTGTACATCCAAGGGCAGCCCATTCAAGCTCCCTTTGGTTTTTCTCTCCCTTTATTTATTGTGCTTTAAGTCTATCTATGCCACTGATTGTTCTCCGTTAGCCTCTTTCTTGCTTACTTTCGAGGGAGGAATATACTTCAGAAACCTTGGGCCAAAGTTCAGCGTATAGTGTTACACATATCAGCTTCAGAAATGCTTTTCATACAGTTCTTATTCATTTCAGAATCTCAGAAAGATTCCTAACAACTTTCTTTCTTTCTTTCTTTCTTTCGCAGGGCCTCTTCATCTTCCTGATATATGGAGTGTACAACACTGAGGTAAGTCCGCAGTGCATCTCAAGGCTGACTGAGTGAGAGAAATGACATGATGTTTCTGATGGGACCCCCGCCCCGCCAAAGGAGGGCGGATTGAAAGCGAGCCTTTTTTTCCTCCACATGAGCGTCCCACTGCCCTTCATGCTTGGGCTAACTTATATGCATCCAGGCCCACCATTAAACACTGACACCCGGAGTAAAGAGCCAGTCATCCCTCAAGCACATTGGCCAATATTTCACTGCCTCTTTAAGTTTTTAAACTCATGGTCTTCCATTTAACATTCTGACATTAGAGCTCAGCTGCAGCTCAGAGAAACGGATATGTATGCGGGACGCCGTGGTGGAAATGTACCTGCACTACGCCTATTAACATTTAGATGCTCTTCCAAAGAGAGAGAAACTATGGGGATGAATTGGGAAAGAGGTGATTGGGTACCATAATGCCGCCTTGAAATTCAAATCCAAATGTGAACAAGTCCACATATAGTCATCCAACCTAAGATCAGTGTTTAAGCTTGTTTCTTCTTTGTCTGCACTTATGTGTACGTTGATTTTCTTTCTCCATAAATAAGTACATTAATAATTGATCAATAATAACAAAACATATCTGTCTATCTATCTGTCTGTCTGTCTGTCTGTCTGTCTGTCTATCTATCTATCTATCTATCTATCTATCTATCTATCTATCGTATTATTATTCATATTAATGCATTTATAAATATGTAAGTTAATAAGTATGTTTAAAATGAATAAATAGATAAGTTATAATATATTGCATTATATAAAATTATACTGTTATTCATTATTATATTAACTTCTAAAAATCTGTTTAAAGATACTAATTTGTATATAGATAAATATTTGCATATAGGTAAATAGATAAGTATTTATTGTTATAATAATAACAATAATAATACATTTACTGTCTTTAATAATAATACTATAATTACAATAACAATAACAAATGTTAATAGCAATAACATTTAAATGAAATAAATACATGCTAATTTAAATATTGTTTTCAGCAGTAATAGTATTAATAGTTTAAATAACTATATAAATATTCATTTAGATAAATATTTATTGTACTAATTATTTAAATAATAATAATAAAAGTAATAAAAACAACAACAACAACTAATAATAATAATGGTTTACATAAATATAATTTAGATACATATTTGTACAAATTATTTCTATAATAATAATAATAATAATAATATGATTAGCAATAACAACAATACTGCATGTTAAAATAAACAAATAATATTTGTTTAAATAAATATGTATTATAAATATTAGTTTTAATAATAATAATAATAAAACATTTAGCAGTTCACAATTTTTTGAATGCCATAATGTGTTCTATTCAACTTGTTTTGTGCTCTCAGCTCTGCTGTTGTCTGTTGTAGCAGGTGGGCTGCACTGATAAAGGTGGTACATCAAGCTTGAATTGTTCTGATTGTAGAACAGTTCCTTTAAGAATGATTAATTATTTATTTATTACTTAACAAATTAATTCATTAAATATTAAATAGACAATAATATTCATTTAATGAATTAACATGATCTTAAGAATGATCATTTTAAATGTCAGAGTAGACCTCCGCTTCTTCATTTTCTCCTCTCCCTTCTTCATCTCCACCCCTGAGTACAGACGGAGCTCCTCTACCTTTTTTCTAACTCTTTAGTGTCTACAAAAGAGGTGTAAGGAGATGGCCCTGAGACCGAGCCCTGTATTGACACAGCAGAGACTCGCCGGTGACCCTCTCCGCATTGTAAAATAAATCATCGCCGCATTCTTGTTTAACAGGCTTTTTTAGTACGCTGGAATCTATTTTCCAACCCCCGGCTCTCCTTGACCTAGAGGTCTTCACAATTTGTGAGAAGCTCATGTCTGCTTGACACTTTTTTTTTTTCAAAAGGGGTTTTGTTAAATATCGTATGTAATCATCGTTTTGTGTGTGTGTGTGTGTGTGTGTTTTGTGAATCTAATTTGTTCTTTTTGTGTCTTCAGATTTCACCGTCTGACACCACAAATTCTCATTTAATAGAATAATTGAGGAGAATGATCAAAGTGTTAGCATACAAAGACAAAACAAGTCACAGAATATTTAAATTCTACCGGGACTATAAAATCAGTTTCGCTCATCTGTACAGTTGATTATCTCAAAGGAAACATGCAAGTGAGAATATATAAAACCAACCATTTGATTGAGAGAGAGAGAGAGAGAGAGAGAGAGAGATATCAGATTCATATAACATGCCATTTATTCCCAATATGCACCAGCCATTGGTACATTTTGCAGTCAAATACTTTAGATACCATGTAAATCTGTTTGTTAGCTTTATCTGATGCAAAATTATGGTATAGTTATTTATTGAACATGAAAATGCTTTTAATATTGAAATATGAATAATGCCTATATTGCAATCTCCTGCTTAGAGTAACAGATAATTGCAATTCACTTAATGATGATTTCCCTTTTTATATTTTTCTTTTATATACAGTAGATCATTTCACACCAAGAACATATTAAAACTGATCATTAAAATTTGTTTTTATATATAATTTAGTCTGTTTTTAGTTATTAATGGTCATCCCTGTTTTTATGACTATTTTTTTTCCTTTGGCAAAAGTGTCCATTTGCATTGCTTTCATATGAAAGTAATATCTAATGTGTTTTTATATTGAACATTTAAGGCTACATCACTTTAAAACCTTGAGAGGAAAACCGCTAAACTGCTTTTAAGAGCAGCGACTTCAAACCAGTTCCTTTCGATGCTGGAAATGCTTTTTTTTCGAGTAGCTTTCTGTGATTTTATACCTGGAATAAATTGATTTGATTTTCCGTTTCCATTCATTAAAGGTACAGCGCACTCAAAGTGTGGGAGAGGGAGAAAACTGTGTCTGTTTGCAAATCTGACATATTACCGTTGACTCCGAGCTGTCAGAGCTCTTCTGTTCTCTTCATTAACTCTGTCGTCATGCTGATGGGGTTTGTTCAGGACATGTTGGTGTGTGTGTATCTGCATGGCAGCAATAATTTATGACAACAGCAGAGCCTAATGAAGTCATAAGAGCTAATGCATATTCACCAGTGAAGGGCTGGAGCTTGTGCCGCGCTCGGGCTGGGAAATGCAGGCAGTTTTTTTTGTGGTTGCTCACAGCCAGGCTGGAAAATAATATCTAGCAGTCCAGGAAACAGCTGGATTGGATTGTATGATGTGGGAAATACTGGCATACAGAAAATATAGATATAAACACACACACACACACACACACACATATATTATTCATAGTTGCAAAAAAATAAAATGAAGTGTAATGTATATTTTAAGGTTTTACATGTAACATTTTTGTTAAAATAAATGTGAATTTGAATATATAATATTTGAAAAATGTAATAGTTCTTAATGTAGAAATGTATAATGTAGAAAGTTTTGTTATATTTTTATTAATGTAAAAAATGCAAAGTGTATGAATAATGTTTATATATATATATATATAGATATATAGCATTTTTTTTATTTGTAAATTAATATAAGTTTTAATGAATTTTTCTTTCATATATATATATATTTTTTTTGTCATAAAAAAATACATTTCAGGCATAGCAAATTGGCATTTCTGTGACATAAAAAACATACTGCTAGAAAAAAAGGCTTTAAATTTGATGCATATTTACGAGTTATTGGCTCACGCCACTAAAATAAAGCAGCATGAGTTTATAGTACTGTGTATGTCATTCAGCATGCATCACCTAACACCCCGTTTTTCTCACACAGTCTAAATGTAATTTGTTCTGCAAGGGTGGTCGTTTCCTTTATCGCTTTATTCCCGTGGCCCCCTGTACGGTGTGACAGATGAGAGGTTAAGACGCTCTCCTTACTTTGCCGACTCTACGTGTCACTTTCAGGACCCATTACGTGTGACAAACTGGAACATTTTGCTTGCCGGCACTCATTGACTTTTATGCAATGCCGGCTGTTTGCTTTCTCTGTTCCCAGTCCGGATTGAATTTCACCTTCCTGGGGCCAATACTCATGCGAGCGCAAAGTGTTTTGTATGAAGTATTTAGTACTGAGTCATGACATTTTAACCATCCACCCCCTCCTTGTTATCCACAGGTTCGAAACACAGTCAACAGAATCAAAGAAAGAAGAAAAGCCTTAAATTTCTCCGTAAGTTCTTGCATGTTTGCATGTTTTCTCGACTACTGGAGGCCTATACTCTTTATATAGTGCAAATTTCATAGCGCAGTGCATGTTTTGCCCCTGGTCCCATTTCACACACCCACTCAGGCCACCTCAATCCAGCCAATGTCAAGCAGCAGCCCTGGGTTACATGTTTCTAATCCTGTGGAAGCTCGTCCCTTCACATTAAACTGTCAGGCCAGTATTTATACGTGAGGCCTCTGTTGACGGAGATCACTTAGCTTCACCAAAGCGGTTTAAAAGTAGTTAATAGACACCCCACCCCCCTTCAGCAAAGCACCTCACCTCCAGCGGTTCCTCTATGAATGGCCACATTAACTCTCCTTCGGGCTTGTCACGGTTTATGGCCTACGGCAGTTTGTCCCGCTCGGCCCTTGCCGCGCGACCAGGTCATTGAGAACGGAATGAGACAATTTCTAAAGGCGGATTGATTTTAGAATATGGCCCCCTCCCTCTTCCCTTTGACCCCCCTGACAGGCCCGACACCGTTAAGACTAGGACTTGTAAAAAACGTCTGCGGCCCCAAACGCGAGTGCCAGGTAGCAGCTGATAAATTGTGGCGGGTCGTATTAGCAGTGGGACCCTTTAGTGCTCTCTGGGCAATTTTCCAATTTTCGAAGTCCACACGATGAGATTCGCTGGCCGCGTGTGGCGGATGGTTTTTTAGCTAATGCCATTTTGCGCCATAAATCTAGAGGTGATATACTGTATTTTGTCGAATAGCTTCAGTGCTGGACGGGGTCCAGAATGGGATAGGAAAATGTACTCTTCTTTATTGGATGAGAGCAGTGGTCAGGGAATGTACTGACTTCCAATATAGGGTTGATAATGTACAGCACGTGCTTTAGATGGATGGGTTTTTTGCCTGAGGGAACCCTAACGATTTTCTAACTCATCGTAGTGTAAACTGATGTTTATTTTTGTAGCTGTCTACATCTCAGAGACTTCCATAGCAACCACTTAGAATGCTCTAGCAGCTGCCCAGAGCACATTATCACTGGCCTAGCAACAACCTAGTAACAGCCTAGTTACTACTCTGAACACTCTAGCAACACTGTAAACAGGCAACCACCTACTGAGTTTTTCTGACTGTTTGCTTGTCAGTTGTCCTGTCTAGTTCCCGTTCTGTCTGTCTGCATGCCTGTCTTGTTCTGTCAAGTTGTCATTCTGTTTGTCATTTTGCTTGTCTTTTGGTCTTTCTGTGTTTTGTCTGTCTGTCTGTCTTCTTCTCTGTTGATTTTTCTGTCTATCTGATTGTCTGTTGTTCTGTCTGTTTGCCGTTCTGTCTGCTTGTCTGTTGTTCTGTCTGTTTGCCATTGTCTGCTTGTCTGTTATTTTGTCTGTCTATCTGCTTGTCTGTTGTTCTGTCTGTCTGTGTGCTTGTCTTTTGTCCTGTCTGTTTGCCGTTCTGTCTGTCTGCTTGTCTGTTGTTCTGTTTGTCTGTATGCTTGTCTTTTGTCCTGTCTGTTTGCCGTTCTGTCTGTCTGCTTGTCTGTTGTTCTGTCTGTTTACCATTCTATCTGCTTGTCTGTTGTTCTGTCTGTTTGCCGTTCTGTCTGCTTGTCTGTTGTTCTCTCTTTTTGCCATTCAGTCTGTCTGTTTGTCTGTTGTTCTGTCTATGTCTGCTTGTCTGTTGTTTTGTCTGTCCTATATGCTTGTCTGTTGTTTTGTCTGTTTATCATTGTGTCTGCTTGTCTGTTGTTCTGTCTGTCTGCTTGTCTGTTGTTCTGTCTGTTTACCATTCTATCTGCTTGTCTGTTGTTCTGTCTGTTTGCCGTTCTGTCTGCTTGTCTGTTGTTCTCTCTGTTTGCCATTCAGTCTGTCTGTTTGTCTGTTGTTCTGTCTATGTCTGCTTGTCTGTTGTTTTGTCTGTCCTATATGCTTGTCTGTTGTTTTGTCTGTTTATCATTGTGTCTGCTTGTCTGTTGTTCTGTCTGTCTGCTTGTCTGTTGTTCTGTCTGTTTGCCATTCTGTCTGTCTGCTTGTCTGTTATTCTGTCTATGTCTGCTTGTCTGTTGTTTGTCTGTCCTATATGCTTGTCTGTTGTTCTGTCTTTTATCATTCTGCCTACTTGTCTGTTGTTTTGTCTGTCTGTCTGTCTGCTTGTCTGTTGTTCTGTCTATCCTATATGCTTGTCTGTTGTTCTGTCTATGTCTGCTTGTCTGTTGTTTGTCTGTCCTATATGCTTGTCTGTTGTTCTGTCTTTTATCATTCTGCCTACTTGTCTGTTGTTTTGTCTGTCTGTCTGTCTGCTTGTCTGTTGTTCTGTCTATCCTATATGCTTGTCTGTTGTTCTGTCTGTCTGCTTGTCTGTTGTTCTGTCTGTTTGCCATTCTGTCTGTCTGCTTGTCTGTTATTCTGTCTATGTCTGCTTGTCTGTTGTTTGTCTGTCCTATATGCTTGTCTGTTGTTCTGTCTTTTATCATTCTGCCTACTTGTCTGTTGTTTTGTCTGTCTGTCTGTCTGCTTGTCTGTTGTTCTGTCTATCCTATATGCTTGTCTGTTGTTCTGTCTATGTCTGCTTGTCTGTTGTTTGTCTGTCCTATATGCTTGTCTGTTGTTCTGTCTTTTATCATTCTGCCTGCTTGTCTGTTGTTTTGTCTGTCTGTCTGCCTGCTTGTCTGTTGTTTTCTCTGTCTGTCTGCTTGTCTGTTGTTCTGTCTGTTTGCCGTTCTGTCTGTCTGCTTGTCTGTTATTCTGTCTATGTCTGCTTGTCTGTTGTTTTTTCTGTCTGTCTGTCTGCTTGTCTGTTGTTCTGTCTGTGTCTGCTTGTCTGTTGCTCTGTCTTTGCCATTCTGTCTGCCTATCTCAATTAATCTATCTCATGTAATCTGTCTATTGTTCGGTTTCGTCTGTCTGCCTATCTCAATTAATCAGTTTTTCTGTCTCGTCTGTCTTTTCTGTCTTGTTTCTCTCTGAATTAGTGGTAAGGATATTACACTTTAGTTTTAAATCAGGCATCTACTTTCTCTTTTATTCAGTGAATTTAAATGATGATGCATTGAGTCTAGTAATTATACTGATGATTTCTCAAGGATTTTTACTACTGCAGTCTTCATGAATGTAGTTACTGTAAATGGGAGATAATTAATATACAGCGTGATATTAAAGTCCAATTTGCTGAACAAATTTAAGCCTTATTAAACATCTCTCTCCTTGTCTCTATAGTTTTTGTTCTTGCCATTCTTGCTTATTCATGAGCTAGACCAGTGCTCCCAGGGCGCTTCATACCAACTGTCGCCTGACCCGTGTGACCTCACACTTGTACATACTGTGGCAGATTGCTTGAGAAAAATAAAGCTGTCAGTTGCACCGGCCGAATGAAAAACGAACGTGCTGCTATTCTAGCAGGGTCTAGATCACTGACAGCCCTGAAATATAGATATAAATTG
The DNA here is from genome assembly GCF_003368295.1 of Carassius auratus. Classification (NCBI taxonomy): domain Eukaryota; kingdom Metazoa; phylum Chordata; class Actinopteri; order Cypriniformes; family Cyprinidae; genus Carassius; species Carassius auratus. The sequence goes on along the minus strand of NC_039264.1, from coordinate 21,990,188 downwards.
GAAGCAGATTAGTTTTTTGATCCTAATTCAAGTTTTGACAAGATATAAGACTGAAAAGAGAGAGATGTATAAAACATATAATGTACATTTCCTGTTGTAAAATGTGCACTTTTATGATTTTAAATGTTGATATAGTGCTAGATTATGCATTTACTTCTTTCTGAGAAGAAATAAACGTCTTCAGACAAAATCTTAACCAGCGCTGCATGTCAAAGCCCTTTATATGTCATTCTATGATACGAGGGGTAAGGTTGTGGGTTTTCACGTCCGAACTATTTTACATTCCTGTGAGACTTCTGTGGATATTTATTTTGCGGTACCTCCATACATGTCTGTGTACTTTTTGTTCATGTATCATGTAATGCATATCTACTTGGATCTCAAACTTGATGTTTTTGACATTTAACATTCGTTTTTTTTTTTTTTCGTATCCCTACCAAATCTAATGCACATAAATATGCATTTTCCTTTTTTTGACAGAACTGTGCCCGTTCCAGGCCCTCCAGTTCAGTGGGCAGTTCTCGGCCGGCCAGCTCTCCAGTACCAGGTGTTTTGGACAGGCAAACAGTCACCTACTCCAGCAGCACATTGACCCACAGCAACAACATCACCCAGAGTTACGACAAAACAAGTGAGTCGTTGGTTTATTTATCAATCAACCCCAAAAAACCGAAGCATTTTTGTAAAGGTCGATTGGCCAGCTTAGGTGATGTACTTGTATATTTGGGTGTGTGCATATACGTGTGTGTATTTTCAAATGCCAATGTGTTTATATAAAGCAGAGCTTTAAAAATCTGTGCTAAATTATGCGGAGAGCAAAAGTAGTGATTGGCAAAGATGGTGAACTCTTAAGATGACAGGCCTGTTCTGGGGTTGTAACGTTCTCCAGACACCGAAAAATGACAGGATCCGATCGCCTTCTCTGACCCCAGCATTTCAAGACTGAATCGTAAGTAATCTCAAAGGGAGTTCATGCAAGTGAGAGATTTCGCAAAGAGAGAAGGGAGGGGATGAAGGAAGTTATTTTGTGAAAAATAAAAAACATGACATGGCCAATCAAAGAGCAAAATCAGACACGTGCACTAATTCATTTTGATTGGCAGCTGGTATTATCCAGCCCGTTACTCAAGGTGAATTTGCTCTGAGAGGAATGAAATGGCAGTTTTAGCAGGCGTCACACGCACAGACCATATGCATATGAAGAAGGGGCTGTCCCGTGCATATGAGCGATGCAACTAATCATCTTGACGAGTCTCGCCAGGAGTCTCGCCGTAATCGGTTGCGATGATTGAATATTTGTTTTTAATGCCGAGCAATTTTTTAAACCAGTCAGCCAGCCACACGACTAAGTGCTAAGAGGAAACATTATGTATAATGTAACCAAAAGGAAGAGAGCCTCTCATATGCATATGAGCCCAACTGTGAAAGGCCTTGTGTTGTAACAAATAGGGCTGAGCCCACAACAAATGCTGCTGTATGTCTTGATTGTATGTAACTGATTGTTGTGTCTCTTCAACCCAAGGTCAAGAAATTCTCAAGTGTGAGAAAAAGCGTTTACGTTCACTTTTGATCAATTCATGTCTTCTCATCCTTTGAGGCAATGGTTTCAATCCGCCAATTACGAAAACAAGAACATGCTATAAGCAAAAAGGAAAGCAGGAAAGGACAAGTGCTTAGTTTTGTCGTTTTCCTCTTTCACTACTTCATCGCTTTCATTCTGTTACGGTGTATCGTTAATACATTCACCCATAAAGCTGAAGGTCAAGGGGAATAGGACTATTTTGTATGCTTTATTTCCTATTTTTTCCTCTTCTCGTCCGTCCGTGAATAGGTGACCTCAAAGGAGTTACAAGTCAATCAAATGGCTGCAATTCTCAAAGGTCAACTTGAAAAGGTTGATGAAAGCAGAAAGTTCATTTCCACACTCTTGTCTACTTCTAAAACATACTATAAGACATACTGAAGGAAGTTGCGAGGCATAAAGTGACAAAACTTGAGGTCAGGTAGTAGACAAATAGGATAAGTGTTGGGTGATTCATTGTCACTTTTGAATGAATCAGATGAATCGATTAAAAAGGTAATGTTACCATATTTAGATGACTTTGTTCCTGAAATGAAGCATTATTTCTAATTAAAATGTGCTGTTCTTATAAATGTTCATTGATATGCATGTTTTGCAGAATTCAAAATGCTCATCAATTTGATTTTACTGTTATTACATTAATATATAATAATTAGTGCCCTGAATAGATTAAAAAATATCGAATTTCGAATTGTATAAATATCGAATTGTTTCTGAAAATAATCACAAATAATCCCACGTAATAATGTAGTTTATAAAAAATACTTTTACATTGCAATAATTTCACATTCAATCTTCAAATTCTTGTACAAACAACATAAAGACAGTTTATTTTGAATATTTGTGTAATGGCACCATTTATTTTACTGTAGGCCAATATCACAGGCTACAGCGCACACTGGAGCATTTCCACGCTCGTTTGTCTCATGCCTGGCGCTGAGGCGAAGTTGGAGCGTGCGTCTGAAATGTCTCAGGTTAGTTGTGGTCATAAAGACATTCTGCGTTTAAATAAAATAACGGTTCTTGTCAAAAAAAATAAGACCGAAACAGTAGTTGTGAGTGGGGTGGCCAACCCTAGCTCCTCCCCTGCGTTAATATTTTTAACACGTTAAACTGAAAAAATGTATTGCCTGCATTACCGCTCTGATTTTGACAGCACTGATAATAATATGTAAATGAAAATAGAAAAAAAAAACTAAAATAGATAAAATTACATAAAACATTTAATAAAATAAAACATAATAAAGGCTTGCTGTTATAACAGCGTTTTGGAGAAATCTAAATATTTTTTGGTATGTATATATATATATATATATATATACATATATATATAAATTCAAATAAATAAATGTAATTAATAAATTAATTTTAATTTAATTTAATTTTTTATATATATATATATATATATATATATATATATATATTAAATTTACTTTTCTCATTAAAGCTTTGTGTTATTACAATGTATGGCAGAAATCAATACATGCACATCTATCTATCTATCTATCTATCTATCTATCTATCTATCTATAGATGTGAATAATATATAAATGACAATTTAAGGGACAAAATATAATTTTTAACTATTCTTATGGTTTGTGTGCACCAAAAGCAAATCTAATTATTTGTGCGAGTAGAGTACATACAAAATGAATGCAAAAACATACGTAGACACAAATTCGGGTGACAAATTGGGTAATGCATTTGCAACGGACACACAATGTATGCCTCAATTGCGTTTTCTGTGCAAGTTGAAAAATTTGTATGACACGTTATTACGCAAGCCAATCACCGAAGATGTCTAGTTTGACATGTCCAGTTTAATCAGAAAATGGAAGAGAGCATTGCGCAGTGATTTTATTTTATGCGTGAGTGATACGAAAAAACACCCTGCGAGTAATCTAGAGCAATAACGTGAAGAGAATATTCACTTCGTGTTTTAGAGTGCGCAAACCATTGCAATCAATTTGACCAATTCTTTTTTTCAGACTAAATGACATATGACATGTGATATTGCTTCAAATGAAACTTTTAGATGACTAAAGTGATTAGTCAGCATATGGTTGTGTCAGTAATTTGTTGTTGCATTTCTACATTTTCAGCATTGGAGATGTAAGTTGGTGTCACTACTAATTGTAACGATTCGTTTATGTTGGATGTCACAACAAATGATTGCATATCAACCTCTATGGAGACGCAATCATTTGTTATTGCATACCAACATGCAACGTTACGCAGCAGGGTTTAATTCGTCCAGTGTTACAAGTGGATCTTTAGCAAAGTTGAATCCATCTGTTGTCATCCCCACCTCCCTCACTGACAAACTCTCAAAAAGATTGACAACACCTGACCTTGAAAACTGAGTAGTTTCACATTTTATATAAGATGTTGTTTGTTGTCCCAAATGAAGACCATGTCATTTGATTGAACAAGCTGAATACACAACTACATATTGTTCGTATAAATACCTAAATAAACAGATTACAAAAAAATATGGTAGTAGTTAGATAGCTGTTTACATTCCTTTCTCTGAGGAAATAAAAAATCCTCTTCTCATTTCCCTCATTTTTAACTCTTTAACTCCACCGATAAAGCTACTTATGATTGTGCGTGATTGATAATAATGATTTACTTTAAATCTGCTTTAAATCTGTTCATAATTCAACCCGGTGTGTGAGGGTCTTTGTGTATCTGTGTGTGTGTTGGGTGATGGAAATCAGCGATAACAAATTGTAAGGAAAAGTTGAATTTGTATCTGCTGCCTTATACATATGGCTCCAGGTTTCGTGGTAATAGGATCTTTGATGGATGGCAGCCCTCTTCGGTCTCCCATTTTTTAGGAGATATTTATTTATTAATCTGTCTCTTTATTCAGTCAGATCATCCCCAGCGGGGTCACTGTCACACAACCACCAGCATCAGTTTTTTCCCGCTTTTTTCATCCTTTCTTTTATAGTTCATATCCAAAGTCACTTATGTGCATGTCGGTCAGCCGAATGTCACCCTTCTGCCCGCAGGTTAATGAAGGGTAAGTTGTCCGACTCATCTTGGAGCTCTTGTGGGCCAAGGCCTTCCTCCATCTCTCCACCCTTTTCTTAATTCTCGACACATGTCAGATGGACGCATGCCCTGTAGGCCTTTTCATGTGTATGGAGTTCTGACATCAATTGCCCCATATTTATATCGCTAGCCAAATGCTCCTGGACTTATAAGGAGACGTGTGTCTGTCTATTCATTTATGATTTTAAATACAGATTTATTCTATGTCCCATTCCCAGTTGCTCCAATTGAATAACTTTTCTCCTTTGTAGGCTAAATCTCTGTTACAGAATCCAGCTAGGCACAATCTGTGTTGGGTAGTAACTAGTTACATCAGGGTATATACAGGAATCATGGAGTTCAATTTAATACCTTTTAAGACCTTTTTAAGACTCGTTCCATATCTTTTAAGACCTCGTCGCCATTCCAAGTTTGAACTGGTTACATCGGTGACACTTTAACTTATATTTACTAGGCTACATATTGATTGTAAGACAGCACAATTAAACAGACTTAACTTTGTGATAACTCCTCATAAATACAACATAATTCAGAAGGGTGGGAATGAAGCACAAGATAATCAATTGAGTGGCTAACCAATACACCCAAGAAAGTGTCAGTAACACTGCACCTGATCGTGTCTGAATGACCATGGAAGGTAAAATAATGATCACAACTATATCATCATTTTAATTGTGCATCTCAAGCCAATGCCAGTAAAAAATAAAAATAAAAAATAAAACGTCCAAAGTTGCGCAATGATCATGTCCCAAATATAAAAATGTAATGTCCATCCCTAAAATACATATTCTACAGTCCCTGTTATGCACATATATCATAAACAGAACTCAAATGCTTCCTACTAGTGTGGCCCAAAACATTTAGCACAGTTTTATTACAGGTAGAATGCAAAATGTTTCAGTTCAAGCATTTCAACCAAATGTAATTTATTCAATATCTCAAACCTTTAACCCACTGGGGAAAATCAACCCATGGCAACAGTTTAAAAGCAGACTAATTTCGTGGACTTACAACAACAACCCTGCATCCAACACGAGCTGCAGAAGTCAGATTTGACTTATCCCGGGTCAAAAGTAAGGAGAGATGACTGACAAGATGTTGGAGGATTTACTCATCAACAGATCCCGTGCTCATTGACAGAATTTCTTTGTTTGTAAGATGTGCACCCTTGGCGGGAGCGAGCACGTAATCGTGAAAGTGAACTGCGACTGCGAGTGCGCATTCAAACAGTAACCCCTCACAGCAAAACACGAGGGATTTAAATACCCAACATAATGATAGCGGCACCCTGATGTGCTAATATTATATACAATTATTAGAGTGTTTCTCGGAAGCGGACACAAAAATTACGGGAGCGAATTCCATAAATAAACCAGACATAACCCCACTGTTCGGAAAAATATACATAATGAAAAGATGATGCAAAAAATTTAATACCTTGAAAAATGGCATTTAAGACTTTTAAGGGCCTTAATTTCCTCTAAATTAATTTATCAACATGTAATACTTTTTAAGACCCCTTGGACACCCTGTACATAATTTAATTACACAAGAAATGTGTACTTATATAACAGTTACTCATGAAAATGTTAAATGTTAAAATGTTTTATTTCTTATTTGGGTTTATGCATAGTATTTTATTTTTTAATATTGCAAAGATTTGTTTGAAAATGATTAACAGTTGAAAGCATTAGAAATTTGGAAAATTAATCAAAATGCCCAAATGTAATCAGTTACATTACTTTAATAAAGTAAATGAAATGTTACACTACTAATTACATTTTAAATAGGGTAACTTGTAATCTGTAACCAGTTACATTTCCAAAGTAAGCTTCCCGTCACTGGTGACATAATGTTGTTCAAAAAAGTTATATGTTTTAGGAATCTAAAGGCCAAGTCCATATTTTATGTGCCAAATGAGAAGTAAATTGTATATTTTTAAATATAACGTTGATTTTGTATGAATACAAATGAGGCAAAATCATTTGTATTGCATGCAATTTTTGTGAAAATTTATTTTATACAAATAATAATTGTTGTGGTTATAAAACAGTGATGTGTTTATAAAACAGTGATAACTACAGTTTTATATAATTAATATTTTATTATAAAAATTATTTACAATTTAAAATACACCAATTTAATAATAAATTATAATTGACCCAATAATTTATGCTATTATTAGTACTTTTTAGTGTAGCTACAGTATTAATATACAGTATATAGTCATTGGTTTAACAGCATGCTAACATTATGTTCTTTTTTGAACTGTGATTGTTACTCGGTGCTGAACACTTTTTTTGAGTTTTACACAAATGTAAATGTCACCCTCAAAATTAGTTTTGAAACAGTTTGCTTCTATTATGAGTTTCTATCATGCTGAGAAATGAGCTCACTAGCTTTTGGTACGGAGCTAACAGAGCTTATGTTTAATTAGTATTCAATTAAGTTTCACTCCAATGTCACAATCTCTCAATACTCAATCAATTGTCCACACCATTGTGCAATCTGCCAACTCAGGTAAACACCCGCCAGGTGTCACTTAATCCCGCTTATGATGCCAACCGGACCTTGTCCCTTTAGGGGTGACCTCCTCGAGGCCATTGTGTCACACCCCTGTCCCTAAGAGAGCTCCCCAACAAGAATCACGGAGGGGGGTGTTTTAAAGGGTTGGTGAGGGGGTTGTAAAGGTAGTATGAGTTTGAGCGTCAGGGTGGGGGTGACAGCGCTGGAAACCAATGGTGCATCAAGACACTTCTACCCCGCCACGGTGGCCATAGATCAGGGCAGGACTGCTGGCGGACCGGGTGAGGGTGACAGGGGAATAACATCCCTTTCTCCTCAATCGACAGGGCCCATAACTCCTGCCTCCCCAGGGACAGATTGAGAAAGGCAATAGCCAGGGGCTGTGAAGCAGAGATGCTTGGGAGAATTGAAAGTTAAAGAAGCAGGAGTGGAATGTGGGCCCGCTCTTGCAATCTTCTATCATCTTTTTTTTACCACTCCCTACCACTGAGGGAAATCATTTTTCCCAGTTTTTCTAGTGCAAGTCCACTGCGTACTATAACATTATGTGTCTTGCGCAATTTAAATGCATGCCCGAGGACACAAGGAAAGCGTTGGGAAGTGTACTTCCGCGGAATCCCTTGTTTGTATGCCAGCATGTAGACTGTGAAGGCATGCAGGGATAGTGCTGTATCAGGACCGAAGCCGAGCGCCAGCCTCCTGCGCCAGATTTTATAGCCTGATCAATTTCCCAGTGGCTTATTGAATGTCTTTTAAATGGCTTTTTTATTTTCAATTATAACCTACAGTGTCTCGTCTGCCACAATGGGCCAACATTTGCACTGCCGGATAATTTAAGACCCTACTTTAGGAAATTATGCATTTTATATCGCCTACATTTACTATCCCCCACCCAGCGACAATAAAAGGCAAAGTAACCGAATGGATTTTTGCGTTGTCGTTAATGATTGCGCTGGTAAGTATTTGTTTGCGGCTAACTGGCACATCCACATATTGACGAATGAGCTACGTGAACCGTCCACCTTTATGGAGATTTATATGCTTATTAAATCGAACTTGCTTTCAGATGCCGTTATCAAGTTGATGGAAGCAATAGCAGATTGAAGTACCTCTGGCGAACGACCCAAAGTTAGACAGGTGCATCGAAGTGCCCTCGCCCGCGTCCCAACCAGCCCTCCTTATCCCAGGCACGCCAAGCAACCTGAAGGTGAAAGAAGTGCTCACCGGAGCTCATTGGAAAGTAGAAATGACAGTAAATTTTTCAGCCTCCCTCTCCCTCGCTCTTCCATGAGATGGGAGATCTTGTTATAGCAGTCAGGATGAGAGGGGGTCAGGGCAGCAAGCCGGCGTGCGCCTGTTGATGATTGAGGAAAAGAGGAGTAAATTCATTCTGCTCTCGGCACTTTGTCAAGTGCCAGTAGCTTACCGTTGAGAGCCAGTCACCCATCACCATGTTACGACCTCAGAGGTCAGCGGCGGGCTATAAATCAGCGAGGAGAGAGGTTGCGGTGATGCTGCAGAGTCGAAGAAAGCTGATGCGACTATTGCCTTCACCGTACCCCCCCCCCCAACTTCCACCCGTATTAAGCCACGGAACCAAGGCCTGCATAAAAATGATGCCCAGCCCTTCACCACGTGTTGCTACAAAAAAAAACCCTGGACTGCATGGAATAAAGTATTCCGCACCTTTACTTGATTAGATTGTTTATTGCGATGTGGGCTACTTTCTAAGTGCCCTCATTCTGCTCATGCAAACTATTGATTTTTGTTCTCTATAATGAAGGATTCCATAAGTGACAATGTTTTTGATTACTCATGACAAACCTCCTTAGAGTATTAATTAAAACGGCAGCAGATGTGCAGGTGTGGGAAATCATTAGAAAGAGGCCCCAGTCTGTGGACAAGTCCCTCTCCCAGCATGCAACGGCTCTGCATGGCAAATAGGATGCCTGAGAGGGAACACGCATCTCGCAAGTTCATCTTGAGAACAAGTACCAAAAAAAATCCAAGCATGTACGCAACATGAATGTATTTATCTGGAAGACTTCTTGGATGGTTTATCGTCTCCTGTTCGTTTTTTTCAAGCTGAAACTCTGGATTGGTACACGTGAATTGTTTCGCTTAAACAAGGATGTCAGAATTTCGACAGAGCTGTGTTTCTAACGCCATTCGACTGGACGATTCCAATGCAAACAATGGACAAACGTCAATACGATGGTTTCCTCCACTCTTCATGTTAATTGATATATCATGGAATGATCGATTTCTTACGCACCCATGTGCTAGTGTTTTTCTCGGGCGCACTGGGAGAGAGAGCCAGGAAAGGGGATCTGGTTGGTCAGCTCCTGCTTTCAATATTTGCTCCTATTAAACTGCGATTATCCTGCAGTGCCTGGCTTCTCTCAAATTTGGAGAAAGAGAGAGCAGGCTAAGACTTCTTTTTTTTTTCAAGAAAGTAAAAACTTCCTGACAGCTCTGAAGGTTTACCAGGTCTTCTGAAATTATTGAATACCTCATGTCAGCTCATTTTTGAGCTATATATATATTGACGTTTGCAGATGTAGAATCTAAAATCATCTTGAGGAAAAGGACATTTTAGGAAACTTTTTTTTTTCTTCGATTACATATTTCCCAATAGTCCCTTGTACTATGAGACTTCACAGGACAGATATGTAGTTAACTTTTAACATATGTACTTACATTTTTATGAGGTGTTGTGTATATTATTTGTTGATGTTTCACACTATAGCTGTTGCTATAGTTTCTTAAGTGCAACAGATGGCCAAAGTATCCTTGGTCTAATACATGTGATAGCATGCATTTTCTCTGACATTTCTGAATTATTCCTCACAAAGTTGAGTTTATATATCCCACACTTCTGACTGTTTCACACAATTCCAAGTTAATATCTTGCATTTCTCTTTTTTCACCACTTAATAAAAACAAGGTAATTGCGAATTTTATTTTATTTTTTTGCAGTTGTGAGTTTGTTGCACAATTCTGACTATACTTTACAATTCTGACTTTTCCTCTCAGAATTGAGAGTTCTCGCAATTCTGAATTTATATTTCACAATTCTGACAAAATGTTGGAATTTTGAGATGGGCCACAATTACGTTTTACTTTATTTTTGTTCTGTGGCGGAAACTGCTTCCATCATTTCTGTCCAGTTATGAGCTATGAAAATGTCTTTGCACTCTAGAGTTGCGCATATTTCTTATATATATATTTTTACAGGTAAAAATCCAAGTATAATTTGGGCTTGGAATACTTTAACTAATCAGTATCCAAGATCTGTTTATAACATTTTGGTCACAAAAAGAATTCTACTTCTCAATCATCCAGTAGTAAAACCTTAAAATCATTGCCGCAAGAGCCACATTGTGATCTCACAGAAGACCACACTATAACAATAATAGCAGATAAGAAACCACGCAAAACTGAGTGTTTATTATCGGTTGAGCTCACGCAGGTATTTCTCAGTTTCTGCAGTCTTCAGATATCTGCCAGTATGCCTGCCTGATCACAATGAATTGAACAGATGGTCCAGAACTAAATCCGCCTCTGGGTTTTACACTCTGTTTACCTTTAGCTGTTTACCTCAGCTGGTACTGTTTTGTCAAGAATACTTTGAGATCCGGGCCAGTGTTGAAACCTTGAATTTTCTTAAGCGCTGATGACAGACAATAAACCATGTGTAGAGAAAGTAACAGAGCAATGGCAAGTGAGGGAGCATTTTAGAAACCTGTTTGGAAACAATCACAATTTCTTCTGTTGCGTTCGTCACTGTCGCAAGATTAATTTTTTACAGCCTACGTTGTCTCAAGTTTTTTTTGCTTTTTGGTTTTATTTTCTCCCATCGGATTGTCTCTTCATAGAGATACTGTATATCTCAGAACAGCCTGGAGAAGCTGAAGCTTGTGTTGCTGAACGCACACTGACACTTCCACAAACTCAGTTAATAGACGTTTTGACACATCAGATTGATGGACTCCTTGAATACGCTGACCTCTCTCCTCCGGACGCCCCTTTCACCCCCCCTCTCTCCTTTCAACCCTTCATCCCTCCATTTCCACCCATGTAGATGAGACTGAGATAGATGAAGATATTTCTGATGGGCAGCCATTTCATAGCAACAGACCAAATGAGTTCTGGCTGTCCCGGCCCAGCCTCTTTTGCAGTAGATTAATCCTGTCGCAGGACGCTCGCCGACCGTGACAGCCGTGTGTGTTGAAGAGGCTATTATTTGGAGACAGAATTGAGTTTATTTACTGAAGCTAAGTCTGATCAAACCTCCCTTTGGGAACATACTTATAATATTGGGAACATACTTATAATATTGGGAACATACTTATAATAATGAATTTTAATTGTGATTAATCGCATTATTGTCTGTGATTAATAGCATTGTTATGCACAAAACGAATAATGCATTCAGAAGTATTGTATTGTGCACTTTTTCATTTAAAAGTTGGCCTACTGCTGTATGAACAAAAGGGTAATCTTGGTTTGCAAACATTTTCAACAAATAATGTGCTTTTTATTGCAACAGGGTTTCCCACACATTGATTTATTTGTGGCGGGCCACAAATATATTTTCCAAAAGGCTTTGTGTCTTTATTGAGTAAACATGAGCACTGCACTCATGTCCCCCCCTTCCGTCCCCAATCTGTCAGAGTTGAGTTGGTCCACGCGCAAATGTGTCATTTTTTTAACGGCTACAGAATTTGAATCAAAATGGACAAACGTCAATCGAGTGGTTTTGCAAAAAGAAAGTTAAAGAAAGACAAGGACGCTAGATGTTTAGACGCTTTTGAGGTGTACGCCTTTTGACTGTCTGTCGCTTTTGAGGTGTACGCCTTTTGACTGTCTTTATACGGCCATGCACGGGACAACATTTGATGTGCGGGAAGAGACTAGTGTGTGCGGGACGCAGGAGAATAATCAGGGTGTGCTCACACTTGGCACTCTTAACCGTGCCGGAGCACGTTTGACCCCCAAAGCCTGGTTCGTTTGACTAGTTTGATTGTTCCATTTAGCAGTCCATTTAGTATAATCTATTATAACCTGTTATAATCTATTTGATGTTTTCTCTGTGACTTGCTCTTTCAGAACTTCTTTCCAATCTTCCTGTCAATGCGTTTTTTCTCCATCACGCAGTGGCACAATTGTAAGTTTGCACATACAAAGAGATCTATTAATTTTTGGACTGTAAAGTGGAAATATGACAAAGCGAGTTGAGTCTTCTCCACTTACGTAAATGGAAGTCAGTGATTGTTCATTGTGAGGAACACCATTCTTATCTGACTACTCACTTCAGTAGTAAGTGACTCTTGAATGAAGCAGTAGCACTGATGCACAAAGACCAGTATATATTCAGGACATGCCGCTCACAGGCCTAATGTCTTAGACTCGATGCGTATTACAAAATGCCCCAGATTTATAGGCCCTCAGAGACCCCACCAATTGGGGACTGAGCCCTCTGGGATGGGAGGCAAAGATTGCGCTCATCCCCACCATACTATCATAGCATCTAAACACAAGTCGGCCATAAATTTGAGGAATTTATGCCACAGTGGTGTTGTTTGTCTTTTTTTTCTGCCGGCGTTTGATAAAGGTTTTAAAAATATAGCTTGTACTGTATTGATGTGCAGTGATGGATTGTTTTGTTTCTTTTGGCTGGACCCAGTTTGATAAGCATTTTCCAAGTTGCAATTGGTGTTTATTTGTATCGTCTTGCAAATTGTATCCACAAATCTTTTTGTTTGCCTCCTTTCTTGTCATGTGACTTCACAGGGCGTCTGTCCCTCCCCTGTGTCCACGACAACTTAAATGAAGAGCTGCGATGTCCTGACACTGGTGTCCACCTCTCTGGACAGGTAAGGCCTCACTGTGCCCATCTATCAATAAGGATCCAAGGTTATTTGACATCTGAAAGAAAATCAATGTGCTTCCTGCATACAGTGACACGAAAATCATACCAAACCCTTTACTTCAGCTCAGAAATGTGTGCGAGTGTCAGTAGGTCACTTATGGGTCTTATTTTTGGTTATTATCAAGCAGTTATGATTAAGCTTGTAGCAGTGTTTTTTTTTAATGAACAAATCTTTCAGTAGTTTCTCCTTTTTTGTTTTTTAAGAGTCATATTTAATACCAAAAAAACCATTTGATAAATTGGCTTAGTGGATGATTAAGTGACTCGCTCATAAATAAACAACAAACAAATCATTCTAATATTCCTCCCTTTTTTAAAAATCTGCTATTTTAATACGAATTTTTTTTTGACAAATTAGTTTAGTGATTGATTCAGTGGCTCACACATAAATAAACAAACAAATAAATAAATAAATACATAACTGATATTTTAAATGAACGAATTGTTCTTAAGTTCCTCCCTTTAAAAAAAAAAATACAAATATTAATACAAAAAGAACAATATAATGAATTGGTTTAGTGAATGATTTAGTGATTTGCTCAGAACTAAATTACAAACATATCTTGTGAATGAATCATTTTAAAGTTCCTCTCTTTTTAAAAATGTTTTCATACCATATATATATATATATATATATATATATATATATATATATATATATATATATATATATATATATATATATATATATATATATATATATATATATATATATAAAACGATTTGGTTTAGTGAATTATTTATTTACGTGTTCATACTTAAAAAACAAATATTTTTTAAGTAAATTTGTCCTTTTTTTAAAAAATGTTCCAATTATAATACCAAGTTCTAAAGTTTCTCCGCTTTTTAAAAATTAATAATTTGCTCATGATGTACACAACAGGCATGACGTGCTTTAAATTAGCAGAAAGAGTCAATGAATCAAGGAACAAATCTGAATAAATCAAAACAGTAACTAAGTTGAATCAAAATCCACACTACTTGTACACTGTTACTATCAAAAACTTTTTTTTAAATCAAATATTTCATATAAAATCCATCATCATATTACAGCATGTAAAACAAACAGTATTTTCTAGTTCAAAAGAAGGATTTTAGTTATTCTTCAACAATGTTGGCGACCTGTTATTGATCTGAAGTGTTTTAAAATCACTTATATATTTATTTATTTATTTATTCATAATGAAGAAATTGAGAATTAAGAGAAGACTTAAAAACATGGTCCACTGAGAGAAAGCAGAGTTATGATCAAGGACATCAGCCCTCTGGTGGCCAACAAAAGAATGATGTCCCTATCTGTTGTGTCAGAAGGCTAGTTTTGTTATTATACTTTAAACTTCTGATTGCATTTCATAAAATGACTTCCCTCTCATTATGTGATACTTCAGCTTCACATATTTTGTGTTACTTTGGGTGGTCTCTGTCTGATCTGAGAGATATTGTGTTCTGATCAGTGCTTTTCCCTTCTGTGCTAACTGTAAACAGAAATCTAATTCTAGAATATCTATAATTTTATTCACACTTGAGTCTTCACATGGAAATTTCCAGATTCCCCGTGGTGTGAATCAGTTTGAAGTGTACACAGTGCATGAGGCACCCCGTCACGGTCAAGGTCACAGGCCTGGGCGTGCACACGCCGTTTCCTGCTGGAGAAGTGAGGAGAGGGGGCGGGGCTTACTGATAATTGGCAGTTTGGTGTGAACCGGCACTGTGTCATCGTGTGACACATCCCATGATGCAAGAGTCATGATCACTCTCAGCTGTGAGACGGCAGTCTGTTCACACTCCTGTCCGGCTCTGAGACCTCCACATCTTGATTGCATCTGACTCTCAAAACCTCTTCGCTGTTTCAACACGTCACCTTTTTAGTTTTGCTCTGTTTTATTGTTTTATTGATTGTTTTTTTTCTTCCAATCAGGTTTTTTGTTTATTTGTGCGATTGGTTTTATTTTACTTTTTCAACATAAGTTGTTTTGCATTGCTTGAAAAATAGATAAATTATTTTTATTTATTATTGATTTTGGTTTTGTTGTATTGATTTGTTTTGCATTTTTGTTTTTCATATTCATTTTCACTTTTAATTTTTTAAACACTTCACCCTTTAGCTAATATTGGTAACAGATTGCTCAAAATTAGAGAAAATATTTTATTAATTTTCTTTCTTTCTTTCTTTCTTTCTTTCCTAAAAAATAACAAACTGACAAACAAACAGGTTTTTCAGACAAATGGTTTTGGGATGCTGAGAAATTATTTTATTTTGTTTTATCTTTTATTTTACTTTGTTTGTGTTTTCTTTTTTATTGTATTTGTTTGTTTATTTTATTTTTCTTCAAGCATGTTTCACCCCTTTGCTAATGGTGCTGTTTCGGGATGCTCAAAATTTTATTTCATTTTATTTGCCCCTCTCTTTTTTGCATTTTTATTTATCTATTTACTTTTTCCCCACAAACACTGTTTTTCACACTTAAGTCACTGCTTTTTGGGGTTTTTCTTTTTTGACAATATTTATTACTTTCATTAAAGTATATAACTTATTTATGACTTTTGGAAGTATTCATCATGGCATTATTTGAGCCAGAGGAGGACAGGCGGACAGGCGGGTATGCTCTTAAATGTAAGGGGAGCTCTCTCGTCCTCAGTGCTCTGTAGCAGGTGGCCCAGTCACAGCCCCTGAACACGGACTGCAGCGCTTCTCCAACCTTTATGAACTTCCGCCAGTGTGTCAATCACTAAGAGAGTGGCAGGGCTTCCTGTTTTGGCCGTGTGAGGTTACACATCCTGGCAGGGGAGCTGCTGTCAGCCACAGGACCTCATGCTGTTCGTGTCTCCCACACACACACACACTCCAGCCCCACAGGGATCTCCTGACTTGCGGGCTCTCCACACACCAGCGGAGGTGCTGCACTGATTCCTGTTTTACTTCACACCTGCACAGTGCTGTCAGGACTTCTTTCCCAGCCACACGAGAGGTCAATCACGCTTCGGTCAAAACTAATTCAACATTTTTTTGTGCCAAAAGAAAGAAAACAAATCCCTGGTAGAGAGGAAAAAACTGCAGAATGACAAAAATGAAGCGTTTGTCAGTAAACACCTGAATAACTGTTAGTCTCGAAAATATTTGTAAATTAAAATTTCGGCCTTGTTTGTTGTTTTTCCTTCACATATGTGACCCTGGAGCACAAAACCAGTCTTAAGTCGCTGGGGTATGTTTGTAGCAATAGCCAAAAAAGCATTGTATGGGTCAAAATTATAGATTTTTCTTTCATGCCAAAAATCATTAGGATATTAAGTAAAGATCATGTTCCATTCATTGAATTGTTTTAATATCTACTGTTGGTGAATATCTAGATTAATTGACTATATGCTCTCCAGTTTTTAAAGTCCTTCTTTGGAAAAGTTTCTTTGCACAAAATGTTCTAATTTACTGAACATTGCAAGCTACGACAGTGTTTATGACGTTGTCTATCATTTCTTTCAAATAACAAACAGTCAGTCTTAAATGTCCTGGACATCCTGAGACTGGAAAAACAAGTCAAGTGATCAGCAGTGTGATCATAGTCTAGTATATGACTGCTTGACTCTCAATCCAGATGCTGTGTAGCAGAACTGACCAATGAGTCTGTTTAAACCAGCCTTCGATTGGATCAGTGAGGCCTAGCTCCTCAAAGACCTGCTTCAAGAGTTTCTTTCCTCTAAAGATCGGATTACTGCTGTTGCTGATGAGTGATCGTAGTCAACATGGATCGGTTCTGCCTCTTCTTTTTTCCAAATCTTTCTTCCTTGAACTTTATTCATATTTGTTATGTCTGAATGAATATTCTAAGGAATGTCCCGTGGCTCAAGTGGTAGAGCATTGCACTAGCAGCGCAAGGTTGTGGGTTCAATTCCCCGGCCTTATATATATATAATTTTTATATATACTGTATCATTATTATTTAAAAAATCACATATATTCAACTTTTCACACATTTTAGCACAGGGAAAAGCTTTGAACGTGTTGAACCTTCAATCCCACTGACAATAGACCAAAATAAAGAGGCATTAAGCTGAAAAACAATGCCAAGTATTTGAAAGCTCGGAGTGCAGATGGACTCCCCTCTCCCACACTCAGTCAAGACCATTGTTTCACCTGAAACAATCCAAATTGAATCATGGCCGTGTTGTCTTTTTATTCTGGCTGTCCGTCGGGGCCTGTGTGTTAATATGCCATCAGCACAGCTCACATCCTCGTTAGACACAGCAACCGATGAGGGTTCCTGTGGCTTGGGGGCATCGCCAGCAGGACACTTGCTCCTACCAATCAATCAGCGTAGAGAGGAAGAGGGGCGCAGGGCTGTTATGTTACTCTGGAACGGCCACCTGAGCTCCTGTGACTAACTCTGCAGGAAGAAAGAAGCCAGACTGCAAACATCGGCCGCTTTAGATCAGCGCTTCTAGAGAGAGACTACTGCACAGAAATGGTTTGTTGTGGAGACTGTTCTCCTTTCATAACCAATCCGCTGTCTTGGAAAGTGAAAGTTCACCCAATAATGGCGATGCATGTTTATTTTTTTCCCCTTATAAGGCATGTGTTTTTGTAAATGGAAGAGATAAAGAGAAAAATGGAAACGGCCATCCTGGTGTCATCGGTGCGGAGACGTGATGTTCATTACTCGTGACTCTGGGGATCTGAAGTCTGCTCATCTGCTCCTCTTTACCCTGGTGCTGAATGCTCTGTGTGGTGGGGCGTGTGATGGACATTTCCCCTTGTGATGTGGGTGGATTGGAGAGTGACGCCTACTTCCACCCCAATTGGAGAGGAAGTTCCTATCAGAACACAACAGGAAAAGGAAAAAGGAAAACAAGCTGACATCTTTTCACTGATGAAGTCACTTCCTACAGGCCCCGTCGTGACCCCAGTCCACAGAGTTTGGGTTATGTAGAACATTTAAGCAGGTACATCTACATGTGTTTCTGCATGTGTGATCTTTGTTGACTTTTGAAGCAAATAGTACCTTTGTAAATGCAACCTTGTAACCCAAAGGTCTTGCGTTCAGATGCTGGATGGAGTGACTAGAAAGACGCTGACCTCCTTTGATTTCATTGTGTCCTTGCAACATGGTACTTGACCCCAGGTCACTCAAGGATGACCGTCATGTTGTAATACGACCGTAAGCAACTTTAGAGAGAAAGTTACTTTTCAAAGATAGCTTTTTTTTTTTAAGAATGTAAATAAATAGGCAGTTAATTGTAATCATATAAAATAATATGTGATATTGTTACATGAAAATATAATTAGACAGTTAATTATAATAATACATGTGTAATACATCATAATATTGATATTGTGATGTTTAAAAAAATATTGTATTTTTACAAATAGTTTTTAACTGTTCAATCATTTTAAATAATAAAAATTGTTTTATATATATATATAAATTATGTAATTGTTTATTTCTACAGCTATATATAATATTTTGAATATATAATAAAATATATGTAATATTATATTCCCTTTTCATACAAATAAAATGTATGTGGTATATGATGTATACATGATTTAATATGTATTAAATGTTTATGTAATTTTACAATTACATATACTATTCATTAA
Organism: Carassius auratus; assembly: GCF_003368295.1. NCBI lineage: Eukaryota > Metazoa > Chordata > Actinopteri > Cypriniformes > Cyprinidae > Carassius > Carassius auratus. The sequence goes on along the minus strand of NC_039264.1, from coordinate 21,971,492 downwards.
GAAATATTAATTACTAATTAACTTTTTTATTTAATGTTTTTTAGTGCTAATATAGTTTTTTCTTTTTTAATATAAACCTCAATCATTGGCTGTAATAATACCAAATTTATATTCAATGTCAGGGTTACCATAAAACATAATAATAAAACCATGAATCATAAAGCAAAACCAGCGTTTTACAAATTTGTCACAATTGAATGTTTTTCTGTTTAGAATTTATTTATTGCAATTTGTACATTCATATAATGTACAATATACTTTATGATATATGTATAATATATGTACTTTTAATATAAATAAATGTATACAATATAAGGTATACATTATCTAATTATATAATAAAAAGTATAAAAGTTTATCATTAAAGTATATTATTTTGTAAGAAATATCAATTAATTTATTAATTAATTTTAATTACTATTATACCCCCCCCCCCTTTTTATATTTACTTCAGTTAACCTTGGCTGTAATAATAAAAAATACATTTATATAAATTTTCAGGTTACCATAAAACATAATCATTTTGCATTAACTAATTAATAATTAATTTCCACACTGTTTATCTTGACTTTCCAGGTTCCAAGTAAAATAAAAAAAAGAATGTTTCATCATTTTTCCTGGAATTTCGGATGCAAAGGTATTTTAATCCTGGCACTGCCAATCTCCCAAATGGAGTTAACTCAAGGTCACAGCAGTTGCAAAAAAAATTAATAAAATAGAAACATTCAAATTTGTGACAAAAAGTACAACGCAGTTTCACTCCAGTCTTGGCAAGCGCCGTCTCAACAGCTCAGATGTTTCTCAATTATCACTTTTGTTTGTGAAATGGATCTGTTAGCGCTGTGTGAAGTTCTTGCCAACAAACAGCTGGGACAAAGAGAGGGGAAAAAACGATGCTTCCGTTCATGTTGAGAGTATTTTCCTGTTTACACTGAAATGCAGGTCAGCAGTGTGAGATAACGGGACCACGCTCTCATTTCGACCTGAAACATTTAACATCCCTCTCAGAAGTCCTACAGACGTCTGGCTCAATAGCTGCAGATTAGACTAATGCTTAATTAAACAGCTGGCGGTCCCATAGAGCGCTGCTGTTGTTAGCGGTGGGCTCGTGGTGGGCTCTGGGTGAAGTCATTAGAGCTGCGTACCAGACCCTAGATGAGGGCTACCGCTGCTCTCTCCTGGCTCATTGAAGATGCTCCCCCACCACATGCATTCATTATTTATGAACGCCAAATTTGAGTCTGACGTGTATATCAAAGACGGCGTTGGGTTTCTGATCTCCCCATGTGTGTCCAGCTCTGGCCAAAAGAAATTCTTAAAAATGTCTCTCATTTCAAATAATATGATCTAATTTGCGTTTATTATCACTCACTTGAGAAATAGCTTCATTTTTAGATTAGTTACTTAAAAAAAACCTTGTTTGTAGCATCTAGTCAAACTGACATATTTAAATAAACTAAAGCATTTACAGCAAATTAAATGTAAATGTGCATATTTAAATATATATTTCTACTTACAAATCTAGAGCTCTCGCATAGTGTAGTAAGCTCCCTTTTAAGGTAGCATGTTACTGTAGCCTAAAGAGTTACTTAAAGGGATAATTCACCCCAAAATGAAAATTACCCCATGATTTACTCACCCTCAACCCTATTCTAGGTGTTACTTTCTTAATAAGGTTGCTAAACAGAAAAGCGCTCTTCTGTAACTGGCATTTAATTCCGATAGAGTTTAGCTTTAGCATGTTGCTAAGATAAAGCCTCTAATCAGCGTAAATGTTGGTACAATTATTAGATATTTTTTACTTAAATTTCCAATTGCATTAAACATACCTATTTTGTCTTCACCAGTCTATTCATGTTTCTTGCAGTGCATTCTGGGATGGTTATTTGCAATGTTGCCTTAGCATTTGGCTAAAACAATGTACATCGTGTGTAATGATATAAAATGTCTTATAAAAAGGCCAATTTACACAACATGTTTTTCAATGCAATGGATTCCATGAGAAATTCCAGCGTTCTAATGAATAAATCTTTTGTTCGTTATCTGGCTCGTCTTGGTGTTCATCTTCAGTTCTCTCTTTACAGCAGTTCAGTCAGTGCACTGTTTGAGTAAATGAATTACTCCGGGATATTGGTTTGTTTGAACTCAGGAGTGTCAGCCACATTAAACAAGTTAACAGTTTAAGTCATTTGTGGATTAATGCTTATTGGTATCGTATTTAAAACGATTCAGTTAGATTTGGTGAACTGGTTCAAGAAGATTCAGTTACATCGAATGATTTGTTCATGAACTGGATATCACAAACTGCTTTGTTTTGAACTCTCTCTCACAACAGACACGGAAGAGAAGACAATGCTGAATAAAGTCGTAGTTTTTGCTATTTTTGGACCAAAATGTATTTGCGATGCTTCAACAAATTCTAACTGACCCTCTGATGTCACATGAACTACTTTGATGATGTTTTTCTTACCTTTCTGGACATGGACAGTAGACCGTACACACAGCTTCAATGGAGGGACTGAGAGCTCTCGGACTAAATCTAAAATATCTTAAACTGTGTTCTGAAGATAAACAGAATACATTAATATTTGGGTGAACTAACCCTTTTAGATGACTGTTGGTTATTAACTATCGCTGTGAAAGCTGGAGCCATTGACTTGCAATTAGCATGTTTTCCCTGGTCGAATTAAACCAAGTTGCTCATGTGGTAAAACTGGATTTGAATCTGGCCCAAATCTACAAGAACACCCTGTAAACAGTCCTCAGGAGAGGTAGATCACATCTGCACATGATCTACAGCCTGTTGGTTTACACATCACATAATGTCAATCAGAATTCCTTCGGCTCTGATGTTAAGCAGATACAGTGTCTCCTTTCGCAAGTGCACATAAGCTAACTGTGGTGGTAGGCACCGACAATCTTGCCACAGGTCAATGACAGCTTGACAGGCTTCGCCTGGTTCTCTGTGCAGGTGACACAAAGCAGCCCTCCTCTCTGATGCATACTGAAACAGATGCACACAGCAGTGTTCCCCCCGCAGCTCCCTCCACGCTCTCTTTGATGGTCCCAGGCTCCGGCCCTCTGATGTGGCCTTCTTTCAGAGCGTGTCATGTTCGCTTGGCGAGCACAGGCTGTCTGAGATCAAGTAGCTGCTGCCAGGGAACCAGTGTTGTAGAGGAACTGAACGGTCTCCAAGGATCGACTGGCAGACTAAATAACTGACGATTTGCCATCAACTATCTGCTGTGTACGAACAGCTGTTTATCAGAAGAAGGTGAGGCGGACGGCCAGAGGTTCTTCAATGCTCTCTCTTCACCAAATTTTGAGAAAATGATCGCTTGACTTCTGTATCTTTGTATCTCTTGGCAAATATCCTGAAATGGTCTGTTTTGAATAAGATCAAAATGAAAGAGATCAGTTTAGTGCATTAGTGCCATTTCATTTAATTTCTGTTGAAGGTTCAATTTAAGTAGATTTATCAACCACGTCAGTGCATGCTGTTGATTACCACATTGGAAGTCCATGGGGAAAGACATTGGACCAAATAAATAAAGAAATAATACATATGTATATTTCATTTTATTTCATATATATGACTTTTACGTTGAAAATGTAAAATGTTATATAAAATTTCCACAGTCAACCATATTCATTCATGCACATTCCGGTGGTAAATTGTTAAAAATTGAAATGTAGTTATTTTTGTTTGTTAATTTAGCAAATTTTTACATTTATATAAATTGACATTATTTTTACAAACCACAAGGCCTTTGCTTTGCACATGAAAAACCTCTGAAAATCGCTGACTTGTGTACCTGCTTCATATGGTGAAGACAAACGTTCATTGTTTAGCAACATCAGTTGTTTGTGATGGCTCAACAGAATCCTGTGATTGTAAGCAGTGCTAATTATGCAAAAAATAAGAAAATGCATTCATTTCCTATTCTAAAACATGCGTCCCAATTTGTTTGCCACCTTTGAGCGGCCTGTGGCCTGGCGGATGGATTCCAGAGCTGTAGTTTTGATGTGTGTACATGTGCTTCGCAGCGGTTGTGTTATTGTGTTTAATGTGCTTGTACCTTCCCAGTCTGCTGTTTCCTGAGCGCTCCATCAGTGGGTCACAATTCAAGGTTGAACAGTAAAGTCCAACACCTGCAAAGTTCAGCTTTTTCCAGGCTGTTCTGAATGATTTTATGCTCTTTGTGTAGCGGTAAATGTATGTTATGCAGCATACACATGGTATTGTAGATCTAGCCGTGTCTACAAAGAGCATGTTTGATTTCATTATGTTTGTCTGCTTGAACTCCTGTCACGCTCATATGACCTTGGGTGACATTTCCAAGCACACGTATTGAAAATTCTGACACTTCCTATTGTCAGACCACAAAGAAACACTTGAGCATTGAGTCTCGCACCTCATTGGAGGATTCACAATCAGGAAGTGACCTTGGATACACCCTCCCCTTATATTAAAAGAGGTGAATCCATGAAGACCTTTGAAACAGAATATATTTTGTGTGTCTTCGCCAACAACAGTATCCACAAAAACCACCGATCCCAAATGCAGCTCACAAAGAACACGGCACATTTTAGCCTTGATTTATTGTTTTATTTAATAATGGTATTAGTTTAAAAAAAAAAATAAGCAGATATTTGAACTTCTGAGGATTTGGGTTGGTTTCGTGATACAGCGGCCAAATATCTGGTTACAGTATAAGCGCATGTTTGTTAGCATGCCATTTACAAAGTATTGTTCTTGGATCCACTGGCACATCGTTAAGTGTTTTAGGCAACTCAGATCTCATTAACAAAGCTTCACTCTTACTCTGGCCTTTGTTCCAACCAGTAGCACTTAACTGCACCACTTAGAAAATTATTATAGGTTGCAGATTTTGCAGTAATACTCCAATAATTTAAAAGAACGGTAGTTATCTTTGTGAAAGTGTTTTGGTGAAAGTCTGCTTAGAGAAGTATGTAACTATAGGGTTCTGTTCTACTTACTAGCCTCAAATATTTAACCATATTTACTTATTTCTAAATGACAGTACGGTATGTTTTATAAGTAATTTGGTTGTAATCAAATAACTCTTATTTTAAAATGAAATCTTATTCCAGTTCAAAGCCCAGATACTTTTCAAATCTGTATGACAGAAAAATTTCATTTTTTTGCATAAAACACAAAAGCAGATGTTTAGCAGAATGTTCACGCTGCTCTTTCTCATACAATAAAATACAGCAGGAGATGTATATCTTAGAAATGGACAAATAAATAAATGACAAAAGTAAGTGGAGAGACATAAAAAGCACTATGAAAGTGGCCAATATGTATCATGAACAATATTTTAAGTCATATGAAATAATCACAAGAAATATACCAAAATGTAATTTGTTATTTACTGTCGTTCACCAGAATTTTAGTATTATTTTTTTATTTAGTATATAATTACTGTACTGTATATATGTTTTTATTCATATTTTTAATTAGCTTTTATTTTTATATTTTCATGTTTCATTTTAATTTGTTTAATGTTGTTATGTGTTTATTTAACCGATTAGGATTTATTTTATTTATAATTTTTAGTCATTTATTTAAAATTTGTGTTTTAGTGTTGCTAACAATTTCTAATTATTGTTTAGCTTAAGTTTATTTGATCTAATATTATATTTTGTTTTATATCAGCTTTATTTCAATTAACGAAAGTGTTTTAGTTTTTTAACGATTTATTTTCGGTGTTTTTGCTTATACATTATGATAGGACAGATCAGATCTGACAGGAAGCGAAGTTCAAACTCGGGGGGTGAAAATGTTTAATACTTGACTTATAGGGATAGTTCACTCAAAAATGCAAATGATTAAAAAATATTTTTTCATGAATTACTTAGCCTCAAGTCATTCCAAACCCGTAAAAAATGTCAGTTGAAGGAGAAAGCATGTGCATGTGTAGTGATACTTTCTAAAATTGCGTAAGCTTTGCAAAGTTTAACGTAAACCACGGATATCACACGGACTGTTTTACCAATGTCTTTACTACATTTATGGACCTAGGAATATTACAGTTGCATAACTTTCGTTGCTGTATATAGGAGGGCCAGAGAGCTCCCAGATTTCATCAGAATATCTTAATCTGTTTTCCAAAAAAGAACAAAGGTCTTACGGATTTGGAACAACATGAGGCTAATTAATGGCAGAATTTTCATTTTGGGGTGAACTAACCCTTTATTAATAACCCTGGTGCAAATTAAAACCTGATCCCAGGTTTGATGATTCTTCGAAATGATATTTTTCTTAACTGAAACAGAGCATCGGTGACATTCTTCAAAACATCTCCTTTTGTGTTCCACAGAAGAAAAGCAAGTCAAAAGGGGGACTAATAGAGGGTGAGTAAATTATAACAAAATTAAAACTAATAAAGAAACTAATTTCATCATTTGAGCTTTTTAGTCTCCGTACACTCCACCGAACTCGCATTACTCACAAAACACATTTATTTTATTTTTTTATTTATATATCTGGGCTTGGTTCCACTGGCCGTTCCAGCGAACTGCGAGCCGAGGTATTGTTACAAATTACTCTTGGCAAAACAGCCTATCATTTGTGACAATAAGAGGTCATTTTTCATGTCTGACCTTCTGTTTGGGCTGCATTTCTGATCCTGTGTAATTATGTCTTTGTGCTTCAGAATGCGGAAATTTAATCGCTTTTACAAAGAGGCCCGGCAAACGGCAGCGGCGGAGAAAGAGTTTTAGAGGAACTACGCGAGCGTTTTAACAGGACAACATGTTTGAATTAGATGTTCTAGCACTGGCTCTAAATGGATTTCTGAAGTGGTTGTTTGTGAGGATTTTCAATCGGACGTAACCTTGAGTCTTTTTTTATGGGAGGTCCGTCAGATTTAAGTGCTGGTATAGCATGAAGAGCCTGAATACATGCGTTTCTCTCTCTCTCTCTCTCTCTCTCTATCTATCTCGTTCCCTCTCTCTTCTCTCTCTCTGTCTGTCTGCCTCTTTTTCTTTCTGAAATTGAAAAATCTGCCTCTGAAGTTGTTGCCATTGTCTGGGTAATTAATGGAATGCTGAGAGCGAGGTCCAGGTGCTTAAAGAGTTTTTTCTTTCTCCTCATGACTAATAAGGATAGAAAATACACATTAGTGCTTTTGTGGTCCTTCTTTTTTATATCTAAACTTATGTATAATACATGCATTTAAATGAAAGGACGGTGACCTTCGCTGTGTTCCGTTTCAAACCCACCGCATTTGTTTTGCATGTTGAGGTGAGGTTTAGCATAACAATCCAACTGCTCCTGTTTAATATGCATCTATTAATTCGTCCATTTGAGTCGTTGGGAAGTTTGGGTCAAGGGCTCTGAGCAGTATTTTAAGCTGAGCTAAAAGTTTTGAGCTACAGATAACCGTGGCCTGATGTCGACTGATGTGCGCTGATTATTAAAAGACAGTTAATGTTTGTGTAGAAGACGCAGGGCTGATTTTATTGAATAATATGTACATGGAGTTAGCTGGACTGCATAATTAATTATATGGTAATGAATATTAGAATTATGGTTTGTAGGTGACAAAGTTAAGTGGATAAAACACCCAGAAATTCTTAGGAAATCATGAAGTGTGTGTGTGATATAAAGCACTGTCAGTGCTCCATATGTCTCATGCACAATATTTTAAATCCATATGAAATCCTATGATTGGAAATAGACCAAATATTTCCATATTATTTATATATTTAGTATATAATATAAGTTTGTATTAATATTTTTAATTAGCTTTTATTTTTGTTTTTATTATAATTATAATTATAATATATATTTTTTTTTTTGTAATTTTGTAATATGCTTATTTTACAGTTTAGGATTAACTATTTTATGTAGCATTTTTAGTTATTTCTTTATAATTTTAGTGTTTAATGGAAACATTTCTAATGATCGTTCAGCTTATGTTTTTCATTTTATATTTATATATTTTTTTATTTCAGCTTTATTTCAATTAACGAAAAAGTTTTGAATACTTCTTGAACACCTGAAAGGATAATTACATATATATATATATATATATATATATATATATATATATATATATATATATATATATATATATATATATATATATATATATACATACAGATTGTGCTAAATTGCAGCTTCATTGTTACAAATGTGTAATTGTAAATATATTTAAATACACAAGATAAGTTTGATTATTAAGAAATAATTTTTTAGAAATAATACGTTTGTAAAACATTAAATTCAGTTCACATTCTGAATATTCTTTTAAAGTAGTGTTTCTGTTCTAAGGTCCCTTTAAGTAACTATGAATACATTCCATTGGCATTTCACTTCTAGGTTATATTTCCTCATGGTTGTGGTGAAATAATCCAATCTAGATCTCTTGTTGTTTTTGTGTTGTTTTTGACTGACTGCTGTATTGATGGATTGGAGCGGTCTGAATGAATCTGTCACTGCTGCAGTCGGTTCTCACAGTCGCTCAGCAGGACGCCTCTCAAAATGAAGGGCTTCAGTAAATCGTGCGGTTGTGTTGGTTTAGGGCTCTTGCCCAAGAATATGCTTTCTATTTTAGATTTAAAACAGCTCAAATATGTGCTCGTGAAGAATTTGGTATGCAGCTCAATCAATTTTGCAATAATTTGAAAATATGGTTTTGTGCTTGTGTGATTTAGTATAATGCAGTTTTGGTTTATAAATATCTCTATATCACTGTGGAAATCATAATGTTGATATTCGATGAAATGTTAGTATACGCTTTGCCACATTTAGGAATTGTTTACAGGCCAAAGGTCTGTTCTGATATGCAAAAGAACACTTTTATAATCAAACAATTGCATTTCTTATAAATTGAAACTTAAAAAATTGCAAATAAAATGCACTTAAGTGTGCATTTTGAATATTATTTTAAAGACTATTATTTTTGTGAAAGTATGCTAAATTGCAATTTTTTGGGGGTGAAAATTATGCTAGAATGTGTTGTTTTCTCTGTATTATTTCTTATTTCTCATTCTTTCAGGAGGACTTGAGAAAACCTAAAGACAGCTTCCAAACGAATACAGTCTGAACGTACCCATGGAGGCCGAACTGACATCCCAATATTCACCTCCTCACTCCTCGAACACGGACATGTGTCTTCATTGAAGCAATTCTTCACGTCTTGTGTTTTGGCAAAGTGCAGAAAGTGTGTAAATGATATCCTTAAAGTGATAGTTCACCCAAAACTTTTTCTGCCTTTATTTAATCCTGCTTTTCTTTGCTTTTGTTTTGTTTGTTTTCCCTTCTGTTCCTCTGCTTTTGTTTTGCTCCACTTTGATTTTTGTTTGATATTTTATTTTGTTTTGCTTTAATTAGCTTTTTGTTTTCCTTTCCTCTGCTTTTGTTTTGCTTCCATTAGCCTGTTTGAGTTTCTTTCTTCTGTTGAGCACAAAATAAGATCATTTGAACGATGTTGGTAACCAAATAGTTGACGGTAGCCATCGACTTCCATAGTCTGGACAATAATGCTATGGAAGTCAATGGCTACCATCAACTGTTTGATCACCAACACTCTTCAGAATGTCTTTTTGGTCTTAACTTGAAAGTAAATGATGACAGGGAGAGCTATCCCTTTAATAAGTCTACATATTTTGTCATTTGTCTTGACTAAAAACTACAATATGTTCATTTGTGACAAACAGTCTTACTACTTTGAATGTTTTATTGAAGATTTACTCTATTTTGTACAGGTTTCATCTCGAATAGGCTATAATTAATCTTTGCTGTAAATAATATGCAGTTTATGAGTGTAACAGCATCAGGTACGTGCTCTTGAAATAATTTTCCTATTCTTGAATTTGAATCAAGTGTTCATGTTTGTTTGATTATTAGGGTGAAACGTGTTCGATGATCATCAATACCAGAAATATAAATAAAACAACAATTTATGGCATAATAGTAATTTATTAAAATATGACGGAAAGAGCTTGTATGGAAACTCTTTATGGCAAGAGGTGACATCCGAGATGTGGGTCTGAATGCGGCTTCCAGCGCACAAATGAGAGAATCCCAACCCAAACATTCAGGCAGGTAAGCAGACATCCAAAGCAGCTGCAGGACTTCCGGTGATGGGGAACAAAATGAGAAACGAGGGGCACTGGATTTCTTAAGATTGTCGGTCTGATCAACACACAACACAGCAGAGTCACAAAACGAAGCAACTACAAACCAAATTCCCTAGAATCCATAAAGAAGTGGCCTTATGTACAAATGAGGGCGTAGATGCCATGCAGCAAATGTTGATTAAAGCAGTTGTGCTCATACAAAATACTTTCTACAGTATCTTTGACTGAAATCATTTACATTGATAAGGTGTGTAACATCATGTTTGTTAAAAAAATGGTCTGATGATTGGGATAAGTCACCATGGTGGCCATTTTCATTGCTTTTTAAATCAACACATTTCATTTCAGGTGTGATACAACGGTCACCTTAACATGTTTTTGTTTTTTTACTGCGTGGACCATACTTTTTGACCTTTTACAGTCAACATGAAATGACATTTGAGACCCGATTTACTTCCCTATTTTGACATATTTCCACATAAAGCAGGTAATTTCATCTGAAAAATTGTGGCAATACTTTTGGTGAATACTGGCCGTCACATGTCAAAATAGAGCTGAATGTGAGTTTGCAAAGGGTTTCGGGAAATTCTCTTCTGAAACACAAGCACTTACTTTTGAGATTTTTCACAGGAAAATAAAGGCTGAAGGCCAAGTTTGTCGTCAAAAGAGCATCTTAATGTCTGACGATTCTAGGATTCTAAAAAAAATATTATCATCATTTGCAATTAATAACCATACCATTTAGAATATTAATCTTAAGTTTTAATTAATTAACTGCTTGTTTTTCTGTGTTCTGCTTAACCTTTATTTGTTTTGTTTGGCTTCATTTTGCTTTTTGTACTCTGTTTTCATTTCCTGTTTTATTTAGTTTTTCTTACATGAGCTTGTTTTGTTTTTGCTTTAACTTTTTTTGCTTTCATTTAGTTTTGCTTCTCTTTGGTTTTGTGTTTGTTTTTAATTTCTGTTCTGCTGCTTTTGTTTTGTTTGATTTTTGTTGTTTGTTTACCTGTTCCGCTGCTTTTGTTTTGTTTGCTTTGCTTTGTTTTATTTTTTGTTCCTCTGCTTTTGTTTTGTTTGTTTATCTGTTCCACTGCTTTTGTTTTGTTTCACAACTAATTGCATTTTTATATTTTCAAGCCTTTGTTTGTATAGCGTTGCTTTTGGTTTCCTTTCCTCTGCATTTTGTTTTGTTTTGCTTTCTTTTCCTTCTTTTCTTTTGTTTTGCTTTCTTTTCCTTCTTTTTTGTTTTGCTTTCATTTCCTCTGCTTTTGCTTTGTTTTGCTTTCTTTTCCTTCTTTTTTGTTTTGCTTTCATTTCCTCTGCTTTTGCTTTGTTTCGCTTTCATTTTGTCTGCTTTTGTTTTGTTTTGCTTTCTTTTACTTCTTTTATTTTGCTTTGCTTTTGTTTTGTTTTTTCCCTTCTCCTTTTGTTTTGCTTTCTTTTCCTCTGCTTTTGCTTCGCTTCACTTTGCTTTTTTAGTTTTGCTTTCATTTCCTTCTTTTGCTTTGCTTTACTTTGCCTTTTGTTTTGTTTTGCTCTCATTTCCTCAATTATTTTATTTTTAACGTAATAATATTGGCCATTTTCTGCCCTAGGTGACACCAACTGATAGATATGGAAGTAAATTGGATCCATTTTGATTTCATGTTGACGTGAAAGCCAATTTTATAAAATACAGTCAAATGAAGCGTTCAGGAAAAACAACGGCAGTCCCCAATTATCAAAGCTCTCATCCGTTCATTGTGAAGCAAACAGGTAAGTACAGGTGAAGGACAGACGCTGTCTTTGGTATAGAACACAGACGCTATCATGAAAACATTCAGTGAAACCTCACGATAGGAAAGATGCACCAGTCAGTCACACCGGATCCCTTCAGTACAGCTCTTGATATATTACAGTGGCAGGACTGATGCTTATTTAATGTGAATCACTCAATCACCATTTAGCTCCGTAACTGCATCTCGTATCTACATGTTTAAAAACGTGCTACAGTAAACAAATACATTTAGTCATGACCCCACCCCACTGTGCAGGAACACATGGATGAAACCAGATCAATAAATTAAGCTTAACCAGTGACGTACATTTCAAACGTAGAACGTATAAAACAGATGTCCACAGAAAAAGCACAATAAAAAAAAAAACACATTTCGAAACTCAGAATTAAGTGAGATTTCTCTCTGATTTAGTGTCTCACGACATAATTAAGTACTGGTTAAGAAAGATGAAAACTGTACACACCTAAGAAAGCAAACGAGGAATAATCTTTTCTGAACATTGTTTCGTTTTTATATGAAATCATTGCTTTGCAATTGAACGCATCACAGTTATCTCCCACATGACCACATGAATGTAAACACCTCATTTCTTTTCAATTGTAGAACATTAATACGTTATATATATATGTACTTTTTATTTTACATATCGTAATTCACATCAGCACGGTTAGCTAGCATGGAAATGAAATAAGGCAAGACTCACATGACTGTGACATCACAAATTATTAATACTGATAGTTACGGTTGTTTTTTTTCTTTCTCTTTTTTTGTTCTCTGCAGGCTTTGGTCTTGTGTTGACTGAGGCTGTATTTCTTTATACTGGCTTTGCGCTATATTCGTATTCACATTTGTTAATGAACAAACTGCAAAATGTTCCGATCGAGCTGAAAAATCTACACTAATAAATAGAAAAAAATGTGTGTTGTGAGTTATCGAGGGAGAATCTTAGTAAATACATTTCCAGGTCACAATGCATCCCACAAATCAAAAAATAAGAAATTATTTTTATTAAGGTTTTATAGTTGCGTTCTTTTGTTAATTGTTAATTTATATTTCCATGACAGTTAGGCATTTGTAGTACTAAACTTTAGTTTATTATCAATTATCTATTAAATGTTTATGTCTGGTCAATTTAGCACATTTACCTAAAAAATATATTTTTAATATGAACTATTTTCATTAAAATAATTATAAACGATTAACGATTATTAATTGTTACTTTTATAACAATTTAGAATTGTATTCCCAAAATTCAGTTTAATTGTGAATTGTTATATTTTTGTTAATTGTCATGACAATTTAGCACATTTATCTCCAAAATATTTTTTTTTGTCTGATTTTTAAAAAAAATAAATTAATAAAATGTCTAATAATTATTAATTCTTATTTTCATGACTGCATTTAGCACATTTACCTACAAAATTACCTTTTATTCAGTATTCAGAATAATTTACTATATATTTTTTTGAGCCTTTGGACCAAATATTACACAACAATCATTTCTCATTTCTTTCTTATGATTTTGAGATTGAATATGACCCGGACATGTTCTTGACAGATTTTGTGATATTCATCCTTTTCCATTTTTGGTGAGAAAATATTGGTTAAAGCAGCCTCACAGTGACAAAGAAGAAGAAATGGCTGCCCATTTGAAAAGAGGTTTTTTCTTTTTGGTGAGGGGTTGGAATAAAGTCTTAGTAGGGGCAGATGCAGGCAATGTCTGGTTGTCCATCTTACCTCCACCTACCGGCTCTGGCCCAGCTTGTGTGCCTTAAAACAGACAAAGGAAGGCCACATGGCCAGGTCCTAATGGAAACTTTGGGTCAATGCTGGCAAACCAGTCTTGAAAGAGCGCCCAGTCCTTTCCCAGTCATCTTAAACCCGCCACCTCAAGTCTGAGTGTAAGGTGGAGGATTCGATCAGCTGCACACACAACAAATAACGACTGACAGTCATGGTTTGACAATACTACGACAAATCCGCAGCCTAGAGGTCATTAAAACTCTGGATTCATTCATGTCTTTACCAGAAATGCATCTGCCCTTCGCCAAACCCTCGCTATGGGGTTCTCAGATCCAAAGAGTCTGGCCCAAACCCATGCAGTGAGTGTGCATCGGTCGAAGGCTGGTGTTGTCTGGTGATGATGCTGGTGTGGAGACGGTCCTCAGGCACGTTTGGCGTGCAGCATCTCTATGAGTAGATTGTTACAGGGCACGTCACCGTTCAGGTGTTTGTAGTACAGATACTCCTCGGCCTGCAGGCTGATGGCCCGGATCTCCGGCAGCCGCAGCAGGAGCTGGCCAAACTTGTCCGTCTGCTGAGGATAGTTGCACATGACGTAGTCCAGCAGCGCCGCGTTGACCTGTTCCTGGACACTCTCCACCAGGTGGAAGTTCTCCAGGTTCTTGACGTCTGAAGAAAGATGAGATAAAGACAATTTTGGTATTACTAAAATGTGGGTTGAGGTTATATACACTTTTTTTTTTCGTCTTGAAGACTCATATGCTCACCAAGGCTGTGCTTATTTAAAGCCAAAATGCAGTAATACTGTGAAATACTGCAATTTAAAATAGCTGTTTTCTATTTGAATATACTGTAAAATGTAGTTTTCCTTCAGAAATCATTGTAATATGCAGATTTGTGCTCAATTATTATTGGAGTTCAGTTATTAATAATGGTTCTTCTTATTATTATCAGTGATGAAAACAGATGCTGCTGCTTCATATTTTTTTTAGAAACCAGTAACCAGGATTTCAGGATTCTTTGATTTAAAAAAAGGCAGCATTTAAAATGTCTGTTTAATGCATCCTAGCTGAATAAAAGTATTCATTCGATTGAATTTTTTGATACTGTAATATATAATTTTTTTCCACAAAAATATTAAGCAGCACTGATTAAAACTAATGTTTCTTAAAGCTCCAAGTCAGAATATTAGAATGAATTCTGTTTTGCATTACAGGAATACATTACATTTTTACATGTTATTTTAAATGGTAATAATATTGCCCATTATATTGCACTGCATTGTGGTATTATTGATCAAATAAATGCAGCCTTTATCAGCATTAAATCCTTCTTTCAAAAACATAAAAAACTGTAATTATTCCAAACTTCTGAATGGTAGGTCCATTTATATTTTTTATTCCATGCTTAAAATCTCTGGAGATTTTGATGAGAAAGCTCATTAATTTGGGGGAAACAGATCACTAGGGATCGAGATCTTAAATGCCTCTTAGTTTTTCATCAGATTTTTCCTTGTCATGTCTATAATTTATGGCATGTTAATGTGTTGCGGTGAGCTGCATGTGTTCCTGTGTTTCAGATGCTTCAGTGGCGGCAGGAGCTGCTAATAAATCCCTGGCGTGTGGCTCTATTTAATCAGGTTTTGAGGGGCCACCTCGTGCGATCTTTTATTTATCCCTTTGACCCGGGGTTGAACAGGAGCGTGGCCATCCCGCTGTAGTCTCTCCTAATGGAGACTGCTGGGGTCCGAACGATTGTGAAAGCACTCGGACCCACCCAGCCATATCTAATGAGCCAGCTGACACTTCTCTGCCTGCTCTCTTTTCCCCTAAAAATAATCAAGACTGCCTCGGCCGACAAAAAAAAAAAAGAAGGGGTGTAGGGGAAGTGACTCCATCAGCAATGTAATGAGGTCTGTAGAACAAGCTGCAAGTCCTTCATGGTGCTGGTGAGGATGTTTGACCCCTGGGTGACACCAGCAGGCACAATCAGGACAAGGAAGGGGGAGGGCTTAACCAGAAGATGACCAATTACAATTCTTCAGCTCCAGACGGGTTATTTTAGCCCATGGAAAAGCGGTAAACAAACACAGACCTGTCAGTCAAGCTGTTTTTGAGGGTGAGATGTTAAGGAAGCCTCTCAAGTGCAGCGCAAGAGTGATGGAAAAACTTGAACAGTCGGTCCGGCTGTCTATCAGTCGTTCTGTCTACTGTTCTTTCTGTCTGTCTGTCATTTTATGTATTTTGTATATCTATTTGTGTCTATCTAACTATCTGTCTGAGTCTGTCTATCTATATCTGTCTGTCTGAGTCTGTCTAACTATATCTGTCTGTCTGTCTGAGTCTATCTATATCTATCTGTCTATCTGAGTCTGTCTATCTATATCTGTCTGTCTGTCTGTCTGAGTCTCTCTATCTATATATGTCTTCTGTCTGAGTCTGTCTATCTGTGTCTGTCTATCTATATCTGTCTGTCTGTCTGAATCTGTCTGTCCGTCTGAGTCTGTCTATCTATATCTGTCTGTCTGTCTGAGTCTGTCTATCTATATCTGTCTGTCTGAGTCTGTCTATCTATGTCTGTCTCTCTGAGTCTGTCTATCTATATCTGTCTGTCTGAGTCTGTCTATCTATGTCTGTCTGTCTGAGTCTGTCTATCTATATCTGTCTGTCTGTCTGAGTCTGTCTATCTATATCTGTCTGTCTGTCTGAGTCTGTCTATCTATATCTGTCTGTCTGTTTGAATCTGTCTATCTATATCTGTCTGTCTGTCTGAGTCTGTCTATCTATATCTGTCTGTCTGTTTGAATCTGTCTATCTATATCTGTCTGTCTGTTTGAATCTGTCTATCTATATCTGTCTGTCTGTCTGAGTCTGTTTATCTATATCTGTCTTTTGTTTGAATCTGTCTATCTATATCTGTCTGTCTGAGTCTGTCTATCTATATCTGTCTGTCTGAGTCTGTCTATCTATATCTGTCTGTCTGTTTGAATCTATCTATATCTGTCTGTCTGTCTGAGTCTGTCTATCTATATCTGTCTTCTGTTTGAATCTGTCTATCTATATCTGTCTGTCCGTCTGAGTCTGTCTATCTATGTCTGTCTGTCTGAGTCTGTCTATCTATATCTGTCTGTCTGTCTGAGTCTGTCTATCTATATCTGTCTGTCTGTCTGAGTCTGTCTATCTATATCTGTCTGTCTGTTTGAATCTGTCTATCTATATCTGTCTGTCTGTCTGAGTCTGTCTATCTATATCTGTCTTTTGTTTGAATCTGTCTATCTATATCTGTCTGTCTGAGTCTGTCTATCTATATCTGTCTGTCTGAGTCTGTCTATCTATATCTGTCTGTCTGTTTGAATCTATCTATATCTGTCTGTCTGTCTGAGTCTGTCTATCTATATCTGTCTTCTGTTTGAATCTGTCTATCTATATCTGTCTGTCCGTCTGAGTCTGTCTATCTATGTCTGTCTGTCTGAGTCTGTCTATCTATATCTGTCTGTCCGTCTGAGTCTGTCTATCTATGTCTGTCTGTCTGAGTCTGTCTATCTATATCTGTCTGTCTGTCTGAGTCTGTCTATCTATATCTGTCTGTCTGAGTCTGTCTATCTATATCTGTCTGTCTGTTTGAATCTGTCTATCTATATCTGTCTGTCTGTCTGAGTCTGTCTATCTATATCTGTCTTCTGTTTGAATCTGTCTATCTATCTATATCTGTCTGTCTGTCTGAGTCTGTCTATCTATATCTGTCTGTCTGTCTGAGTCTCTCTATCTATATCTGTCTTCTGTCTGAGTCTGTCTATCTGTGTCTGTTTATCTATATCTGTCTGAGTCTGTCTATCTATATCTGTCTGTCTGAGTCTGTCTATCTATATCTGTCTGTCTGTCTGTCTGAGTCTGTCTATCTATATCTGTCTGTCTGTCTGAGTCTGTCTATCTATATCTGTCTGTCTGTCTGAGTCTGTTTATCTATATCTGTCTGTCTGTCTGAGTCTGTTTATCTATATCTGTCTGTCTGTCTGTCTGAGTCTGTTTATCTATATCTGTCTGTCTGTCTGAGTCTGTCTATCTATATCTGTCTGTCTGTCTGAGTCTGTTTATCTATATCTGTCTGTCTGTCTGTCTGAATCTGTCTGTCTGTCTGAGTCTGTCTATCTATATCTGTCTGTCTGTCTGAGTCTGTCTATCTATATCTGTCTGTCTGTCTGAATCTGTCTGTCTGTCTTAGTCTGTCTATCTATATCTGTCTGAGTCTGTCTATCTATATCTGTCTGTCTGTCTGTCTGAATCTGTCTATCTATATCTGTCTGTCTGTCTGAGTCTGTCTATCTATATATGTCTGTCTGTCTGTCTGAGTCTGTTTATCTATATCTGTCTGTCTGTCTGAGTCTGTCTATCTATAGCCCCTTTCAGACTGCACGTTGGTCCCGGAAAATTGCCGGAACATTGGCGGATTGCCTTCTGTGTGAACGCAAACTCGTCCCGGGATTGATTCCGGCATTGAACCCGGGTCGGGGACCTAGTAACATTGCAGGGTTCAGTCCCGGGACGTGCTCTGTGTGAATAAAAGCCAAATCTAATGCCGTGTCGTAGTGATGATGCACGTTATCGCACAACTCTTTTACTGGCTGTTTTGAAGGAAGATCAACGTTCGCGACTAAAATATATGTGCAAACTGTAATGAAGCAGAGATAAGTTAGTTCCTCACTATCCACGCTAAAGCTGAGATCATTCACCATTTTAAGTGAAAGTTAATGTGCCTAACGTTTTCGACTCGTACATTACACATCACGTCACGTGTCTTTACGGGACCTTTACGGGTTGTGTCTGAAAGCACCCACATATTCCGGGTTATCACTGGCAGTGTGAAAGGGGCAAAATCAAGGGAACAATTGCTGGGACACATTTCCTGTGTATTTTACAAAATCGCAGTGTGAAAGGGAATTATATCTGTCTATCTGTCTGTCTATCTATCTGTCTATCTATCTATCTATCTATCTATCTATCTATCTATCTATCTATCTATCTATCTATCTATCTATCTATCTGTCTGTCTGTCTGTCTGTCTGTCTGTCTGTCTGTCTGTCTGTCTGTCTGTATCTGCCCAAAAAAGTCCAATTAGTCTAAAAAAAAGTCTAATTATTGTGGGGCTGCGTTTGAACATGAAAAACCAAAGCGCAGGGAGGGGTTAATAGAGTCAACTGATCGATGACAATGGCTTGATCTCTTCCGGCACAAGCAAGAGATACAGGTTGTGAGGAGAGAATTAACGTGTTTGCTTAATTTATCCACAACAAGAAACGCTTAATCATGCCCTGCTGACAGATACCAAAAAAAAACAACAAAAATGTACAAGCAGCAGTTATCCATTCAGGTTCAAGCATCGCATGGTAAGCACTCTTATTTTCTATCTCAACATTTAGCCACTGTGGGACTAATTATCAACTTTTTCTCTTCTTTTTTTTTTTTCATGAAACAGCCTTAGTGTGCACTAGGGCTGGGATGTAGCCTGCCTCTAAACCCTTAGGTCCTGAGGAATACATTGTCCATTTGACTAGCGCTCATGCTAGACGACCCCACAAATACACTCGCAGACACCCCCAGCACCACCCCTCGCCTTGTGATATGCTGGGATGCTTTTTAATTAGAAAGGATTTTTTAAGTGAAAAAAAGACCATTCCACGAGAAATTCATGCTGGCAACCCCCCAAAGCCCTTGTGAGGTTCATTTGTACACAGACATGGATGCACAAATATAGCAAGACCGCATTCGCCATACATAAACTTGTACATCAACTCACTACATTAATGGCATATTGATTACAATTTGTTAGAATGCATATTGCATATAAAGATATACAAGGATATGGAATTTCACCACTAATAGTTTAGTCAATGTGCAATTAAATCATAATACCACATTTGAAAGGCAAATGATGAAACCATTGACATTTCTAGAAGGCTGATGTCAGTATAATGAATGACTTCCTGTTGGAAGCTAATCAGAAACAAATATTGTTTAAAAGCAGGGCAATTCCAGACAGTATTGTGTATTTGCTAAAGTTTATGACCATGTACAAAGAGTTTCAGATAGCAAAACATCTCCCTACCTTTGACTTTACAGCGTGCTATAATCATATAGTCAGTCAAACATGGCAAAATTTCATCTTTATTCATCATTAACTTCTTCCAGGTTTGCACCAATCAGGAAGTGGGGTGGTGCATGAACTCCGCTGACCTCCAAACACCCGTTTTTCATCTAATCCGGCCCCTGAAGCTCTGCTTGTGGCCAATGTCCACCTAGTCACTGGTGATAATATTTACTCAGTGCGTTTTACTTCTGTTTAGGTGGTTTGGAGAAATTCTGAGAGCTTTTGGCTGAAAAAAATCAGTCGCAACGGTGATCCATCTAAACTTTATTCTCTTTAACATTGCATATCAATGAGCTCATCGCTTGTTTCTTCTTCCTGACTAAGCCACGTAAAGCCAGGAGGGACGTGGAGGGCTCAATCTGCTCATCCCTGGTCACCTCTGACTGCTATGAAAGGGAATTAAACAGGACTGGTACAGTTGGGGATATATTAAGTCAAATGTAGGCCCGTCATAGCGGCGCTGAGCAGGTAGAAGAGACGTCCCGGTCGCCCAAGGATGGTTTAGATGCTGCGCACTTGACGCGGGGAGGGAGGGTATAAAACGCCTTAGGTGTGATGAAATAAACACGAGAAGCTGGGGCAAACGTTTCTTGTTACAAATGCTAGCTGAAAGGCACTCTGCCTGCTCTTAAGGTAAGGGAAAATATATTTACATCTGCTTATCTTTTGGCGCAATCACTGTCAGGAGCTCGCAGGTTCAGGGTGTGGGCTGAACCCACGATAATGATCATGATAAAACTCTCTGTGTTTGGATGCTAATAAATGAAACTCTTTATCAAGAGTTAGCTGAGTCTATCTATCTATCTATCTATCTATCTATCTATCTATCTATCTATCTATCTATCTATCTATCTATCTGTCTGTCTGTCTACATATCTATGCATCTCATTTTTGTAAAAAAAGTGTCTGGAAAAGCATAATTTTGAGAGGCAGGTCATTTCTGAACAGCCAAACGGGTTTCTAAGACTCCTTCCTGTCCATGTTTATCTTATCACGATCGTCTCTGAGCATCTTTATATTTGCATTCAACACGTTTTCGTGCCAGCTGATTGCATGTGCAGAAATGGGGAGGCGCGTTGAGCTCTTCTTGTTTATCATAAAGTGACAGAAAATCATTCAAGGGTCAAGTATCCCCCCCCAAAAACTCCACCTGCAGTCCAGATCCTGCCCTTAGTGGAAACCACACACCTAATGAGGTCATTAAAGCCAAGCCTCTATCAATATCTCTCTCCTTTCCCCTTCTAAGCCCCCCCACCACCCCCCACCTTCTTTTTTGGACAAATTTGAATTAATAATTCAACACAGTGCCTGGGGATGTATATTTCCTGAGTGAAGGACAGTTAACCCATAGCATGAATTTTCCTCCTTTTATATGACCACTTTTTCCCATTTTTTATATTCATGTTTGACCATCACAGTGTTTGCTTTAGATAAATAAGTAGCCATCTAATCTTGCATGTGTTGACCCAAACGATGGTGTTTTTTCTCAGTTATGGTCTTTCTCTCACATGCATGCTAAAGCTGCTTCTGTGTTTTGACAGATGTGAGTGTAAATTCTGGTTTAATTCATTGCACTTAGAAGATGCAGTCTCCTTTACCTCGAGGGTAATGTTACATGATGTGTTTGTAAGCTTCCTGTCAAAGCAAGGTAATTTGTGGAGCTTTAGCTTAACTGCTAGCAAGAAGGATGAAAGTAATAAAATATCACAAGACGTGAAGCACTCAGAGATTAAATACATAAAATCAAGCACATTTTAAGTTCCCATATTGCTCAGACAACTGCTTGATGATGAATGATTTCGTTCTCATAAAAGAAAAAAGATTTTATCACACCAAAATATTTGCAGAATATATGCTGCATGTATGTTGTAGACATAGGAAATATTTAATATGGTCCTGCAAATGCCAAAATACACTACAAAATTGAAGCAAGAAAAATACATTTCTAATCTTGTAATGCATTTTATATATATAAAAAATATTAAGAAATAATAATAATGGCTATTTTTTAAAATCCATATATATATATATATATATATATATAGTGATTTTGTTTTGCAAATATGTAAAATATTATAAAATAAAATATATATAATTTTTTATATATGTGTTGCAGTCTCAGCAATGCTTTAAGCAGCACAATAGCAAGTTTTTGCACAAACTACTTATTTTACTGTCTCTTTTTCTTTTAGGCCAACTAAAGCCATGGTAGAGCATAAATCTGAAGCTGAACGTGAAGAGTAACAAATCTAGATGAATGGCACAAACATATGAAGGTAACTCCATCACCCTAAACATGCTCTAACTTGTTAAGCCCCTCCTCCTCTCCATCATTTCCTGTCCTCAATCACATTGTCCATACTGTCATAAGAATAGCAACCAGACACATAATAGTCGGACAAGACGGTCTCCAAGCATGGAAAACACCAGGAATAGACAACTCCCCATTCGGCCACACTTCCCAGCATTCCCACTGTTGACGGACAACACATGGCCCTTGCCCACATCTCTTAGTGACCTCACGTCTCTCCTGCAGTTCTTGTTAAACCTTCGCCCCCAAGTGAGACAATGTTTAGATGAATTCTCAATTCTATAATTGTCCCTGTAGTGTGACACCCGTCCAGCTCCATGCTATCTGCACAGGTTTATGTTACAGGAAGACTGATGATGGGGCATTTTTTCCAAGAAGGCGGTGCAGACATTCCTCGGCTTTGTTGCTTTAAATACAATGATGGGGGGAGGAAGGAGAGGTGGATGAAAAGGGGAACAAGAGACATGGTCGCAGCACCTGTCGGCTCATTTGTGCCATCACGTTTAACAGCAGACTCGGGTTACAGGGGACGGTTTTAGGGCTTAGCTGCTCTCTCGAAGTATCGGTGAGAAAGATTTTATAATTAGAATACTTTTTTAAATATAAAAGTAAGTTTATTTGGTGTACTTAGCTTGTACATGTAATGAAGTACTGCTTTATAATGAAGTATATTTATTATAATACTCAACGATTCTCTAATTACATTGTTATAATTGGTCAGTTGTGGCATTCTGTTGTTTAATATATAAATAAATCAATATTTTATATATATATATATATATATATATATATATATATATATATATGTGTGTGTGTGTGTGTGTGTGTGTGTGTGTGTGTGTGTGTGTGTGTGTGTGTGTGTGTGAAAACACTGTCAAAAATAAATATGTGAAATAACAGGAAAAGAACTGGCAGCTCATTAAACACGACACACACACACGTATATATATATAGGTATAAGACAGCAGTATATATATTTACACACAATTCAAATGTATACTACATAACTATAATTTTTAATTTAAAAAGAATGTACAGTCAGCTAGGCATTATTATTATTATTACTTTTTTGTATTTTTTTTATATTATGCATTATAAATTATGTATTACAATTTGAGATAAAATATTTTTATACATTATTTATACATTGGCATTATATATTTTTATTTATTGATATATTGATTAATTGAACTTGAATATATATATATACATACGCTGATGGTAAAATTAGTTAAGTTCTTTTTTCTTTTCACACTTGAATGATTCAGATCATCAAACTAATTTTAATACTAAACAAAGATAACCTGAGTAAGTACAAAATGCAGGGGGAAGAAAACTCCAAACCTGCCTGGCCCTCTGTGATAAAGTAATTGCCCCCTAAATCTAATAACTGGTTGTGGCACACTTTTCAGCATCAACTGCATTCAAGCAGTCTTTCACATCGCTATGTAGGAGATTTGGCCCACTCTTCTTTGCAGAATTGTTTTAATTCAGCCAGATTGGAGGGGTTTTACGAGCATGAATGGACTTTAAGGTCATGCCACAGCATCTCAATCGGATGTCCAGACTTTGACTTGGCCACTACAGAACCTTCATTTAGTTTTTCTTCAGCCATTCAGAGGTGGACTTTCTGGTGTGTTTGGGATCACTGTCCTGCTGCAGGACCCATGTGTGCTTCAGCTAGAGGTCACAAACTGATGGCCGGACATTCCTAGGATTTTCCGATAGAGCGCAGAATTCATGTTTTCATCAATTATAGCAAGTCGTCCAGGTCCTGAAGCTGCAAATCAGACCCAGACCATCACACAACCACCACCATGTTTGACTGTTGCTATGATGGTCTTTTTATGAAATGCTGTGTTGGTTTTATGCCACATGTAATGGGACACACATTACAAAAAGTTCAACTTTTGTTGCATCAGTCCACAGAATATTTGCCCAAAAGTTTTGGGCATAATCAAGATATTTTTGGGCCAAATGTGAGACGAGCCTTTGTGTTCTTGTTTTTGCGCAGTCTCTTTCTTACTCTTTTCAAAACATGAAGGGGGCAAAAACCTTTTTAAGGTACAATATAATTCAATGTATATTGTACAGTATTATTAATGTTTATTATTGATATTTTTCATTATAAATATACATATTTAATTGTTTTATATATATTTAATATAAATATATATTTGCCTTTTTATAATTGTATGCCATTGACAATACCTACAATATGAGATCTGAAAACTGAAAATGATAGAATTATAAAAAAAAAAAACACATAAATATAAAATATTTATTTGTACACAAACAGCTTACAAATCATTCAGACAGTACTGTCTTCAAGGGGCAGGTCTGCTCAGCTGTGTGGAGTATGTTTGACCCGAGTACTGTTGGGGGCTGAGTGTTTTTCTTCTGCTGTGACTGGGTCACTTTTAAAGATGTCCATTGCACAGAACTCTTTCTATGAAATCGATTGAAAAATGACAGGGGGAGTTTATGTTAGAGCTTGTGTAATGCCCTTATCAGTGTTTGTGTGCAATGTTTAAATAAGACCTGGCGGCTCCCTGATCAATAGATCCATCCTATCACATCCACGGCAGCTCGCGTCTCCCCCGCTGGACTGAAGGTCCTGGGCTAGCGGGCTCTCTTCGCAGGCTAAGAAAAATTGCAGAATTTAATTGGCATGGAATGAGGTAGCGCTGCACCCGTAGACCAGCTAGTGAGACCTCAAGTCACGTAAGAAAGAAGAAACGGGAGAAAAACCTCAGATATGCACATGCAACAACAACAAGGCCCCTTTACAATGCACAAAAACGCAAAGCACGGTGAGAGTGAATAATGAACTTCAGCCCATTGATCGGAAAAACAAAGCCTGTATATGTTTGTCCCGGCAGGACCACAGGTCTCATAAATCTTTAAGGGTGATCTGTTTTTGCCACGCCGTTCCTTTTCAAATGCATCCCTTTCGATTCAAGTGATAGACAGAAGCAGCGAGCTATTATTATTTTATAGCGCACAAGCTCATTATACTTGGAAATGAATATGTGTATTACTAGTTAAAGCTGCGAATGATCGCTAAAGGTGCGGCTACCGAATCGAATGCAGAAGTCCGGAACATTACGGATATTGATAGTTGCTGTTAGCGGTGAATCTTGTAGCATCGCAGGCCAGGTATCATAGAAATGGCACCCAAGCGCTCAGTTCTGGGGCAAGTATCTGCACAAACAGGCAGAAAGGAGATGGAGCTCGTATGATTGATATTTCCAGTGCAGATATCACTTAAGAAACACCTGACATGAGCAGGGCATGTTTCGGGACCGGTTTGCCTGCTAAGTACCGGGGCGTGAGCCAGCTAGCGTGTTATGCAGCCGGTAATAAAAGTTGGTCATTGATTTTCTGTAGTTGCTTGTAACAGTTAATGTTGATACATCAATAGCTAAAGGAAAGCAGAGGCTTTAATAGGAGGCTGAAAATGTGGAAATATGGGAGGCTTGGGCGTTAAATCACAGAATCTATCCCCCAGATCGATAAGACAGTTACAGCAAGTGTCCCTCTGCTTTCCTAATGTTTTACAATAAACTGACAGCTTGTAATAAGGCTCTGGCAGAGGTAGAGGAAGAGAGGAATCCGACGGGACAGAGGCAAGAGTTGTGAGATGGAGAAGGAAAACAAGTAGCTATAGCTCAGTGTATTCTCAATCACTTCATCCACAGCTTTTGTCGAAGGCAACTCCAGCCGGTCTGTGCTTTTTGAACGTGGGGGAAAACTTTTACAAACAGTTCACGGATGCGTGGTTCACCTGAGATGGGTTTTTTTTAGTGCCAGATTCGACTGTGCAATCCATAAAGCGGAAACTGTGGATTATAAAGTCTTGGTCTGATAATATTTCATTGCCAGTGATTTGGGTCAAAATTAGACTACACAATTGAGCTTCAAGTATATTGCTAAAATCACAAAACAAAACCTCTATCTGTCAAGGGTAATACACCGAGTTCGTCTCGCCTTATCAAGAGTAATTCCATAGATGTAGAATCTTGCCTGCGTTACTTATCTAAAGCATTTGTAGACATTCAGATAACGCCGCTAATGGCTAACGATCGCCAATCACACTTAAAGTTGTTTGCAATTTAAAGTTAATCATAAAGTAATGTGTAGTAAAAGATAAAGAACAAAGAGCAAAGATATAAAAGCTAATTGCTGCCACGACACATTGAAGCGGAATGGCTGGAATTTCGGCAAACTGACTTGAATGCATGACAAAAGCTAGTGGGGCTAAAGGTAAAGTGCCATCCTTTCACTCCCCTTTAAAAGCATGAACCTGCTGCTGCATTGCGCCGTGTCCACAGATATCAGCGGCTTTTAAAACCTGATAAAGTCTGAAAGCCTCTTAAGGCTCCTAATGAGGTTGCCGTTTCAAGTGCCAGAAGTGAGGCTTTTGATTTCTGTCTCGTGGAATGAAAGGACAGCGGGCAAAAGAAATAACCCTTAAATATTAGGGTCATTGCACGGGCCCACTTCCTCCTCTCCACAAGATTTGTAAAATATCAGAGCACTCAGGGCTGATTGGAAGGTTTTGCACTTTTGAGCGAAATCTAAATGAGCGTGTTTGGTGACAACAAGAAGCGAGCGCGTTGAGCGAGCGGGGAAGAGCTGCCGCGCATTGTCACAAATCACGGCAAATAAATTCCTACATGTGCATCGCCACATCAATGTGTTTTCAAAGGGTGTCCGCACACACATGCGCTTGCTTTATATGTGTATTGATTAGAGCTGGGCCTCACATCTTCCACATGACTTACAACCCGTCAGTGCCAAACTGCTTGGCTCACAAGAAAAACCTGCCCCTATTATCTTGCATTTAATTAAGACATAGCTGCAGTTTTATGCACCATTATTTGGCCCGGGCTGGGGGTCTCCAAGGCGTAAATATTGAACCGTCCCAGCCCTCGAATGTTAATCAATCCCAACCGACTTCCAAATTATTTGGTCTGTTTCAGGAAATGAATATTTGCACCTGTTATGAGCCTTTGCGCATGCATTACTGATCTCCCCTCTCTTCGCACAAGGGTAGACATATCGATTCAGATCAAGGAAACAAGATGGGCCGGCTTAATTAGAGCTTACCTATGTGGGAACTGCTTTTTTTGCTCCTTTAAAGCGAGAGTAAAGGGGAAACTGCTGTGTGCCGTGACTATATGCAGTGTTGTTCAGAGGTGTTTGGAAGAGACCCCACAGCCAAGCCTCGGGGACTTGAGATGCATCCAGTCTCATAGTCAAGTGTTGATGCCATGAGCAGAACATTTTTTATACCAGTGTCCTCTACATTTTGATGATAACGAGGAGGTGTAGAAATGCGAATTATGTAGATAATTTTAATTTAAAAATAGCTGATTAAAAATCGACAAGGATGGTTTGCATATTTTGGTTACATTTGTTTAATATATAACGTTAATGGCATTTAAGGCACACATGGTTAAAAAAAGGTCCATTGTCAATAGTGTCGAAATGGACAAAGCACAGAAGTCACTTTCAAAATTAGCGAAATCAGAATTTGAGAAATCTTTTATCCTTATGTTCAATTTCTGATTGCGTGGATTCCTATTGAAATTAATGGATTTTGTCCAAAAATGTTGGACAAAAATTGCTATGCAGTGGTACTTGTTGACTGTCTACATTTTATTATACGAAGTTAGTAAAAGTTAGTTTAAGTTAAACTACTTTATATACTACTTTATATAAGTTATTTTAAAAAGTCTGAATCAATAGAACTGGTAAAAGATTAATACTGTTCGTCCACCCAAAATCTTATTCATATTCTCACTTTCTTCCAACGTGACTTTCTTTCTTTTGTGACCACAAAACACTATAT
Source organism: Carassius auratus (assembly GCF_003368295.1). Lineage (NCBI taxonomy): Eukaryota > Metazoa > Chordata > Actinopteri > Cypriniformes > Cyprinidae > Carassius > Carassius auratus. The sequence goes on along the minus strand of NC_039264.1, from coordinate 21,943,546 downwards.
TTTGAGGAACGTTTTAATCATCCATACAATAAAAGTGAATGGCGTCCAAAACATCAACCTGGGACCCTACTGGCTTTCATTTTGTGCAATATCCTCTTTTGTGTTCTGCAGAATAAAGAAAGTCAAAAAAGTTTCGAACAACGTGAAGGCAAGTAAAGAATGACAGAAATTTCTCTCTTGTTTTGGTAACCCTTCTCTCTTTTTGACCTAAATCTGTCCTATGACCTTGGTTGACTGCTAGAGTTCATCAGTCTGTTTCAATCAATGTCTAACCATTTTTCAGGGGCTACCACCATTTTAGCATGGCATTTCTAGTCAAAAACAGTTAGTAAAACGTGTCTCAAGACGTTCTTGAGGTGTCTATGGAGGGTCGAGACAATCACAGAGGCGGCTCCAACTGAAATTTTGGCATCTTCTCAGAAATGTCCACTTTAATCGTTTCTACCCCCTTTAAACTCCACAAGAACATTGTTCACCCTTCAGCGCCTTCCTTGCTGTTGAGGAAATCAATGTCTTGGTCGTAATTATTTAACCATTGATAAAGCCTTCAGCTCCTGCTAGAGCCAAAGCACTTATTCAACACACTGAGACTGACAACGGGAAAGATAGAGACGCTTCGGCTGGTGGAAAAGCGTGAGAAGTGATCAGCTGACTGCCATCGGTCCTCTCGACAAGCCGGAGGCATCGAGGAGACAAGTGACTGCTCCCAGGTCAAGTCATGTCTCTCCTCCTCTTTATCGACACTTAGCTTTACAAAGAGCCCCCTTGGGCTCCCCTGACAGTGACAAATTGCGATGGTTTGGCTGTGTTGAGAGCGAACAGACACTAACTTAAAACGGTGGGGAGTGGAACAGCGTGGGTAAATGTGATTTTGATTTCCGTTAACAGGCTTCATTTGTAAATGCAATACGGAGACACTGCATTTAACGAGTGTAAGAGGGCTGATGCACTGGATTTGATGTTTTAATGTCCAGTTGGCCTCCAAATGTTGACCTTGTGTTTGTGTGGCCTTGGGTTTACCAGCACATTTACCTGATAACTGATTCTGTTTTAGGATTCATTCAGAAAAGACAGACGTCATAAATAATGTTTGGTATGAAATTGTAGTATCATGACAACGGCTGTTACACTGGTCCTAACACAACATTTTATGTACATTTTTGCTAAGTTTTTGTTTTGACTCTTTAATCATAAAACGTGTAGTTTAATGGCGCAAACATTTGCTGTAATGCAGGAACGCACCTTAATTATGAATGCACTTGCGAGAAGTTTAATAAGGACCGGTGTAGCTAAAGTTGCCCATTCAAAAATGGTTGAAGAACAAGCAGCAGGTCGAGACAAGACAGAAGATAAGTTTCCATAATTCAAATAGTTTTCATAAAGCACCATGGGATTTTCATGCTTCATTTAATTAACCTCTGACTGGCTTCTCAATAGCAACTGGCAGTGTTTGAAAGTGTTTTTCGCATCCGTGCACTTGTATGTACACAGAGCCCCCCGCCGCCCTTCACTCACAGGATACTATTAATCGGAGCCACCTTTGATCTCCAAGCTTAGTTCTCTTAGTCTCTTGGTCTCTCTGGGACTGGCACACAGCATGGATGGGGCAAGCTTCTAGAACGGGTCAGTGCCTGGGGCGCTACACTCCCCTCAGGTGAGAGTTTTATTATGGATGATGTTTCCGCCAAATTATTTACATCAGATTCCCCCCAAACTTCAACCAAAAAACCTACGCTACTCAAAGGCGTTCAACATAAACACAGCAAGGTTGAGAGGTCTGGAGTTTTTCGAAACTGGTCTTTGGTCTAAGGAAGATGTGAGGAACCTTCTCAAGGTGCGACAGGGGAGCTGGACATAAAGGCTTATGTCCTGCTTCGTAGTTTCAGTTAGTTCAGGGACGCAGCAAACGGAATGGATGGGATCAAAGCACCTACACCCTACACACATCATATTCTCTTTTCCGGAACCACAGGACGGAACAATCATGTGATGATGCAGAAGCGGATGGTCGGCATTAATATTCCATGATCTTATGGGGCCAAACAGACGGCCAGTCCTGTTTTTTGATGCTGTTTCTTTAATGGTGGAGACCTGCAGCTTTTGTGAATCGGCTACAAGAGCTACCTTGACCTGTAAGCAATGGAACCTCCGATCGTTACTGATAGCTAAAAGCAAAACTGAATGCACTCGGCACCCAAATCTCTAGGAGCAAATGACCTCCTGATTTTCTTAACTCCAATAGAGAAAAAAAATGCAACCTTGGTTTTGTAAGTTTCCAAGTTGGAAGTATAGCTAGAACTTGTGTAGCTTAAGTAGCACTTAAATGCACTAATCTAATGTTTTCTGTTTAAAATTCATTTTTTTGTATTTACATTTATTTTATTAAATAAATAATAATAATAATAATAATGAATTCAACCAAAAATAAAAAAATCTGTCATGATTCAAACATGGCAGGTCAAGACCACTAGCTTCGGATGTCATTGATTAGTGTATGTCTTGTAAACAGTCATTAACTAAGTTTTCATTCACATATTTTATGCTAATTTTATGACATCGCATTAAATTTGCTAGATGAAACATAAAAAATTGGAACCATATATTCATATGACTGAGTAATTCACTCAGAAACGCAGAGAATAGAACATGGCAGGTTGACGTGCACATCAGAACTTTGAATTTTGGAAATTTGAATTGAATTAAGGAAATTCCAAATATCTGGAAACAGTTTTTGGCTGCACTCTTTAAACCACAACTTTAAAAAAGTAACAGTGGCGTCTACTTCCATTTCTATTTGGAAGAAAATTTCCCAAGGAAATATGATTTGGTCTTTTGATAACACTGAAATGGCACTTTGTTCATAGACTGTTCCTGAAATATGCATATTGATTTAGTGAGGTACTGTATGAAGACTGACGAAGAGTAAATGAGATCTTGGAGCTACATGATTTTCTGAGAATGACAGCTTTGTCTGAACTATTCTGGCATTACCAGTAAAGGAGAGACGGTGGCATTCATAATGATGGTCTTATCGTACAGGGGGAAGTGAATGCGGTCTTGTGGCTTATCTCAAGGTCCAGCAGGAACCTTGGGAGCGAGCAAGTGAGATTTGGATGATGCCCGCTTCTCTCCACCCCTCCACCCCTTTCTCTGTACTCACCCAAGCTGAACAGCACCAGGAACTTGAGGCAGACAAACTCCCTCTGGTCCAGCTGGAGGGATCGTAGTTTGCTCACCAGCTCCTGCGCGTGACTCAGGAGGTTGTTGAGTGTGGCACCGGCTTGGGAGGCAATTAGGGCGTAATCCACCTGAAGAGAAAGGGCGAGAGAGTTTACACACACAGACAATAAAAGTATTACCACAAGCAACATGCCAGATCTCTGAAGGTTTGAGATCTCATGTATAAAGAGGTACAAGGAGCAGGACTGCAAAAGAAATTGGAGGTCTGAAAGAACACTCTTCCCATATTCCACTGGTTGATCAAGCGCATGCCATTGTTTAAACCAATCTGGGGCAATTATTGACTTGCGTATTCACTTTTGGAACTGAAACACTACGATTATTCTGAGATGATGTGCTCATATTTGCTTTGGAACAACAAGAGTTGAAAGGAATGTTTTAGGAAAGTTTAGGCCTTGTTTCTTATTCACTGGAAATTCTACAGTATTTTTTGAATCGGAGTCCTTTCAGTTTAAATGTTCAATCAGACAGACGGCACTTGGCACCACCTTTCGAGTTTTTCCACTCCGTCTGAAATAAGCATGTAACCAGCTCTGGCAGCTCTATGTTTTATATGCCTCGCTCCCTTTCTCTTTTTCCCAGGCTCCTCTCTGCACAGCAGGGACAGTGCGCTGGGCCGAGGTCTGAATGATAATCAGCATCAAACTGAGCGGCGAAGAGCTGCACGTTTCTCCATCCCTGGTGCCCAGACCCTCGGACCCCAGCGCCCCGCGCCAGACGAGGGTGGTGGGGGTTGTAGAGGCGCGAGTGAGCGGGGGCCCCTGGAGGTCCCCCAGGCTACCGGGCCGAACCCTGCGCGGGACCCCCGTGGCCCTCTCCTCCCCTTTCAGGGGCACTTAATATCTGCAGCAGCAGCAAATTTGTCTTGGAGGCAAGTCCTTAGCTGCCACTCACTGAAAGCAGGCCATATTAAATTTTTATATTTATTGACAATTCATTACCATAATTGACTGCGCCAGGGTTTCTGGATAAGGTAGACTGCGGGCCTCCTAAGCGTAAGGAGAGCTCCCTCTGAGCTGGATTTGCAATTAAAAACGCGGGCAGATTGGAATTTATTTATTGTGTAAATATGATGAGTGGAATTTTTTAAAGTCCTGGTTGGAGAATTGCACATTTCTCACCGGCTGTATTCGTGGGTCTCTTCGAAGCCCATATGAAGCTGCTGAAGTTGTCAATTAACTGGGATTTGACCAACTGGCCATGTGCTTCGAGCATTAGTAACCACTTAAAGTAAAAGTAGTGGGATTACACTTAAAAAAAAATACAAATAATAATGCAAAATACTGACAATATTTAACAAACATTAATACTAATCTAAACATTTTTTTTAATGTTGCCTATTTATATTAATATAAGTATTTAAAAAAATACTATATTCCAGTGAACAAACCCACAAAATAAAAAAATACATAAAAATATAAAAAATGTCTGTCAAATGTTATTTGTGACATTTTTGTTCCATAATGATGACTTAGCAGCACTTGTAGCGAACTGTTTGTAGCAATATCCCCCAATTCATTCTAACATTGTGAATATCTTGTGGATTAATATGAATGAATGAATATTGTGAGTGCTTGATCGTGACAAAATACGGAGACCTGTATGAATATCATTATGATGATTTGGATTCTTCTAAAGGCCTGGGACCTTCAGTGTGAGAGGCAGACATACAGATACAGCAAAAGACGGGGTGGAGGGGGAGATGTACTGTAGGTCTGTGACAAATTGAAAAGCCGCCCATGTAGTGTCATGTGTCGCAGCACTTCAGGACTGAACCCCACAGTGCTTTGCTGCCATACCAACACTGGGGAGAAACAATGACACGTCCTCAAACAAGATGAGAGATGGTGGGGCAGTTCAGCTGACAGTCACGGACAGTGTTGTGGAGTAACTACTTATATATATATATATATATATATATATATATATTATATGCACACACACACACACACACACACACACACAAACACATGCACTATACAGCAGCCTGAAGTTAAACTACTCTGATTTACTGAATCACAATATTGCTTTAATAACTGGCAGTTTGTTTGTTATGCATAAGTCCATGTTCATGCGCGAGTGTGTTGTGTGGCCGGGCTGTCAGTAGTCTGCTCTGGAATAATAGGACGTAATGAACTGTTTGAGTCTTTGCTTTCTCTCTCCCCAAAGGCTTTTTTTTTTCAGCACCAGCTGTTCATTAGGCAAAATATGCAAACAAGGTCTGGCCCTCCTCCACCCCTCCCCCACCCCTCCGCCAGACCTCGCTAATCAAACATAGAGGCGCGCTACGCAGAGCACTCACAATCCAGACGAATCAAAGATAGCGAGCGCTGTGAGCTCTCACAGATCTCCAGATGTGATATCTAACGAACTTTCTCAGATTTTTATTGCTCAGAGGTTGCTCTTTCATGGCTCAGGAGGCTAGAAACCACTTTCACACTAACCAAACAAATACATTTCTGACCTCAAATAGACTCGACAACAAAAGCTGTTAAAGTGGATTTTTTACTGTCTCAAATGATGAAAGGAAAAAGTAAAGAGCTGTAAAGTATATAATTCAGATATAATTTAGAAATGCTTTTGAGGCATCAAATATGCTTAATTTGTCTTTTCTCTGTCCTTTAGTTGACTTGGTGGAAATCACACCAGGAGCCAGATTCGAACCCACATTGATGGCGGTATAACTTTCCAGAGCATACGAGTTTATTCATCATTTTATCTCATTATTGTCTTGAAGAAACAACTGAAAGGTTTTTGAGACATTGAAGATATTTAGTTTGGGTTTTCTTTTTCCTTTAGTTGACTTGATGGAAATTGTGTCAGGAGCCGGATTCGAACTCGTGTTGATGGCTGTATAATTTACCAGAGCATGAGAGTTTGTTCATCATTTAATATCATAACGGTCTAGAAACCATGTTTTTGAGACAATAAAGATGTCTACTGTAATCTGGGTTTTCTCTGTCCTTTAGTTGCCTTGGTTGGAAATCACGTCAGGAGCTGGATTCGAACTCACATCGCTCGCTGTATTATTTACCAGAGCACGTGTGTTAACCGCTAGGCCATGGCCACAAAAAACTTATATCATATAATTTATCACCTGTAATTCACTTCTGTTTTGATACATAATCCTATGATAAGCTGTGAACTCTTTGGAAAAGTTCTCCTGCCCACGAGTCCCTGTGTTTGAGCTGTCACTACAGTTAGAGATCACTTTGTTGAGGAGAGAGGATGGAGGGAAAAACATAGAATTAAAAATTTAAACCAAGCCTTACTGACAGGCGGACAGAAGCATATTTATTTATAAGCAGTTTAAACATCTTCTGGAAGTGTGTGTGCATGTGCTGGAGCAGAAGACAGAATTAAAGGTCCTCGTGTGCAGAAAACTTCAGCTGAGCCTGAGGCGTCCGTCCAACGACGTTCCTCAGAGACGACTGAGGTAAATCATACATATCTTCTGCTTTCCCTCCCTGTCCGTCTCTCTGTGTCTCTCATCCCTTCTTCACCGCGATGACTCGTGCATGCTTAACCAAGCATTTTATTTATTCGTTCACCACGCACTTGATAAGAAGTCTACAATTGATTATTCTGGCCACATTAGTTTATACCTAAGCGTAATCTATTTTTAATGGAGTGGCCGGGGCAGTCGATAGCACTTTAAAGGATGTTGATCCACACTGGCAAAAAAGCCTGATGAGATCTACGGGGAGGCATGGAGGAGACTGCAGCGGACGCTCACCTGTTGCCCCGTGACCAGGAGGATGGAGCTCTCTTTGGCGTGCATCACCTGCCGGAAAACGTGGTCCAGGATGAGGAGTTCACTCCAACAGTTCTGGAGAAGCTTCATTTGGTCGTCAACCTGAGGAGAGACCAACATGTGTAAGTGTAATGTGTAAGAAGTAGTTATTTGGGTAGATTATAACTTTTTCCAAGTACAGTAGGTGGGCGTGTTCAGAATGGTTCAGGTTTAGATTTAGCCTTGATTAACTGGATAATCTTTGAAAATGTTTAAAGGGATAGTTCACCCAAAGATGAAAATTCTGTCATTGATTTTTAAACCCATAAGACCTTCATTTATCTTCAGAACACAAATTACGATGTTTTTGATGAAATCATAGAGCATGCATCGTGGTACATAGTGATAGAGGAGACTGTCCTCACTGAATAGTGTCGTTATTTTAGTTTTCTTTGTGCAAAAAAATGCACATTTAATTACGGTAGAACCACCGATGTCATATTGATGATTTTAACGATGTCATTACTACATTTCGGGGCCTTGAACATGATCGATGCATGATGAAGCTTTTGGATTTAATCAAAAATATCTTAATTTATGTTCCGAAGGTCTTACATGTTTGGTACGACAAGAAGATGAGTAATTAATGAGACAATTTTCATTTTTGTTTTTGTTTTTTCATTAAATTTTTTAGTGATTTCAAACCTTTTTGGTTAAATTGTATTGTCCTGTAGCAACTGTCCTAATGTGAATCAATCTTTTTTTTTTTTTTAGCATATTTAGAGTTATAATAACGTTATTTTAAATTGTAATAACATTTCACAAAATTTACAGTTTTTACTGTATTTTAATCATATAATCAAAGCCTTGGTATGCATAAGAGACTTCGTTCAAGAACAAAAAAAAATAAATTCCACCAGTAGTGTAGAAACAACATTTCACAGTCGATCAATCTCAGATGGATAAAATCAATTTAACATCAAGCTCTGTTGTTCATTTAATATGTCAAATATGCCACTTTATGGAATCAAAATGGCTTACAAATGGCATTTATTTTTTAGATGTTTCAGTCCCAAAAGTTGGTGTTCAATCATTTGTCATTCGAGTGTAATTTCAACCTTCGACACTTGTGTCTGTGTGTTAGTAGTCCGGACAGCCAGTAGGAATCAATATTGGTCTTTGGGTCGCAAGAGGTCGTTCTCGTGTGAACTTCACCAAATGTGACTGTTTTTCACCCGCTGTTAATTAATCTGTTTGTCGAGCGATACAGCTTCATTTATCCCTTGTGATTAAGTAGCGTGTTTAGCGTTGCGCAGTTAGGTGCACTCACGTTGAAACTCTCTCACACAGGAGTTAAACGGCTTCAACAACGCATTCATTGTCACCCTTCTTGGGTTCTCATGGCTCCCTTGGTCAATTATTAAACGCAAGAGGTGAAAAGGGCTCTTTGAGTCCAATGTCGGCAAGAATGAGGAAAATTTGTGAAAACGAGTCCCCGTCTGACTATTTGGCTACATGTTGATCCCCAGTTCACCCATGAGAAAAGTTTACAAAAGGGTGATGAAAATACAGAAATGTAATGATTATGAAGTCTCATGAGAACAGCGAGTCGTGAAAATAATACTTGTGGTTTCTCAAGGCAAAGATAACGTAAATGTACTGCCTCTTACTATCTTGGGAGGCTCCATCGATATCTGGTTCGGATTGTTTTGACTGCCTGTGATTCGTGTTTGTGCTGCTCTCACAGTCATAACAAATGCTACAAAATCAATTGGAAGAATGGATTTCCAAATCCGGCAAAGCAAAAGCCTCAGAAAACCAATCAAATCTCTTCTTGTTTGGTATCATTGCATCACTTATATCAACTCTTTTACTGTACAATCGATACTGTATGGCCTAATTTCATAAAATCTCCTGGTTTGAAATACTAGGGCTGCAAGAATCAAATATATGCATTTGGCATTGTTCACACGTCTCATGTTTCAAATCATGCAAGCCAGAAATGCCCGTTCTACAAAGAAACCTGTCATTTAATTTGTTTTTTGACAGAATGCCCCACATGAGCCTCTGATGCCTGGCACTTTTAGGTCATCAAACAGGGATGAGGGTGCCATGAGTCAAAGCAGGGGAAGATACTGTATACCGGGGCTGCTGCCAGAAACACGTCAGATGGGCAGAGAAGGCATCTCTGACCTTTTAAAGTGCGTCTGACATCGCTGTTTCCATGTCAGCTCACTTCCCTTTGCACTGTCACAGCTATTAGTAACTCGGCTCTGAAGTGCTCTTACGACAGGCAAGCAATGTCCTCTAATACTGGAGGTAGTGACTTGTGATCAGCATTCGCGCTTTCTATTTGTAGAAAATGTTTAGTTATTACATATTTTTCTAAATTTTAACATGGAATTGAATGCAAAAATGTAGCAATGCTTTTTTTTCAAACAATCTCAAATACCTACAAAGATTTCTGTGTAAATTTCTGTGTTCATTTTATTTATTTTTAAAACTAAATGTGAATGCAACAATTTACGACACAAAGTTTTTATAATTTACACAGAAAGTATGATTTACACAACTGACACTCAAATATTTAAGTTTAAATTTTTTTTGCCATCATTATCCAAACATGAGCATAATGAATTGTGTTAATTGATTGTAAAACTACTTTTGCTATTTTTAAATACTGTTTACTAAAAAAAAAATTACAATTTACTGAAGAAAAAAAAAAGTTTTTGAAAAAAAGTTTTGAACTATTTACTAAAGTGCCTTTATTGTTAAAATACACAATGGGTATCTAATATGACATTTTTTGTTTATGTTTTTTTTTGTGTGAAATGAGTAGAATTCATTTGTTTTGTAAAATTACTTTTGCTATTTTTAAGTATTATTGAATTTGACAATTTATGAAGGAATGATTTTATAAACAATTTGCAAAGAAAATATCATCACTGTTTAAAAATACAGTATCTATCATTTACATTATAAAAACATTTTGACAACTTTTGGTTTATCATTCAGGATTGGGTTTATCATTTTGATAATTCTGGGTTCATCATTTTGACAATTTCAGGCTTATTTCGACAATCGATGGTTTATCATTTTGATTATTCTGAGTGTATCATTTGAACACTTTTGTGTTTATCATTCATGAAACACAAGATCAAAGTTTTATTTTGTTTTTTTTTACAAACAGTTTACACACAAATACATTGTGCTAATGTGTATTTAAATTATAATATGTATATATCACCCCAGCAACCCTGGAAAAATATGCTATATTTGAATATTTTACACTGTCATACAGTTGATGTGATTAGTGTTTTTTTTCCTGCATGGATAACAGGAATAAACTCAACAGATTGTAAATTCTCCTGAGCTTTTGTTTGACCGAATAGCAAGCGATTAAACATCAAATCTGTTGTCCTACACTGAAATCTCACAATACACAAACTCCTCTCGCATCCCTCGGAAATATAAGAAACTCCGAATTTTGCATTTATTCATGTGCTGTGCTTCCAAATTTTTCAAAATCAGAGCTTTTACTTTTTCTCTTATGATAAAAAATGCATATCCTCCAAGAAACCAATTTAATTTTTTACGGTCATTCAGGCATTGCTAGATCAATGCAGCGATCAATTGCTGAGCCCCCGTCCTGCTCCTAAAGAAAGACCCTAAGACCCTGTCTGCCTCAACGGCACGTTGAACGGTATTAAGGATATTGCCAAATGAGTATACCATGATTATTTGCACATCTTTATTTTTTTCATTTTTAATCTAAATGATGAGCAAATGTCTCGTTGCATATCCAAAATAAATACTTATTCATCACTGCCTGATAGGGCTGATTGGTGATAATAGAATACACTCCAAATCGCCAAATACAAGCGTTATTTTTTTCTTTATCCCACACGGTTTTGGTAGACTGCCAGGAGCATTGTTCAGGCGCGAGTAACGAGCTTACGCAGCTGGAACTGCTTTTAATAAGTATTTCTTGTTGTTTTTGAAGTGCCCTAATGAACAGATTAATAGAATCTCCTTGAGTGCCCATTAATGAACAGAATGAGATGAATGATTTATTTACAACTAAAGGAAGGCCGTGAGTGTGCGGTCCACAATCACATTAGCATAAACACGAGGAAGCGAGAGAAAAAAAAAGATACGAGGGGTAGAAAGAAAATAAATCCCATCCGAAATCTTTTGACCTGTTGGATGTGGATGAACGGTGCTGGTCGGTGAAACTACAGGTGAGGTTTGAAGTGCACTTCAATGGTGCCGTCAGGCGGCGAGCTTTGAGTTGTCTTCTGTGGACATCTGTTCGCGCGCTGCTACATGCACTTCCTTTCTGCCAGGCTGACAAATAGCATTTGATGTTGGATGCTTCCCTTCTGTTGGTGATTTTATTTTACTTTTTACAGCAGTTTATATAAGAAAAATAGAGCAAAATAGATCATTACGTGAAGAGGTTTTTAAGGTGCTGCTAAGGTGTTTTGGGTGGTTGTTTACTGGCCCAATCCAAACAAGACTTTTTTCATGGTTAGGTCCCTGTTTTATTCTTATAATAATCTTTAGGTATCACTAACATCCGTAGCAAAAATGGTAATGGTATAAGTTGAGTGCCTCATCTCTTTATCAACACTAATAGTTTTTGGAAACCTATAAATGTACAGTTACACTCATGGGAGATAATGGAAGTGTCCTCGAATCCCCAGAGGAAGTGCTAACTATTTATGCTGAGGTGTCACATTCTGGCTTCCTCTTTTGCCGTCCCGTGGGAGCTGATTTGACATGCTTTGGATGCTCGAGACTGAAGGGCCTGGTTTATTTGGCCTCGCTTTTCCCTGATCTTGTGGAAATCTCCCGGCTTGTTTGTCATTGCAGGGCCTGTGTTTGCTCTCTTGCTCTCTTGCTGCCGGGGGTCTGATAAGCACGCTGGGACTGAGCAGGTGGCCACCAGCCGCTGCGGCCGCATTGCTTCATATTCGTGCTCCTCTGAGGGAGCTGCCTGGCATCTCACTCTCTCTCCGGACTTATTTTAGAGTCCGATGTTGCTTCATAGGGGATAGAGCCTAGTGCAGGAGTTTTAATTTGTACTAATGTGTATTAATGATCTATAACCGGGACACATTGCTGACCATATTCCAGTAACTGCTGTGTTTTAAACATACAGTTAACCTATGATTTAAAACTGTATCACTCTGTTCCAAACCTGTATGACTGTCTTTCTTTTGCCGAACACAAAAGAAGATGTTTTTAAGAGGAGCTTTTTATACAATGAAAGAATCCAAGAAGGAAATGTAAAGTGCTTTAATAGTCCTAAAGTTTCCTAATAAACTCCACAACTACCGTTGTTTATTTTAATTTGTGGTGGAGGGCAATATTTTTAGTAAATCACAATTTATTTTCAGTGTGTTTCCCACAATGGAGAACGGCCCAAAAACTCTTTCATGGTGGGATATCGCAGCTAAGATTCTTCAGAATGTCTAATTTTGAAGAAAGAAAATCACATTGGCATGGAACGACATGAGGGAGAGTAAATGAAATATTTAAAGTGCCCCTATGGGTTATGAAAGGTTCATATTTTGGTTTTGGGAGTCCACAACAACAGGTTGACACTTTAATTGTATCTTATCATATGCATCTATTTTAGATTATTTTAGATTATTTGCTTAAAGACTCCCAAACGATTTGCTCAGCGATTCATTTTCCGAAAACCATCCTTTGCATGACACAAATCTGCCTGATAAAGCAGCGTTTGTGAGCGCAGTGCTGCTTTGTCTACAGCGTTACCAGGGAAACAGACATTTTTGCCGCTCCAAAAGCGGCACCTAGTGGCAAAGAATAGATTAGAATTTTCATTCAGACCGACTTGAAAATCAAGTTTTCCGAGGTCTGAGCAGGCAATATGCTAATGTTTTATGTTAACGTCAAGATAAAACGGCTTGGGATTCGTTTTAAAAACAAGTTTCAATGATTCAGAGTCAAGTCTTTCTTTTGAGAGACAATAACTTTATACACTGTACACTGTGCAGAACTGTGCAGAATGTTTTCATTCACTTAGAACTGTGTTGCTGCATGAAAGGTCATTTTCAAAAATGCATATGGGGCACTTTAAATACGAAAAGCTATTATATGACTTTAAAAGATTTGTAATATAGAGCAATAGCCATATGCACCACATTTATGGCGAATGGCCAAAAAATTATTTTATTATGGAAAATCGCAGCTAAAGGCCCATTCACACCAAGAACGATAACTATAAAGATAACGATATTAGCGTCCACACCAGCGAACGATGTCTGTGTATTCTAAGCGGACGTGCCTCCGCGTGTCTGCTGCTTTAAATTCTCGAGCTCATTACAGCAGGATTGAGTCTGATTTGTTGGCAACGTTTTTATCGTTCATCAGCAAAAAAAAAAAAAAAAAAAAAAAAAAAAAAAGTTCTGAAAGTGATTCCAACGATATCGTTTCTCTTTGCCTTTATCGTTATAGTTGTGGTGTGGACTCCGCTATTCTTTAATATTGAGAATGATTTTTAGAACTATATCTTTATCGTTATCTTTATAGTTATCGTGCTTGGTGTGAACGGGCCTTAAGATTCTACAGAATGTCTCATTTTGTGTTCAATGGAAGAAAGAAAATCACAAGGGCTTGGAATGATTTGAGGGAGAGTAAATTAAATACTTAAATCTGAAATGTGTATTTTCAAAACTGTGTACATTTGTAGGTGCAACATTATTCAAATGTGCTCAAAATGTTTAGATGTGTTGCGCGTGGTGTGTTGCAGCAGTCTAAGAAAGGCTGGATGCAGAAACAGACTCTCAGCAATGCGAACTATCCATGTTGTAATCTTGTCCTAGTGATGTTGTGTCCATGGCACACATAGATTATGTAGGCTTTCACTGTGTGCCTGACAGCGATGTAAATTGAGATGTCATAAAATATCTTTGGGAAAACATTTGCATTCCTTGCAGTAGCTAAATCTGTGAAGACCTCATGGTATTCTTTCTCAGAGGGTCTCTGTGAGGGGGGGGGGGGGGGGGGGTAAACAGATGCACATAATTCATGTGTTAGTGTGCAGGTGAGCAGGTTCGGGACTTGTCCAAGGCTAGCAAGTGGACACCGAGCAACTGTGTGATGCAGGGGCTGGAGGAGGGGTGTTCAATCGATTGAGACGGGGAACAGAGATTGATCAGTTCCCACGGTGAACGCATTAACACTCTCCCAAGTGTGACTCTTGACCTGTGAAACACCCAGAGTTTGATTGGAGGCCCTCAGCAGCCCCTCATCATGTCAGCCCACAATAAAAACAACACACGTCGGCATTCAGCAGAGTTTAGTGGGACATGTCAAACATCTCCGGACATCACAGAGATGAATGAGACTATAAATGCTGCTTGTAATTAGTGCTCAACCCATATGGGTTTTCAATGGCTGATCACATGCTTTATATATATGTGTGTGTGTGTGTGTGTGTGTGTGTGTGTGTGTGAGTATTAGTGATGTCAAATGATTAATCGTTATCAATTGCATCCAAAATAAAAGTTTTTGTTTACATAATATATGTATGTGTACTGTGTTTATTTATTGTGTATATATAAATACACACACATTCAGTATATATTTGAAAAAATATTAACATGTATATACAATTCTATAGTTATATTATATATAAATATAACATATTTGCCTTAAATATATACATGCATGTGTTTGTATTTATATATACCAATAAATATACACAGTTAATATATATATATATATATATATATATATATATATATATATGTATAAGAAAACTTTTATTTTGGATGCGATTAATCGCGATTAATCGTTTGACAGCATATGTATATATAAATCAGGATTCCAGTAACCTACTGTATGTGTTTTAATGATTTTGTTCAGAACACAAAAGAATGCGTTTTGAAGAGTAGCTCTTTTCTATACAGTGAAAGAATATTGACACCAAGGCCATAGAGTTCCAAGAAGGGCATAAAAGTGCTTTAATACGCCTCAAACTTTCTAATAAAAGCCACAATCCCGTGTTTCTCTTAAGTTGAGGTTGAGGGCAAGATTTTTAGTGAATCAAAATTTATTTTTTTATGTGTTTCCCACAAGAAAAGCTATTATATGACTTCAAAAGAGTAATAATATAGAGCAATAGCCATATGGACCATATAAAAAAAGCTTTCATTATGTAAAATCGCAGCTAGGATTCTTCAAAATGTCTCATTTTGTGTTCAACAGAAGAAAGAAAATCGCGAGGGCATGAGGGAGAGTAAATTAAATAAATATATAAATCCAACATTTCTCAAAAAAGAAGAAATCCACACCTGCTGTGCCGTGTTCAGCTGCCAGCAGTTATATTTCTACTTCAAGGACACTTACTGTGTATCTCTTCAGAGTGAAACTGAATCAGGTTCTTACAGTCTGTTCTCCATCAATATAACGCCATATTGCCACAGACTTGGCTAGAAAACTATAGTAATTAATAAAGCACTGCAAAGTGCGTATATCGTATATGTACTTTCCTGAAGGGTTTTCGGTTGCTTCTAGATGCTATGATGAAAGACTAATTAATTTAATTCATTCATGAGCAGTAAAGTGGCAGCCTTTCATTAATGGAGTGATATTCAATAAAACCACAACCTTTTTTTTCGCTCGGCATGCTTTGCAAAACTCTAATAAGTCTCTTGAGCAACGGCACAATCCAGAGAGAACGGGAAAGATGAAATTAGGTTATGAGAACCAAACAAAACAAAACTTATCCAAACCGTAGGCCATTTACCGAGTCCATCTTAGTAGCTGTTTCAAACAATCGACATAAAAAATAAGGTCTCTTCCAATGGTTCGGAGGGCTTAAAGCTAAGAAGCTATCAACTAATTATCAAAAAAACACAGCAGCCCTGATCAATTATTCAGCTGAACATTAGACTCCTAATACACATGCAGTCTGTGGAGGGAAGGCTCTCTGAAGTACCACACACTACGCTACTTTACCCCAACCCCCCTTTCCACGACTCGGTGAGAAAATAATGCTCTCCAAATCCACAATGAGCTGTGCGCGCCACGTCAAACCCCAATCGATCGCGCTTCTCCATCTGTACGCCGCGCACACACACATATTCAAGCGCGGCGTCTCGTGTTTAGAATGATCGCTGTATTTTTATTTGATTTTACTTCCCCTCCCTTGCTGTATTTCCCCCTCAATTCTGCGATTTATGGGCGTCTTTATTGGCGACGGCTGTCGATATTTATGGCTTTTGTGTGACACGCTGACAGACAACAGGAAATGACTCTTGATTGGCTCTGTTGGGAAATGGGTCTTGGTGAGCCGGGGCTTCTGTATTATTTAGCTGGGACATGCAGTCGCCTTCCAGAGTGGCTTCATGCGTCTGTCTGTTCTCGTCTGTAAGAGTACTAACGCAACGCATTAGTAACGGCATCATTTGCTCTTATTGAGGCCCAAAGGAACAGCTGATCTCTCAATGTATATTTACATTCAGGCATTTCATTCATTTTAAACCCTATTTAGAGTAGCTTTTCTAAATATTTATGTATCAATGATAGATTTAATTGGCATCAAAGAGCAGCCTTCTTTGCATGCATTTGGATTAGGTGATATATATATATATACACTATATACAACTGAATAATTTCCATCTGAAAGCATGTGATGGAGATTTACCACTACTATTAATCACAGAACCGAGATGCGCATGACTATCACATGTGATTTATCATGCAGCCCTATGTTTGTTTGTTGATCACAGAGTACAAAGTAGATGAGGAAAACTAGGATGCCGGTGTATTCACAGCGCCGCCATTACTGTCTGGAGTGCATGGAATGGTGCGCTGTGATTGGTTGAGGGGATACATCATATTCTGCAGAAAAGGGAATAAGGGAATGGATAAAAAAGAGAGAAAACATGATCTAAAATGTTTTCAGTACCGACCAGATATAATTATGTTTTTTTTTTTGTGCCATTTATCGCATTTAGGAAACAAACTCATACATATATATATATATATATATTTATATATATAGGTGCATGCAAAAAATATATATATATAAGTATTATGTTATAAAAAATTTTTTTAGATTCAACTTTTGTATAATTTACACACATTCACCAGACTAACAGGACGATTTTAGGATGATCAATGTGAGTATAATATATCAGAATAGCATAATAGAGGTCATTTTACTGTTTCAAAATTATTATTATTTTTATTTATCTGCAAGTATAATATGGATTAGAAACAATTAATGAACTGAATTTATAATACAGAATATATTTCACACAATGCACACACCTTTTCTAGTTTTTGTAATTTTAAATGTAATTATATTTGTAATTTATGTTTGTAGAATTACAAACACACACACAAACACACACACTCACACTCACACTCATAAAATGATTATAATATACATTTTTGAAACTAAATGCAATATACTTTGCCATAATATAATAATGCAAAGAAAAAGTATGTATTAGTACAAACATCTGTGTGTATGTTTGTATTTTATATAATACATTTGAACTTTAAAATGTATTTATTATTATAAATTACTATAACAATAATTATTAATTAACTATAATAATGCACACATTGTTTATTATTTACTTATTTATAATTATTTGTAATTTGTTCATTATTTTATAGCTATATACGGAATTTAGTTTTCTTTATATTTCATATATATTTGAACAATTAGACAAAACAATTATATATATATATATATATATATATATATATATATATATATATATATATATATATATATATATATATATATATATATATATAATATATTGAAAAAAATAATTAAAAATTATCGTTTGTTTGTTTGTAATGCTTCCATTTTTATATTATGGCTACATTCAGTATTTAGGTTTTTCTTCAATATCTTATATATATTTTTATACATTATTTTTATACATTATATATACGCATATCATCTGGCATTTCGTCAATTCCATAGAGTATACATTCTTTTTTCCTAATCAAACAATTATTATGACTTGATTTTGAGCCAAGACTGTTGTAATGAGTGACACTGGTATAAAGCCTAACACAAAGTGAACTCTCGTGCCAAAATGTCAGACGCCTGCAGCTGCAGACCACCCTCCTTCACTGAGCCTTGCAAACAGGTACAGAGAGAATTCAAAGGCCTGCTGACACAATCTGAGAGAAACATTACTGTCTTAGCTATTATGTCCCTATAGTGCCGTTTCTGGCATCGCACCATTGTAACGCAACGCTCGCTAGTTTTAACACCGCTGTCAACACCTCAGTTACTTGAGTGTTGGCCCGGTGTGAATCTGAAATATTTTCCTCTCCCGTAGTTCAGAAACGGTGAAAGCTTCCTTTCATCTTCGTCAGGGGGTCAGGATAAAGAAAGAACGCAATTACCAAAACTATTCTGAAAGTTACGCTCATTGATGTAATGTGCTTGGAAACGTTTTAAAGCGCCAAGATGATGCCAAACGAACCTAAACCGTGAGGCAGAAATAAAAGACATAAGTCGCTTTAATGAACAGGTGGCTTTGTCTTTTTCTGACGCCTCGGTGACGTCTAACGTTCTCCAGCTGAATCGCACATGCCGTTCATCTGGAGCAAATCCATTCACACAGTCCAGTTAAATATAAGTGTAAGCCTAGCCTGCACGCTCCCTGTCTTTCTGGCCTTATCTATTGTCTTTGGGACCTTTCAGCGCGGCCGGAATAGACAGCTGTATATGAGAAGCAAAAATAGACGTCGTAGGACAACTGCTGATAGAGCGAGGTGGAAAGCGGACACTAGAAACCTCATGCCTGCGCTGATTACTACAAGTTAATTAAACCCTGAAGGACAGACAACAGCAGATCCGGACAAATTAAACAAATGCTCTTTTGTAATGTGCCCGTAAAAAGTTTGACACTTTCAGTTGGCGCTGGCGTTCGGTGGATTGGTTTCAAACCCATTACGTAAAACAGGTGCGAGGCCACAGCTGCTGTGCAAATTGAATTTACAAGTGTGAGGTATACGAGGATGAAGAGAAT
This sequence comes from Carassius auratus, assembly GCF_003368295.1. NCBI lineage: Eukaryota > Metazoa > Chordata > Actinopteri > Cypriniformes > Cyprinidae > Carassius > Carassius auratus. The sequence goes on along the minus strand of NC_039264.1, from coordinate 21,924,529 downwards.
AATTATAGAGGGGAAAAGGCTAAAGTCCGAGTCACATTTGGGGAGCTTGACATCATGGACTTTAGTTTAATGTGGCAAAGTTACGTGTACCTACAAACACTTTTATGCCAGTGTAATGTACAAACATTTAATAACAAAAATATTCTAAATATTTGCTGAAATATTTATGTGTCAATGCACTAATATTTTTGCATGCATTTGGATTAAGTAGCTACAACTATATATATATATATATATATATATATATATATATATATATATGTGTGTGTGTGTGTGTGTGTGTGTGTGTGTGTATACAAACATTTAATATATTGTAAAATATTCGAAATAATTTCTAAATATAATAAAAGTACCAGATAATAATATGTATTATAAAAAATGCCGCTGTATGAGATTTTATCCTGTATTTATATGATACGATAAGCAATATCACACGAGCAGTATCTCATGAGTAAATCTGTGTTATTTTCTAAACACAATATGATGTTTTTTGCTCAGTTCTGCAGAGAACACATTACCTTTAAAGCCACAGCAGAACTGTTACGCGTCTCCGAGCAATACAGCGGTGTTTAGTTTCTGAACGAATCTGCGTTTTGAACGAATCATGTGAATCAGTGATTTAAAGACCATCCACAAAGAGAGGCATTTACTTAATTCCTGAATGAATAAACCATTTGAACGAATCATAAAGGCATTTACTGTCGCCCTCTGCAGATTTAGTTCCTTATTTACAGTATCATTTCATAAAAATAAAAAAATAAAAAAACATTAAAGGGATAGTTCACACACACACACACAAAAAATGGAATTCTGTCGTAATTCACTCACCCTCATGTCGTTTCAAACCTTTCTTTTGTGGAACATAAAGGAAGGTTTTTTGAAGACTGTTGGTAACAAAGCTGTTTCGGTTACCAATGACCTTCAGTGTATGAACAAAAAATACTGAGATCATTATTAAATTATCTTCTATTATCTTCCATACTTTGTTAGGCCATTGTAGCCTAAATATGTGTAATACATACATATATATATATATATATTTATTAATTTATGATCACATCATATATACTAAAATATTTGAAATATTTGGGTATCAATGCATTTCATTATATATATATATATATATATATATATATATATATATATATATATATATATATATATATATATACTGTATGTGTATGTATATTTACACACACTATTTATATTTTAAGTGTTAGTCCATATTTGTCTGTGAATATATAATTAAGTAATTTAAGATTAATATAACAGTGTCATATATTAAAATAAACAATATTATAATTTTTATAACAATATTAATTTAATCATTTAATACAACTATTTCAGATATTTAAATATCATATGATTACATATATATTTTGTAAAATAAACTTATTTTTTTATGGTGATTTCTAGCAATTCCATCTACTAAATCAACGCATTTTGTTCTAAAGCGCCATCTCATGAATGCTGATACCGTGCCGTTTAAATGCAAGGCTGATATTACGGCTCTCGTACGAGACGCTGCTTTGGTATAAAGCAACCATTTACTGTTATGAGGGCAAATGTGCAGCCGTTTTGACTTTTCGACTAGTACATAAGGGGTGAGAATGCTGATTGAGTTGATTTGTTAGCTTAAATCAGCCTCTTCGGAGCAGTTTGTCTGCCGTCGGCTCAGTCTGATTGGGGTGTTTTGGGGCTTCACTCTACATCCTGGTTTTAACAAGCATCCAGTGCGGCCAATAAAAAAGGCTTTTACCTTAATCGCCACCAGATAATATCAAACATTTGTCCCTTTCCCGAGTGCAAAGTGCTTACAAATGCCAAAGATAAAGAAAAGTAAACATATTTCTGTATTTCTCTGTCCTTTTAATCCCGATTTGTGAGGAATGGCAGCAGCGGTACGAGTCCATCAGCTCCTGGGCAGGACCTAGAAGTTCATGACAGGCTTTTATCCCTCATCAAAGCAACAAGTGGATGAACAGACTCTTCTCCGTCCGCTCCAAACCCCTCCCTGGAGTCGGACTCTAAATCTCTCCTTTTAACAAGTGGACGCACTTCCTTCCTTCGCCCGGTCAGGCCTTGAGGGTGCAGGACACATTTTTCAGGGAGAAAGAAAGAGCGAAGCTGCCATATAGGAAGCCCTGTATGCAATGCCCCGTGAAAGAGAGCTGTTTTAAGAGCTGCGATCTGATTGGATGATTTATAAGCAGCTTTAGGGAGTCAGCATGAGTACATATCAGTCATGTTTACAAGGTACCGGACTGCTACTATGAGCACTTTTGGAGAAGAAGATTTGCGAAACATCATAAAATCTTGGCATGGCATAAATATTTTTGTTTTAAATGATTTTTAAGTCAGTATACTTTATAAAAAGGTTCAATAATTTTGAAATAAGTGTCATTTGTGATTTGAAATACAATAAAAACAGTAATATTGTGAAATATTTTTGGCAATTCAAAGAACAGTTTAAATTGGTTCATTCTTGAATTTTGAGCCTCATCGCTCCAGGCGTCAGTGTCACAGGATCCTTCAGAAATCATTCCAATATGTTAATTTCTTCATATTATCATCATAATTTATAATTATTTATCAGTGTTGGAATCAATAGTGCTGCTTCAATGACTTTCATTCAATGCATTAAAGAGAACGTTCAAAATAACAGGATTTGTTAGAATTAGATTTTTTATTACATTAATAATGTCACTGTTGTCACTTTTTTTTAATCAATTTAATTCATCCTAACTGAAAAGAAGAATGCCCCCCCCCCCCAAAAAAAAACTAAACAAACAAAAAACAAAAACAAAACACACACGACAACTTACTGAACTAAAACAACTTTTAAACAATAGTCTATCTTTGAATAAAACAGTATTTTTGGCTCTTTTTCTGAGATTTTTGAGAAATATCTACAAATTCTGTATGATATTTTCTTTACTTTTAGGTTTTTTGTTTAAAGTAATAAACATAAATGCATCTTTTCATTCATAAATTACCCTTGCTATTTAAAAATGAATTTCTCTCTCTCTCTCTCTCTCCCTCTCTCTAAAGAAATTAATATGAAATAAAATTACATAAATAATACATTAAATAAATTAACTACATCATAATAAATATACAAATAAACTGTAATAAATAGTAAATTAACTGTGTAAATAATAAATAAATAATAATTTTTTTTTGTTACTTTTAGGTTTGTTTTAGCTTAGTAAAGGCAACTTTTCATTTAGAATGTATCATTACTGAATAAAAATACGAATTTCTTTCAAAATAAATAAATATATATATATATATATATATATATATATATATATATATATATATATATATATATATATATATATATATAATTTTTTTTGCATATTTGAGTGAAACAGTAATTAACATTAAGTTAGGATAAATAATACAAATAAAATAAATAATAAACAAATTACATCATAATAAATACACTAATAAATTCTAATAAAAATAAATTAATTAACTACATAAAAAATGTAAATAATCGGCCTCTCTGAATGCAATTGTTGCTAATTTGAAGTCTGTTTTTGCATCCAAGTAATAAATAGAAAATGTTTCAAATACAATTCCCCTCTATATTCTTGAACTCTGAGGCAGAAATGGGCTTCATCAGTGATTGGCCTCTTCAGACGTCAGACAGACTCTTCCTGTCTAAGCAGACGCTTCTTGTCCAGAATCTGCTGCTGAAGTAAACCACACGAACGCGATGACTACTGACAGACGGACTCAAATAAAGAGCTTGTAACTATAACCACAGTAATCATTTAACATGTAAAAATGAATAAATGTTTACATTCGTCTCTTCACGTCCGCCTTGAACGTCGGCGTTATTATTAATTTTCCTGGCTCCTTCCGGGGGCAAGAACCTGAACTTCAGCGCTGCAATATTTATGAAGTGCCAAAACACCGCATTCTTCCAGAATTCATGACAAGACATGGAGTTTTTGTCCAATTGTGCATTATTTATGAATGAAAAGAGGCCTTTGTGGATGTTCTCCAGCTGCCCATCTCTTCTTATCAAACAGACATTGTTACCACTGCTATAGCGGGAAGAAAAGAGCGACGGGAGAATAGCCAGAGAGAAAATATGTACAGGAGCAGGCCTTACGCAAACTCACACGCTATCTCCGCTCCAGCCAGTGGATATCATCTATCAGTGGACAAATGCAGGGCTGAGAATGCTGCGTCTCAAATTAAATAATATATCTTTGAAAGCCTATGCCTGCACCAGGCCCAAAGCCCATATATCAAGTCTGAGGGGCTGGTGGATGCGGTCCAGGGGCCATTAACCTCCCACCTGTTTCCCCCCCGTCCTTCACCATGCACCCCTGCCCTTGGTGCCGCTTCTGGGGCTCGTTCGGCCCCCCTTTCCCCTCACCCCTCGCGACAATAACCCCCCCACGCCACACGCCGATGTAAAGTGACGCCAGGCCCGGGCCGGAATAATTCAAATTCGGCGGACCAGGGACACGGTTACAAATCTGGGCTCCCTTGCGAGCGAGGCTGTTTGTCAGGAGGAGCGCTGGCTTGACCTCAGGCCGTCTGCGAGTCACGGGGAGGACAGGAGACGCCGCGGCCCGGCTGGGTGGTATCTGTGGAGATGAAGCTGGGTGGAGGGGGGTGGTATAAATCGTGCGCAGGTTCACAGATCACGCCCGCAACGCCTTATTAATTTCTGCAGATGAGACGGCCACGGAAATGACAGTCTCTGACCTGAACCTCTGAAATTGGACCGGCGGATCCGGGATGAGAAAAAGTGTTGCAGAGCATAAAAATATTAATGGAGGGTGAAAATATTCAATCTGAAATGAATACAGCAACGGTATTTGGACACATGGGCTACATGTTTTTAAAAGAAGGCTCCATTCATTTAATCAGAAATACTACAAAGCAGTTAAAAATAATAATAATCATAATATTAATTTTGTGAAATATTTTTAGAATTTAAAATAAGTGATTTCTATTTTAATATATATTATTAAATATATAGCTGAATTTTCATCATCATTACTCCAGTCTTCAGTGTCACATGATCCTACAGAAATCATTCTGATATACTGATCTGATTCACAAAAGATGCATGACTTATTATTATTATCAATGTTGAAAACAGTTTTGCTGCTTATTTTTGTGGAAACTGATGATGATATTTTTTTGGATACTAGGAAACAACAACATTTGTTTGAAGTAGTTTTTTTGTAATATTTTAAATATATATATATATATATATATATATATATATATATATATATATATATATATATTATATTTTAATGCATGCTTGTGGAATAAAAGTAGTAATTTCTTTAAAAAAAAAATTAATTAAATGCAAAGCAAATCATGTTTTTTTTGTTTTTTAAGTGTGATTTAATTGTTCATGCTTTTCAAGGCCACTGCTAAATAATAATAATAGTTAAATTATTAATTATATTAATAAAGAGTCTCCATCTCCTACTTTTTGGCAAAATATAGAATTTTCTAAACACAGTATGGGAATTTTCAGAAATCATGAAAGGAAAAAAGGAAAAAGAATTATATTTGAATAGGTTTTGCTATGAAGATCAGAGTTGACAAAAAAATAAAATAAATTAATATAAAAATAAATCCCCTATCTCCTGTCCTCTCTCTCCTCACAGCTGCTTTTTCAATAAGCACGAGTCTCACGGCTGGGTGCAGGTTGGAGAACAAGGCCCTAATACAGTGCTTACTTAATGGCATGCCTGGTATTGTCATTCAATTCACTGTTGAGAGAGAGAGAGAGAGAGAGAGAGAGAAACGAGGGAGAGAGTGAAGAAAAAAAAGTGGCTAACAGTCCCAGAGCAGCCGTGAAAGAATAAAAATAAATATTGGCGCCACATGTCAGGGTATTGTAAGTTTTGCACGGTTGACTTTTATCAGCTCGGAGGACTAAATTTAAGACACAATATCAGCGGTGATTAAGTTTACCCGAGCACATTGTGTCGGGGACAGAAAAGCTGCAGGAATCCTCACTAGAACGATTAAGCCTGTGGTGAATCTGTGTGTTTTAATGCCATTGTGTGCTGAGGAAAAGCCAAGTGCACGCATCCTATCCGTTAAACAATAGCCCGCCGTCCACAATGAGAGGGTGATCTCTCTATGGATGTGAATCACTCTCCACGTTATGGGCCGGGCAGCTAACGACAGAGCCAGGGGAGGACAAGCACGCACACAGGTCTCATACCAGCTCATGTAGTCAGTGCAAACACTGGGAAGCCTGCATCTGTTTCCCCCCCCACCCGCTAACATGACTCCCACCCTTAGCATGACAAACCAGCCAGACGACGGGGATGCTGCTGGCACGCACCTTCAAACACACACACACACACACACGCTATGATGCATACGGCAAGCATTTTAGAGTTTATACAACAAGCAATGAATAACTAGCCAGCTTATGTACAGCTCTCACAGTTTTCATTTCCGGGATACAGATGATTTCATACATTAACCCTACAAAGCCTACTGTATCATATTTAGGTTTCTAAATTATCAACTTTGTTAATTCATAAGGAATTTAGCTTCTATTCAATATTGTTTTTATAAGTTAGCTATCTGGGTGGCTAGCAATTTTGATGCAGTTTTACCAAGCCTTTTTATTTATTAACCCTATAAAGTCTACAGTATCGTATTTGATACACAAATGTATCATAGTACATCATCACTGCATTGCTTTTATTTCCTACATTGCATTGTTTTATCTTTAAATAAAAAACTACAGCTTTGATAATGAATCAAAGCATTTAAAAATCATCTTACTGAGACATATTACTGACAGATAATATACATAATGATACTGATATGTAAGTAGTATGTTATATTGGTTTAAAAATCTACATTACAAGCTAACAAAATTTATACTATTTTTTCATAAAGTTCTATATCATACTGTATGAGCCATAAAAGCCTGATGTATTAAATGAATATTTTTAGAGGTTTTAAATATTTTGTCTGAAGGTCCAATAAACAGTTTTAATTTAAATGGTTAAAAGAGTAATCAGGGTTGAAATCATTTGTTTTTTTGCTATAAAATATGTCATGTCTGGGGTTGATTGGTAGCTAAGCTAATTTTTTCACGTCTTCCTCTTTTCCCAAACTTTACAGCTTCACTGTCGCCCAAGTGTGAGAAATGGCCATCGGAATGTTCCCCTCGTCTTTTTTTCATGTGTCTGAACACAATAGTTTGCTCTCTTCAGAGATCCCATCATGACCAAATATTTATGAGAGCTGTAACCGAAGTCGAACTTATGGAAACTAAATCTTTAAACATTTGGCAGACGCTTCACACCCGGCTCTATTACGAGAGAAATGCTTTTGTTCTTACGAGGCTAATAATAGCGCTGTAAATGTAGATATATTTATAGCTGACTCACCACCCTCCCAGACAAGCCTTATATTCACTTGTGTTTCCTGTGTTTATTATATGCTACCCACTGCTTTGTCATTAGCTCGTTCGCAGAATATTCGCAAATTATATTTTTCACATTGATCTAGTGGATAAAGCATTAATTGATGTCTAAGGTGGTTTTGGGTTACATACTATACATCTATGAGCTCTATACGAGGAGGTGTGTATGCTAGCATATGCTATCAGTGGTTGTTTACGCAGGTGCCACCATAGATATATATAACGTAGATGGCTCATTAGCGACTTTTTCAATGAGCTGCTATACGCCCTCCGCCATATTGTTACGATCAACTTAACGTCATTCACCATAATAATCACTGATTATTTAAAACATGCCACAACCCTTCACAGAAAGACTCAAAGCTTCGTGAAAACCTACGGTATGGTGAATGACGTAAAGTTGACCCTTCCAAGATGGCAGCCGCATCTTTGTGCCTGGAGCCGTCGAATGGGGCATCTATACATATGTGTGCCGCTATACAAACGAACTAAACTGCTAGCGTAGCACTGCTACTGAAACTGTTGATTTCAATTATTAGCATGTTAGTCCATAGCACCTTTTGAGAAATTTACGACTCACTAAATTCTCTGAATATGTGTGAGGAGAGGCCTTTCACGGCAATATCGGCAGCATTCACTGCAATTCTGTGCCATTAAACCTGAATATATAGCTCTTGTCTTGAGCTCTCGATAGATGAAGCTTGTTAAAACCACAATGTTAGGTGGGATAAACGTCCATCAGCATCACAAAGCTCCGTGGGTAACAACAGCCATACGAGTGTTCGATAATTAGAGCCAGGAGTGGGTTCAGACTTTCTAGTGCTACTTTTTTTGTTTGTGGTTTTTCCGCGGTTTGCGCTTCGAATGTACGATTTAGCGAGGGCACATGAGAGCTGCACTAATTACAACTTCAACGCAACGCTACGACTGCTAATGTCAAATTCGACAGCTACACCCTTGTCTCTTTTAACAACTATTGTGTAAAACAATTAGCCGGGGCGAGAAAGTAGTCGTAACATCAAGGGGGAAACTACTTCACCGCGGCGAAAGGTGAAGTGCAAACACAATTAAAGGTAAATGATACAGACAGCAATTAGCTAACACAAATGCTAATCCACGCGAAAGTGGGAATACAATGCTTGAGCTAAAGAGAGCGAGAACAGATAATAAAGCTCTATGAGTAAGAGCACTGGGGAAAGCGTGACATTCAGTTTTATAACAAAGACATGAAAACTGAATTATAATTCATTTCTGACCAGCAAAATATGTTGGAAAAAAATGTATGTGCATATCCAGATATCAAAATAGAGATATACACTGAAATAAATACAGCATCCAGATAAAACTGTATGTCAATATCAGTATAAATGAATTCTAGTACAGCTCATGAGCTATTGAACGTGATATGAGGAAAACAATAAGGTGCCTGTAGCTCTAAAAGCACAAAATTAATGATTTGAATTGGGTGCTGTCAGATCTCCCAGTGGCATATCAAAACATGTCATGGACGGGTAAAATACAGCATGCTCACGACCAAAATCTTTCACGGAGGCAGACATGCACGAGTTACTAAAACCCTCACAATCCCATCAATATTTCTGTCAGACAGATGTGTATTGTGAAAAAAAAAAGAAAAAGTTAAAACAAGCGAAAAAATAAAAAATGAACGACATCTGACTGGCCTCTTCGGCTGGTGTAGTAAACCGTCAATTATAGATCACTGTGTCAATACATCATTTGAAATACTCACACAAATACATAATGTATTTTTCAGGCTGTCTCGAAAAAAAAAAAAGTCTTCGCATACAGCCTTGAAAACTGTGAACTGATTAACTGTCAGGTCAAATGGCAACATCTGTCTCTTTCATATTAATGGTGTACTGTTGTGTTAAGTATGCTGGGAAACATTATTAGTGGGATTCATCAAAACATCACGTTATTCTGTTATTCTAAGTGTACTTGATGCATAAAAGCCTGTTCACACCTATTTAAGCTACTATGGTTTTAATAATTGTTCTATGAGAATAGCAAAGTCCACAGTATAACTATAATTATGACGAAACAGAAGAACTACATCGTTGGAATATTTTTTTTTATTTTTGTTATTGGGATCCAATCAGGATCCACCTGTTGTTAAAGCATAGGAATGTACTCCCCCTCAGGCCATCCGAGATCTTAGATATGTTTGTTTCTTCATCGGTTCAGATTTTGAGAAATGTAGCATTACTTCACTTGCCCAACAATGGAATTCTCTGCTTCTTACAAATGTGCAGCTTTTTGCTTCCCAAGATGTTAAATGATGGACCGGAGTCGTGTGAGTCAGCTGTTTGGACTCTCATTCTGACGGCACCCATTCATTGCAGTGCATCTATTGGTGAGCAAGTGATGTAATGCTGAAATTCTCCAAACCTGTTCTGATGAATAAAATGCAGAAACAAACCCATCTACATCATGGACGGGCTGAGGGTCAGTATATTTTCAGTACTATTCGTAAAAAACTTAATTCGCAGTTTTACTAGAATTATACTGAATTTTACGCCAACAGACATCCCAACTGATTCCCAACTCAACGAAAAAACCTGTTGTATCACTTGAAGTCTTTTACCGCCCAACACCAAACCAACGAAAGCATCACGTACCTTCAGCTCCCGGAAGAAGATGCTGCTCCTGGCCCATTCTACAATGGAGAACAGTGTCTGGTCGGCCATCTTGCACATGAGGCCAAAAGTGTTGAGTTTCTCGTGCTTGCCCCGGCTGGCCTGCTCCTGCTGGAGGTACGCTAGGATCTTCGCTTGCACCTGAGGCTCGTCCGGCTCGCACTTGAGCAGCTCCATCACAAGGTGAGGGAAGGTGGCTGGCGATCCGCCCGGATAGGCTTCCACGTACGGGTAGCCCATGAGGGACTCCGGTGAGCTTGTGTAGGGGTCGGGATACTCTGACTTGATGGTGCGGCTCTGGAAGTGGCCATACGCCTGGTAGCCCTGCAGTCCTCCGGCGTGCGGCGGCATGGCCATGCTGACCGGCGAGGTGACGAAGGGACTGCGGTCAAAGTCTGCAGGGGGCAGGCCTGCGCTGGAGGAGCTGTGGTGGTGGTGATGGTGGTGATGATGGTGGTGGCTCAGTGGAAGCCCCTTGGAGGCTGAATGGATGTTCTGAATGGCAGAGGTAATGGTGAGGTCCGCTGGGACAGTTTGCATGACTTGCGTCATGGCCTCCAGCTTGAGTCCATTGGCCCGGATCAGCGCTTTTTTCTGTTGCTTGAGCGCCCGGTCTCGTTTGTACATGGGGCCGAACTTGTTGCGACCTCCTCTCATTCGATCGGCCCTCACAGCTTATAAAAAGGCAAAACACAAAATGAATCGGGTATCAGTTCATGAAAGCTTAAATAATAGCTAAAGTGTGTAATTTCTGTGACACTAGTTTCACCAAACCGATTTGGAGAAGTTAGGACTTTTCCCTGCAGGTTGTGGGTTATTCAGAACAGAATTGAGAATAGGATTTAAAAACACATTATATTACTTTATTTCGGTTGAGTTTGAATTTAGATAGTGAACAGGATGCAGAACTGGAATTCCAATTTATCAAGAGAAATTCTCTTCTCAAGAAAGGCCTGAACGTACAGTAGGCATTTTGGCCAGAGAGATGGATTTCATGTGTGAATTTTTTATTAAGTGGTGTTAGTTTGTGTTGCTACCCATGTGACCTGTTATTTTCAAAAGCAGACCTGGAGCAAACTCCCCATAATCGAGCCAGAGGATACAATTTAGAGAGAAACTGTGCTAATGATTCAATATTAAACTGCAGCGAGACAAAGTCAAGCGGACGAGATCATCATTATGGCAAATAAATGAAGAGAGCGCCATTGCCCGGAAGCGACTCTGATCCCCGCCACAGGGCCGTAGACTCCACTTTCGTCTGCTGGGTCCCATGTTAATTATTTATGCTTAATTATTTCTCTTTTATGCTCCACATTGTCGGCAGGTGGATGGCTGGAGGTTCCAGCAGCGTGTTAAACACACAGCAGCATATGCATAAAGCATGTGTTGGTAAACGCGTTCGCCACTTGACCGCCGCTCGTTAGGCCCTAATATCTCACCGATGGTAGATCTTAAAAAAATTAAAAAAATTAAAAGAAAACCCTCGGTCCAACAGCTGCCTTGGGAGCGATTTTAATGGTCCTAGTCACAGCGGTGAGTGTTTGTGTGTGTGTGTGGTTGTCACTATGTGTGTGATCTGATTGATCCAGCGAGAGAGGGAGGTAAAGTGTTACCACTGCGATCCTGCTGACAGCTCTCGTAACGTTCAAAAATGATTCCCGAGCATCTTAGTGGGAGATTTTTTTTTTTTCTGTGTGTGTGAGTGAGTGATTTGGCCCTTAAAGTGGTTGTTAAAAATGTATCCAATCAGAAAAACTGTGGTAAGTTTAACTATTAATGATTCCTGAGCAACAGGGTAATTAATGAGCTGGAAACTAATAGTCGGCCCTTATGGGAAATCACAATTAGACCTGCAACTCAGATCATGAATGCATGCCCCCATCCGTGCGCACGCACGCTTACACACTCTGTCTGACACCATCCCCCTCTTCCTTTTTGTCTTCTGATTAGATTTTTTTTTTCTCACAGCGTCTAATTAAAAAGGTTATTTACATGCATATCATACAGATTTTTGGGCATGAAATTAGGGGTTTCGTGTGAGCATTTCTGGCTGTGTTAGTAGTAGTACTATTGTTTTAGTACATACCAGATGTAGTATACAGTATGCATACTTAGGCATGCAATTTGTCTATATGCACTGAACCACCTACTGCATTTGCCTTGTGTGTGTATTTCTAGGTGTATTCAGAATCTCAGACTATCAAACTTGTCCTAATATTGCTGAAGTATATAGTATGCATACCATGTACAGTATGCAAATTTTTCAGGATTACTCCTGTTGTTGCAGTATATAGAATGCACAATATGCACATTTCTGTCTGTGCATAACCTTGTGCACTTAAGGCCGTTTGATGTAGCATATTACTACTAATGCAGTATATAGTATGCATGCGTATACCATGCACAGTATGCACATTTCATGTATGCATGAAATAACATTATGTGCATTTATGGCTTTGTTTGAAATGGTATACTACCAATCCTACACTTATTACTGCTGCAGTATATACTGTAGTATGCATACTATGCACATTTTCTATATACAACGAATTCCCTTCGGTGCATTTCTGGCTATGTTTCAAATAGCATGCCACCATACTACTTCCACTACTTTGCAATATGCACAGTTTACATCTTGACCTCAACCTGACTCTCGATTCCTAGTGTGTCAAATAAGCTTGAAATAATATCAATAACAAACTTTAATTTACATTACTAAACATGATTTTGGAAATGTTTATTTTGGAATAATGCATACTGTTTCACTAGTTCACTAGCTAGTATACTGTATTTATTGTCTAGTCTTCAGTATGTAGTAGGCTAGTATTCTATTCTGAACACAGCCATGTTTTTTCCCCATGTAAACTGTATCTGTTCTGTATGTGTTTGTAGCCTGGGTCTGTGTGTACATGACTTATAAAACCAATTTGTGAGTTACTCAAATGGCTTGCGGAAAGCAATCGCCTCGGTAATAAAAGCAGTTGCCTGATCTAATTTACTTGAATTGGCCGTCCATGGATGTTGTTTGTTTGTGCGTGTTCTGCGCCTGTGTAGACGGGGCCCATCTGGGCAGATTCGAGCGCTGCTTATTGTCTGATTTATGTGTGTTTAATATACAGGAATATTAAGTGTTGCTTGGGTGAGAATCCCTGTCCTATCACAGGCATATGAATGCCTCCCCTGGCCGGCTCCTGACACACAGTTTGTCATGTCCTCCGGAGCTCTACTCTGAAGGCGCGCCGTTCCATGCGCACACATGAATAGCTATGATACCTATGCATAAGTAATGGGACAGCTTTCTGCCGCTGCCGCCACCACCAGAGGCCGGGAGACGGCAAACGCGCATCAGCCCCCAAAAATGACAAAGTGTGCAATGCAAAGCGTTGAGCATGTTTTGAATATCCACGGAAGATCTGTGTCAGATTCATCAAGGTCCTTAATATGGATAACAGACGTTTGATGAAATCTAAACTATTTTACGCTCCGCTGTGCACAACATTGGACTCGAATGGAATGAATAAACGCACGGGGCCGGTCTATGTAATGTAGCTTCCTTTTCACTTCCTCAACTCCAACTGATTATACAGAGGTAAAAAAAGACTGTATTCTTTTTGGGAATCTGTAACTGAGCTACTAATATACTGTATGAAAGAAGATAATCACAGGCTTCCTCTGAAAGAGTTCTGCTTTTTCCAGAACTTTAAAACAGCAGGCTTTCCTTATCTGTATTGATAATAGAGCTTCCACGGAGACATGGAAGGCCACTTGTCTGTGTCACACTGATATGGATGTTTTGTTTTGCTGCTTGTTCAGTTATGGTGAGTGTTGAGCTCAAATCTGTTTGCTGAAAGCTTCTGATAATACTCACAAAAAAAGATTGAAACTGACGCATTTATTTCCGATAGATCTATCACTACAGTTCATGGGGCCTGGGACCCCAAACCAGTAGTTAACATTATATATTATTATAAAAAAAAAAAAAAAAAAAAAAAAAAAAAAATTATATATATATATATATATATATATATATATAAATATATAAAAATCCCATAAATTCAAATTATTTGCACACCTTTTATGATAAAATTAAGCCACTGATTTTATGATAAAATTAAATCTGCAATCCATCAATAATGCAAGTCCTTTAATATTATAATTTAATGTAATGTTTTTTTTTTTAGCTTTTTTTTTTTACTTCAAATTCTTCACATTATCCTTAACTCTGTGATGGGTTGCATGTTCATCATTAAAATTCATGGGGCCTGGAACTTTAGCCTAATACATTATCTATATTATTAATATTATAATATATTTTTTTACTAAAATTGCCACCAAAGTAGACAAAATTGTCATAAGTAATGGATTGCAGATTCATCATCACAATTTATGGGACCCTGGAGCCCTGTCTAATAAGTAAGCTATACAGTAATTATTATTTTTATTTATTTTTATAAGTTGCCATCAATGTAATGCCAAAATAAGTGATGGATTGCAGGCACTAAAATCCATGGGGTTCGGGACCACTGAATAATAAGCCAGCAACAACATCAAATTCTTGCGATTAGTTTTATGACAAAATTACACACTTATGTTTCATACAAATAATTCTAATTTCTTTAGCAGTAATTCTGTTTTCAAGCAATATGCATGAAACTTACTGCTGTGGTTTGTATTCAAAACACCATTTTGGTGAACATTTTCCATCTCTGCAGCTTTCCTCGGCAATACGAACTATCAGAATAAGCCTGTGGGGAGTATTAGCGAGCGCTCATCTCTTTGGACGGGTCTGACAGGGCGCTGGAGGGCCTCATATCCTGTTGGTAGCATGCGGCAGCAAATCAAAGCCAGCTAGCTTTAAAACGACACCGCTAGAATTTCTGCCCTCCAGCAGTTAAACAATTAACAGTCGTAGATCTACATACTAAGAGCAAAGAATCATGTAGCAAGCGTGTAAAATTCTTAGATGGTATCCGGAGGGATAGTTCACTCAAAAATGTTGTTTTTGTGTTGTTTTACGTATTTTCAGTGGAACCTAAAAAGAGATGTTTTGAGGAATGTTGACGCTGCGCGTTTCCATACAATAGCAACAAAAGCTGTCAAGGTCTAAAAAAGTAAATAATGACTTATATTTCCATCATTTTCTAACATTTTCTTCTTTTTATTTTGACAGATGTGGTTCACTTTTATTGCATGGAAAAGAGCAGCTTGAACATTCTTCAAAACGTCTCCTTTTGTGTTCTACAGAGGAATGAATGTCCTACGGGTTTGGAGCGATATTCAGGTGAGTAAACAATAACAGAAATGCTCTTTAAAGAGCGAAAGCAGTGTTCGGTAACAAGAAGAAATGCACAGATGAACTAAAAAGACTTCTTACCCTCCAGTTTCATGCCGACAGTGAGGCACTTCTGGAAGCGACAGTAGGGGCAGCGTTTCCGCTGGGTCTTGTCTATTTGACAGCTCTGGTTCTCTATACATGTGTAGCGCTTGTTGTTCTGCACCGTGCGCTTGAAGAAGCCCTGCAGAGTGAGGTGAATGAAGATGTCAAACTTTTGACCTCCGGTGTTTGTTAATGTGCTATTCAGCCACAGACAACCCACACACACATACAAGAAAAAAAAAAATAAACACTTGTATCCATACACACAGAAAAAAAAAGAGGTGTTACACACACTGCCACACAAGTAGACACATATAAAAGTAGAGCCACGGGCAGAGAAACGCTCCCTCAGCAGTCGACGCTCACTTGGATAAACACAAACACACACACCCACACAAAAAACTGACATGTGCACCCACACGCACACTTGACATGAACAAACAGAAACGCAGGCTGGAGAGAAACAGATTGAGAAATGGGAGAAGCTGACTAGAGAGTGGACGAAATAACCACCCGATCACTTTAGGTGACCCGCTTGATATCCTCGCTAATATAAAGATCCGCTTTTAGCGTTGTGACATACTATTACGACATGTTTAACGTGTTTCTGTGAGCCCCTCTAAAAGCAGTTATGACCAGAGGCATTTGGACTGAAAGTTGGAGTTTACTTTTAACAAATTGTGTTCCGTTTTTTAATTGAACATCCAAACAGGGGTGTACGGATATTAAAATTTCTTCTAAAAAAATCCCGTTGAACTTCTCGGATCCTATTATTCATACAGCAGAGGCCAAAAAAAAGCACCTGAAAAAAAAAAAAAATCCAATAAATTATATCCATAATTTACAGCCGTAGGATTACAAGATTCCACCTGCAACTGTTCAGAATTAATTTTCAGGGCAGGAGAGAATCAAACGAGGAACGGTATTAACTTATTCTTGATCAACACCGTAGGGAGACCGGCCCATTTAAAACTAAAAGGATCAATACTGGCCAGAACTCAAATAACACACAGACACACACTCACACACTTACACACAACCGTAACACGGAGTTCATAAAGTGCTTAACCTTGAATGTAGACTATATCATTAAAACAAGTCCAAACTGAAATGAAATATATATACGAAACAGCAAATGCTGGTTGCCTGTAGCACATTCAAATTCTTAAGCAGAATGTTAAAAGACATTTAAAGTGTAACATTGATATTTAAATATCGTCAAAACTCAAAACGGAGGTTTTAAACGGCAAATCATTTTCTCCTCATGTTGTGTTACAGAGATCTGTTAACAATTCGAGAAGAAAATCACCACCATATACACCCTTTGGGGGGAAAAACAATGAGAGTCAGTGTGTGTGTGTGTGTGTGTGAGAGAGAGAGAGAGAGAGAGAGAGAGAGAGACAAAGACACTGGATTTTCGAAACTGTCCATTTGGTTTACGAACTATCATGTGTGACTAAACTCCAAAACCTCTGACGGTTTCCAGAAATAAACACACCGTAGATTCCAGTTGTACATTGACAAAAACAGTCATTTCTTCATTTACTAACACAAAGTAAGGAGAACACAAACAACTCCACGAGTGCACATGAATTTGATTTGATAAAAGAAAAAAAAAATTAAGTGGAGCATATTAGATTTGATGTTCTTAAACGGTTTTGGATGTCAAGTGTTAACCCAGGACCTTACCTTACAATATAATATAATATAATATATATATATATATGGCCTTAAAATCTGATTATTATATGTTTTTCAAGAATGCCATCATGCAACCTATACATTTTGCCAATTGGTGGATTAATTTTCTCCAAAATACCACTTGAGTGGATGCACAGCCTATGAGGTCAACAACAATCTACATTCTTTTAAAAACAGATCATGCTATTTATTTTCTACTCTAACAGGCCATAATTATATAGTTAGTGGCATTTTGGGCTAATCATCAGGACAGACCTGAGACCCAATTTTAGGTCACGACCCACCAGTTGAGAGGTTAAAAACAGCTGATGTTACGCACCTTACAGCTCTCACAGGTCAGCAACCCGTAGTGATATCCGGACACCTTGTCTCCGCACACTGGACACATTTCGTCTAAGTCTTCGTCGTAGGAGTAGTCCATCATTTTAAACTGTGGGGCTGAAAATCACAATCAAAATATGAGTAACAATTTACATTACATTGTTTAAGATTAAAAAAAAATGGTTTGACAGTGTGATGTTATATGAGAATATTTTTTATGTGACACTCAACTGAAGAACACCAAGACCTGTTTAAATCTCTGAACAACCATACAGAAAAGCTCAAAACCAAACCAAACCAAAGGGTTCCTGAACGATTCTTTGAGTAACAATTCAACAATCTTTATTTTTAAGCGTGTACGTTTATGTTAACTGTCTCTTCAATGCCTTATACGTGTAGCCTGCACGCCCTGCAGTTTTGCAAACAAGCCTATAACAAAAGTCGAGGAATCACCAGTTGGGAGCTTTACAAAATCCTAGCCTTAAGAGTGGATTCTCTGGAAGTATATGCAGGTCTGGGTCTCTGGGAAGTCGGGTGCGGAGGATGGTCGCAGACAGGGCAAAACTTCAGTTTCGATCTGGTTAATATTCATGATGGCTCGTAAATTGGTGTGGGAGCGCGAGAGAGGCTGCTGTCTCGCGCTGGAGTGGAACGTTTAGCCACGAGGCGATTGTAAGCCAAATATGTAAATTCACGAGTATTGCGCGCTAGCAAAACAAATCATACACCGTGGCATGTGTCTTCTGTAGCCTATATTTGAGACAAATCTTTTCTCTGTAAATTATGTTTTTTTTTTTTTTTCATTCATCTTCGTCTTTTAATTAGCATTAACACTGATGAAGTGATGCCGTTTGAGAGTTCTAATTAGAACCATCGAATTTCGAGAAAAAAAGGATTTGTGTTCCATAGGAAAAAAGAAACAGATAAATCTATTGTGAAACAAAACGTTAAGCTAAAAAAATATAACATGCTCGGATTTTCGTTTATTATTAGCCTACTCATTATTCTAATGTTCACATAGTTAGGTTATTATTTGTGCAAAATGTAGCCTCTCTCTCTCTCTCTCTCTTTTTTTTTAACAGAACGCAACAAGTGTTTTAAAAATGCTCACTTTTTTTTGTATCATTGTAATATAATAATTCAAAGAGCATTATTTCTGAAGGTTTCTCAGTTCGTCGATAATTCTGTTATATACATGTTAAATTTGACTAAAAAATGCTGTTGCTTGATTTGAAACAAATAATCGTTATTTATAACGGCTTGTAATTCTTTTATGACGTGTGCTCGAGCAGCGCAAAATAGATAGAATACATGTAAATTTAAATATTAAAATTTAAAAAGACATTCTGAGTTTTATTTTTATTTATTTTTATCTAAAAAAAAAGCTCGAACCGAACTATTCAAGATTCCACGAGCTGAAGTTCTCTTACATAGAATTTTTTCTCGTGTATGATTTGGAATCTATCTATGCTTCTCCCTTCAATATAAATATAGTCTTCGATTATAATAAATGCTCGCAATGCGTGGAGATTGCGTAGAATTTGATTTCTACGACATTAATGTACGTTCTTTTAAAAATAAACATTTTTTTTTTTTTTTTACAAAAAATCACAAAACATCGTATTTTTATCAGTAGCCTAACCATTTGTCATGGAGCTGCTCTATGCTTCCTCTGATATTAAAAAGTTACATCCTATTTTGAGTCGGTTCTTCAGATTTTATCCAGCACACATATGGTTTTCTAAATCAGTTTTGTACTGGCTGGAACCTTTATTTAAAAGTGTGCAGCTCATGTCGGCTTAACTATTTTCTGGACCAGCAGATTTATCCTATGTTTGGCGTAAAGCTGCGCTCTGTCATAGTCATTATTGTGGTTTCGTTTCCCCCTTCTGTTGTATATACTAAGACCAAATTCACTGGCAGGTGTTGCAGATCATGTTGAGTTTATAAGAGTTCACTCAGCTCAAAATAATTCACGCTCTGCTATTGCACTTCGTTTAATAATGTATCTTCACGCGGCCACCCCATTGCATGTTGAAGCGCGAGTCAGTAATAGTAAAAGTAGACGCAAATATTTAGTTTGCAATCCTAAACTTCTGTTTAACGTTAGGTCCTTTTGAGGGAAATTATTTTCTCATTCTTCAAATGTCAGTGACAGAACGAGTGTAAGTTATATCTGTGGCATGCGGTGCTCATAAAAGGTGACTGAGTGTTAAAAATCTGACAATGAGAGGTTTGATATTGCGTGCATGAATGAAAGCGAGCGGTAAGTTACTCCGACACGTATGACGCTTACCTTGCATGTTTCTATGCATATGCCCCTGTTCCCCATGCGATCGAGCGAGTCCTAGAGATTCTGAATCGACTTTAGGCAGCATGACAGCTCAGCTGAGCCGAAGATGAGCTCGCGCCGCTCCGCCTGCGCGCGAGGAACACCAGAGACTCTCAAAAACACCGTCCAAATGTCCGAAACAAATCCCGTGTGTTTGTGCACCTACAAGACGCCTGCCCTTCGTTTAGGAGTTGTTCACACGCGGTGTACGTTCATTAGGGTGGTCTTTGCATCGAGTAGGAGATGCTGCTCTTTAAACCGTAGTGCGCGAGCTGTCAGGAACTTCGCGCGAGCCCCTCCTTCGCGCGCTCTGCGTCTCTCTATCTGTGAAGTTCAAGCGGGTCCTCGCTGCTTTGTTTACGCCGCGCTGATACCGCGTCAGCCAATCAGCGCTGCGTTCGCTGCGTCAGCGTCACGCGTTTGTCCAATCAGAATCGAGTCAGAGAATCAGCGCCTTCGCTCGCGCTGGCAAATGCCGACAAACTAAACTAATTGAACATTACGAGACACGCAGCGCCGTTAACGGGAGCACCGGGAGGTATGTGGTGATATACCGGAGGGTAAAGTGTTTGTGTGGATTAGAAAAATATATCTGAGTAGGGAGGGTGAAAATGACACAAGACTTACTCTAAAATTGATGTTTGAAATTTATTTGTGATTTAATTGCTAATTTGTGGCATCAACATGCTCTTCAAATGCTCTATGGGGTTTTAGAGTTGAATTAATAGAAAAAGAGAGCAAAAAAAAAAAAGGAATGAAATTAGGAATTGCCTTGTGTTGTGTGTTAAAGGTGCACAGTGGAAATTTGTTTTAGGCTATTCTATATATATTATAAATCAAATAATTTTGAACATACCAAAATATTTTGTCACTTTATATTTTTAATGTTAATTATATTTAAATGTAAAATTATTTCTAGCCTACAAAAATCCTACTGTGGGTAGAGAAAAAAAAGATGTGGGCTAAGGAATCTCTCGATGAAATGCTCTTTAATGCACATTGCCTAAATGTGAGTTGTGCTTGATGATATGATGGTAGTAATAAAGTGTAATGAAATCATAAAAACCCGTTAGACAAAACCTGTAAATGTGACAACAAACGTCGGCAACAAATAACGAAAACAGCTGGCACATATAGACGCAATATTTTCATCCATATGGAAGAAAATCACTCCGAATCCACACACATTGTTACAGGATTAAAAACACGTTTATTAGTTTCCTTCCCTTAACCTGGACATTATTACCTTTATATTTCAAACATTTCATGAAAATCTAAATATATTTATGTAGGCTAATGTTAAATATTTTCCATTTATGTTATGTAGTTAATATTAAAGGATTTCTATAATAATAGGCTACGAATAATAATTTTCAAATTGTTACAAATTACCATTAGCCTAATACAATCCGCTACTTTTCCGCTCCTCAGCCAGTTTATCAGTAACAAAACAGCGCAATAAAAGCCTAAAATACTGTTTTATGTCATTCCACTTGATATAAAACGCACTGCATTCTGGTTTAAAAACAAAATAAAGTTTTAATAGCCCATGAAGGCGATAAAGCCAGTAATAAACACGTTCAGAATAGACAAAAAAAAAAAAAAAAATCAATCATCAATCGTCAACGGGCCAGCGCTCCACATCTGGCCATAATCTTTCTCTACAATATATAAACAACTAGACGCACACTGCTCATATTCTGTTCAAGTCTGTTGAATATTACAACGAGGACTAAAGAATAATGCAGTTTTTAATCAGAGCAAACAGGTGGAAGGTAAACCACTTACCCAAGTCTTTACTGGAGTCACGTTGTCCCAGTTCTCTCTCAAAACTCGTGGACACTGTAGAACCAAAACCCCAGGTGATCCACCAGAGCAACTACATCCCACACATTCCCATTCTTTCAAACTTTTGAAGCTTCCTCAGTAAGCATGAAGAAAAGTGAGGTGTTTTTGAGGAAAGCGGGTGCCTGACATCTCTCCCTTGACTTTCACACACACACACCACTCACCCCTCATGCCCCCCCCCCCATGACCTGCACTAAACCTGCAGTCATATCTCAGCTACTCAACGATATTCAAAACTTCTGAGGTTGATAGGTTTGCCTAGATCACGTGGAGTTAGGCCGATTGATAACAGCCAGTTATAAAGTGACACACAGATAGATAAGCCAAAGCGGACAGATAGTACTGAAGGAATGATTAACCGGTGGACAAGAGAGTTCGAAGCGCCGTCCACGGCAATGACTGAATGGAAATAAAGACAGGTGGTAAAACACCAGATCAAAAGAACACAACAGGTAGATACCGGGCCGCAAACTTTGAACTGTTTCTACCAAACACTAGCACACGGAGTGAGATGGTTTTATGGGACGTGTGAGCATCAGGATGGACATGCGTGCTCAGAGGAATAAGACATTTTGATTTACCTGGAGATGTTCCAGGGAGCACTGACACACAGGACGTCATCTACAGATGCATATCAATGCAAATGCAAAAAAAAATCCAAATACATATGGTTTATACTATAGGTGTGTTTGTACAGAGTCCTGAATGTATTTCATTTATTTATTGCAATTTACAAATTTGGGCCTACGGGCAAACAATATTATATTATATTATATTATATTATATTATATTATATTATATTATATTATATTATATTATATTATATTATATTATATTATATTATATGCAAATAATAGGTTAGTATAAAATAATTAATAATATAAACATTTATAAAAATCTATCTATCTATCTATCTATCTATCTATCTATCTATCTATCTATCTATCTATCTATCTATCTATCCTATAGATGATTGTACAAAGGCTTATAATTAATTTTATATATATTGTGTGTATGTATATATATATATATATAGAGAGAGAGAGAGAGAGAGAGAGAGAGAGAGAAAGAGAGAGAGGAGAGAGATCTTTTTAGACAGATTGAAATGTTCAATTATTTAATTATTCTGTCTTTCTGTTCCTCTCTCTTTCACTTGATCTACAGCGCTCCACACAAAAGAGCAATTTCATGCAAGGTGAGGGGCAACAATGCCATCTAAATTTGGCGACGAAAGATAAAGAGTCTCGGGACAAGTGGCTTGGCAAACACAGGGTTGTTGACTGAAGCGCGGGGACCTAATGACCCTCGTGTCACTGGCCCACAGCAGCTACAAGGGAGAAGACAACAGAGTGAGGCCATCTTGACTACCATAAGTGGACGTGCGCTGATAACACAAGGGGTACCTGAGAGCTCTTTGCTTACCAGAGAGATTAGCGGCCCGCCGAGGGCTCAAAGCCGAGGGGATTTGTCAACTTAACCCCTGTCCCCGCTCCTTCTTTTCCTCCTTCAGTCATGTTTTACGATGCTGGATGGACCCCTGCACTAAACAGAGGTCTTTACTGCAGAATAAAACATGGTTAAATGTAGCAGGCTGGGGTCAAGGTTTCAATCGTGGAGGAGAGAGGGCTTCAGGAGCTAATGAAAGCGCGATCCTGAGCTCTGACTGCCAGCCACGCTCAGTAATCTATTCAACTCGTGTACACGCCAAGAGACATGTTTATATCTACTAAAATTATTGTGGTGGCTTGCAAAAATTGTAATTCCTCTTTGTAATCTATTAGCTAGTTAGCTAGATAGCTAGATAGATAGATAGATAGATGGATATATAGATGGATGGATGAATGGATAGTTCAATCAACACAATCTACACAGAAAAGTGTAGATTTCCACAAAAAATTGGGACAAATGTCA
Source organism: Carassius auratus (assembly GCF_003368295.1). NCBI lineage: Eukaryota > Metazoa > Chordata > Actinopteri > Cypriniformes > Cyprinidae > Carassius > Carassius auratus. Next base: position 21,900,938 of record NC_039264.1, on the reverse strand, counting down.
TTCAAAACATTCAACAACTGTATCTTGTTTTCAGCAACCAAGAGTTGTTTTACACACTTCGACCTGTTTAAGTCAAAATCCAAAAAATCACTTCCTGAAATCAGAACGGAAATGTGCGAATCTAGCATGATTGTGGTTTAATTAATCTATTGTACTTTTAGGTCCGAATTTGACATGCTTGCTTGTGAAAACTATTTCCTTTTGGCTTCCTCTGTAAGTGACAACAAAGCTTGGCAACTGATGGATCATTGCTTGATGTGCCGCTCTATCCAAACCCCTTTTCAATACGTAATTCTCAAAATAATCTGTGCGCGATTATCTGAAAACCTTGTGTGTAATATAATGTTGACATCTGAGGCATAACAAGCTGTTCTCAGGCCACCTTTTCAAATGCACCTACATGGGTATGACGGGAAAAAAGCCAAAGGGCGTGGGACGCTCAGATCCAGTGGATATTTCCTGGCTGTGACAGCGCTAACTCTTTGTTTCGTGTAGTATAAGATGAGTGAGACGAGCTTGGGGAATCTGGGCTGTGCGAAAACCATGTTTTGTTGACCTTCACTGGCCGTCATCAATGAATAGTAAGAAAAAGGGGACGACCGAGATGAGAGAGAGTGTTGTCGGGCATTGTTGGGAGAGTAAACAGTGCCCGGAGCCTGGGAAAGGGCTGGGATTTGTGCCACGGCATTTCTGAGTCATACGGTCAGCTTATCGTGTTTGTTTCGTGTTTCTACCTGATGTGTTTGCATTAGCATTCCTGCACTGAAGCGGCCACAGCTTGCGTGTTCCCAGCTCCCATCCGATCGGATCCATCCTGTGCACGTTTAATTAAACGCCATATGTTTTCTTGGGTTTCTCCTTGTCTTTTCTGGCGGAGGATGAGAAAAAAAGAGAAAACAAGCTGCTAGATCCATTAGCGGGTCAAGCAACAGTCATTGTTCATTGCTTCCTATATGCTTCTAATTTCAAGTGCTTTGTGAAACAATAGCGTTCGCGGTTCTGTCAGGTGTTTGCGGTCGCCACGAAAACCAAAACAAAGCACATGTGGGGCTGGAAACAAAACACGGTTGGACACTTTCTAAACCACAACATCGGGTTTGATCCTGATTTTTGAGGAGAATCAGAACTGACAGATGTCTTAAATGTGCAACACTGTGGTTTGCGAAATATGAAAACACATGTTTGGAAAGTCGAAAGCAGATGATGAGGATTGTATGACGCTGAGCAGATGAGAAAATGGATGAGGTTAAGCGTGGAAGTGGAAATTATAACAAATGTTTTGAGTAGTTACATATTTGGAGGCATTTTGAGCTGACGCATTGAGTTTTGGTGCTCATGTGGGAAATCCGGGTTCGAATCAGTTCTGAGGAGGCGCTCATACAGTTCAGACAGTTCAGGGATTGCAGTGCATCAGAGATAAAAAAAAACGATATAAATAATGTTCAGTTTCTTGCTCAGACCGATCGTACATCAGTGTATTGTCACAGGCCGCATGGTTTAATTTGGTTTTGTTTGTATATGTTTTTTTATTTTATTTATTTTATTGTATGTTTTAGCCGTGATTCCCAATTACTTACATTATAAGAGTGATAGACTGCAACGGTTTGAGTTAAAAATCTCAGTTTGCGTTCTACTTAAGAAGCAAAGTCACCTACGTCTCGGATGTCCTGGGGGTAAGCAGATAAACATCAAATTTTCATTTTTGGGTGAACTATCCCTTTACTTTTTAGTTTGTGGTGTATGTTTGACATGGCAATTATTTTAATAATTTTCACATTTGAAATCTTCTTGAGCTGACACATTGTGCTTTTGTGCTCTTATGGAAAATCCAGATTTGAATCGGGCTAATGTTTTTGTTAATATTTTGTTTTCACAATTGTAATACTTTTTGCTAGCAAAAAAAAAAAAAAAAATGTGTTACTGACCCAGTCAGCTTATTTTTTCATATTCATTTAGGTACAATTCTTGTTTTGTTTGTGGTTTAACTTTGACGTGGCAAATATCTGAATAATTTTTACATTCGAAAGGATTTTGAATAGAAACATTGAGCTTTGGTGCTCATATGGACAATTCAGGTTCGAATCAGGCTCACATTTCCAGTCATGTTCCCCATCCTGTAATTTTCTGTCCTCTCTCTATTTTCCAATTCAAAAAGCCAAAAATAAAATAAACATTTATGCAAAAAAGCATTTATATAAAGTATAATAATATAATATACAAAAACATTTACTTTAAATATATTTTAATAAAAAAATAAAGCTTTTAAATGTCATTTATTCATAAGCCCTCAAACTCAACAGGCCAAATCCTTTTCAATTTGCTGAACACCAGCATGTTTGTTTTAAATCATAGCTGAACGAGCTCCACTGACAGGCCGCCCAGTCGCCTCTACCTGACCCCTGCGGGGGGCAATAGCCCTCCGTACACCCACCCCTCGCCGAGCAGAGCAGAACGGAAAACCCGAACCAATGGTGCACAAAAGCCTCATCTCACACCCTCACAATAGCCCGATCCAGCACTCTGCTAATGACTCAGAACTGATAGGAAGCTAGTAGAAGCCTCTTAAGTCTGCTGCATTCACATCAGGGAAACATTAAGACATTCCTTTTTTGTTGCTTCCCAAGGACTTGCGCAGCCCTGGAAGGGCAATTATCACCATGCCAATATTGTAAATCCATTCTGTCATTTTCAATGATATCTGCTTGTGTCAACTGTAAGGTCTAATAAAAGCTAATTGCACATAACAACCCTGGATCAATATATCAGGCAGGGAAGGTGGCAAGACGTGCCCTCTTATGAGGCTTTAGGAGTTGGACGCAACATCCATTTGTGCATTATTTGGTTCCTTGTTAGCACTTCATGTTGATTGTATTGCAAATCTATTAAGGCACATATAAACTGCTTTTGAAAAGAGTTTATAAAATGGATAGCTCCGGTCCTGGATGTAAGTGAAATTTTCCAGTGTGAGGAAGCAACTGGCACTTCACAAATTCATTTTCGTGTAAGTTAATATATTTTTATACTATAATTATATAATATAATATCAGTTCTTATATTTATTAATATTTAATATCAAGTTAATATATTTATTTATTAGATTATTTTATTTAAAACCAATCAGAAGTTAAGTTCTGTGCTAAAAAAAATATTTTCATTTAATTGACTCCTATTGATGTTTTTTTTTTATGGTTAACCTGTTTTAAAATTTACTTTTGACTTAAAAAAGAAAAAATCTGAGTTGGAGTGTGCACAACGAAAGTGAATTTTATTTTAATTTTTAAAGTTAAGTATATTGCATTCAAAAGACGCAAATTCACGCTGGGCGACGCGATTTGCTACGAACCAGCATTATTTGCCTCAATTGCGTCTTTCATGAAAAATTTTAAATAAAAAAAGTTGAAAAAACTCAGCAGGAAATTTGCATGATGTAATGTCATGCAAGCCAACCAGCGAAGAGCTTATTCCGGTTGTAGGCCTATCAGAAAATGGAGGACAGCATGTGTGATGTTTTCATTTGCCTGAGTAATGCAAAAAACATCCCGCGAGTAATCTAGAGCAAGTAAAGCAATTTCAAAGTGAAGCGACTACAAGCAAAAACAATGCTTCAAATGCTGAAGACAGAATTGAGGCATATATTGTGCTTTTGTGTCACCCAATTCGTGTCACCCAATGCAAATTTGCATATATTTACCTCTTTGCATTGACTTCGTATGAAATCTACTCATGTGAATAATTCAATTCAGATGCTAATTAAATAGTGCCAATTTATAAATGGTACTCACGGGTTCAATAGTATAGCTACAAGACGTAAATATAGAGCGTTAACCTGATATTAGTGTGAAAAAATTACTTATGATAAATTACTAATAAATTTAGTAAACTTTATCGCAATGACAGCATAACACTGCAAACTATAGAGCAACTGTAAAAATGATTTATTATTAATAATAATACAATTATTTTACTTTAATAAAATTATAAGCTTTATGTTACAGCTTTTAAATTTAAAATAAAATAAAAAACTGGCCCAATAGACTTCCATTGTATGGAGCAATGAATGCCATTTCATTTGGTTGATTTAATTGTATTAGCGACTCCATTCAACAATGAACACAGTATTTATTATATTGTTATAATTTGGTCATCGCGTCACAAAAAAAAAAAAAAAGTAAATCGATTTTCTTGCATGCTCCAGTCCAGGTTTTGTTTGATCCATTTAAGCCTTCATTTAGCTAAATATCCTCAAAAGTTCCCATAGTTAATGACAGACCATTGTAGATGCATCACATTTGTCTAGAGCGAAATCAAATTACGTTTAGTACATAATTGTATATATATTAGAGTACATCTTGTACCGTATTAGTAACTTTAAACAAAATTAAGCCGTAATCTCAATCTTGCCATCAAGGAATGATTGGTGTCTAACCTGCTGAAATGTTTGCTGACCTTTTCCTGAGGGACAAGAATTTGTGTAGCACTCAGACCCATTTAGTCATCCTCTTTTTGTCTGCTTCCTCTATCATCAAGGGTTGCTATTGTGTCGGCTCAGGTACCGACTAATGCAGAGCAAATACTTCTACCTAACCATTAACACTGGGCCTCTGTTTGAACAGCGCGACAGACTGGAATGGCATTTATGGTGTTGGGCCATTTTGATAGGCAAGAATCTTCATCAATTAGCCCTCTACACTCTTCCCAGGGTAAATTGAGTGTGTGTGTGTGTTAGACAGAAAGAGATACAGTTTGCACTGCGTTTAATGGCACTCTAACTTGAGAGCCGATCATTAACCCATTAGAATAACATGTCTCTGGCTGGGAGGTTTTTTGGGACGGGAGAGTCCTGGGAGATTTGCATCACAGCGCTTACTGTAAACCTGTGAGACGCAGGGGAGATGTTGAGAGACATCATAATGTCTGGTGTTTGTCTCGGGGTAGAACCTTTTGCTCATTACGAGAGGTGTTAACAGCTGTAAGTTATGAATGGAAGTGTTTGTGCACTGTAGGGAAGTACAACATTTTGTTTCCTAATGGTTTCAAAAACAGTTCAAGGACTATTCCGTGTTCAGGTTGACAGCATTTGTGGCATAATGTTGATTACGACAAAAAAAGAAAAAAAAAAGAAATCCACTTTGTACAATGGAAGTGAATGAGACCAATTTTTGGAGACCCTACAAACATGAATGTGAAGATTATGATTTTAGCAAAGCATTTACATCTAAACATTGTTCAAATTTCACTGTAATGGCAGCACAGTTGTTATATTGTATAATGTCACACAGGAAAGGTTAGTAAATAATTGTCATGCTAAAATCAGGTAAGCATGCTATTGTTTATGTCTTGTGGCTACTGAAAAAGTACTTTTAAAGTTTACAAAAAGGCTCTATTCAAATGTAATAAATTTTTTTTTAAATAAAATGGTGCAATGCAATAAATGCTATGTGTTACTGATGGATGTATATATCTACATTTTAGGATAAATGTTAGCATTTATTTGAATTGTTATATTTGTTGTTAGCATGCTAACAAGCAAATTAATAAACGCGCTATTACAGTAAGTCTATTTTCAATTGTGGCTTTATTTCCTATAATTGTGACTTTATTTCACTTTTATCTTATAATTTCAACAATATTTAATGTAATTGTAAATTTACCTTGTCTTTTGATTGCGACTATGATTATAATTGTGACTTTATTTCTTGTAATTGTGACATACTTCCAATTAAATTAAATTCACTTCCACTGTAAATGTCTCCCTGTAACGTGGATTGTATTCAAAAAAAAAATTTTTGTAAGAAAAGGAGACATGTACAAGAAAGTACACATTTGAGAGTACACAAGAGTGCACTTTTTGAGAAGTACTGCCACAGTGACATTTTTTTTTTTTGAGAGTCTAATCACATACATTACCAGCAGATTAAACGATCTCAATCTCTTTTCAAACATAACGTGCTGCGGAATATGTACTTGTAAACAAAAAATAGTCATTTTCCCATCGGCTCCGACAGAAACCTCAAATGCTTATTTAAAGTAAAGCGTATCATGTTCTCAAGTCTTCATTTTGAAGAGGCGCTGCCACACTATTGACATCATGTCATTAAGGTCCATGAGATTGTATTTGTTTTGGCTCAAGAAGGCAAAGCATTGCATCGAAGATTGCTCTTATTTCTTCCTTCTCTCTACAGCCTCATCTTCCTGTTTGGCAGCCGACCCATTCGTCTAGATCTGGAAGGGTTCCTGAATCAAACATGCGTCTTCAATTTGGGCCTGTGAAGAAAACAATCACACTTTCCCCTCTTTCAGATTCAGTTCCTGACAGCAGATTGAGATGTGGTCTCCACGAAGAAGTCTGGGTTTGACGGAAGTTTGGACTGAGTGTTTCAGGGGTCCTGAATGTTAATTGGGCTTAAAGGGAGATGCTTGGCAGACTCTGGTAACCTGGTCCAAAACGTTGTATATTTTAGGCTGGTGGGAACAGATTGAGGTAACGTGAGGTGGACCACCCATGTCCTTTCTCTCCAAGAGAGCTGCACTACCATTAATTAGAGCCATTCTCTGAGGTGGATTCTGTGGCCGGGACACCTGTGATCTCAGAAGTGGGCTTTCGCACACACAAAACGGCCCCTGATTCATGTTTAGTGCACCAGTGCCCAATAAAAATCACTTCCAGCTCCTGCAGACACCCAGAAATCCACCACATATGTTTCTCCACGTCAGAAAAACTGTGCTGTTGACACGTTATGGAGGCGTGAATATTTTAAAGGGAAAGTTTCTCGCAAAAGTGAAAACTTGCTGAAATTTTTACGCACCCTCCGGTCATCCAAGAGTTTCTACAGCTGAACAGATTTGGAGAAATTCAGCATTACATCACTCGCTCGCAAATGGATGAAGTGAATGGGTGCCGTGAGCATGAGAGTCTGAACAGCTGATACATGTTTGTAAAAACAAATGCAGAATTGTTCAAAACCGTTGCTTCAGACTAGAATAAAAGTCCTTTATCCATAATACTTCTTTCTCCAGTGAAAAACTTGTATCGTCTGAATCAGGAGAGAAATATGCAAAACAAGTGAAACAGTCCAAAACAGTTAAAAACAAATATGTGGTGTACTTTGAGGTGAGAGGACAATGGGAGATGGACTTTTTTAACCAGAGGAAGTGTTATTTTGGATTATGGACTAAAAAATAAGACTAAAAAATGTCTTAAAATAATGATTTCTTACAAACATGCAGCTTTTCACTTCACAAGACGCTAATTGATGGACTGGAGTGGTGTGGATGACTTGTGTATTATTGTGATGTTTTTATCAGCTGTTTAGACTCATTCTGACGGCACCCGTTCACTGCAGATCATCCAAATCTGTACTGATGAGGAAACAAACTCATCTACATCTTTGATGGCCTGAGTGTGAGTACATTTCCAGCAAATTAAATGGTTTTCCTTTAATTGTCTTTTTAAATGTGTTAGTCGCTGTACTGTGTTGAAATAAATGTTTTTTCACGAAATCCAGGTTTCCAGGTCTTCGGGGGTAACACTGGTGAAACATGAAATATTTTACTGGAATCCAACTGGATATAAATGGGGCTTCAATCTCTCTCTGCCGTGGTCTGGGGCCTTTACAGGGACTTTGAGGCGTTTTGCCTCATGTGGATACCGATAAATCTGTCACCCGCAGAGATTCGTCTCCCTCCCTCTGTGGGGAACAAATTGTGGCGTTCGGGGAGGGCTGGGGGGGAGAAGTGACCTGTCAGAGTGCTCCATTTATCACAGGGACAAAACGCTCCCGATTCTTTCTGCTGACCGCCAGGAACCTCCTGCTAAGCACATTCAGGAGATGCATGCTTCTGAATATTTTCACTGAATCAATACACCAATTTGCAAGTGACGTCAGGACCTGAGGGTAGAGGGAAGTAGGGGAATGAGACTATTACATTTCAGATGTATTTTTCAGATTTAATTAATCATAATGAGAAGTTATAGGGCTTAGTTTTAAAAACCCAACAAATTCATTGTAACGTTAATTATATAACCAGAAGATTTAAAACAAATATTCATAAATTTGTACAAGTATGTATGTATGATACGATGTGTTCTTTCAGGAAAAACAGCAATGTTAAACTTTTGCTGTTTTGAAACAAAACTTGAATAATTAGAACTTATTTCTTTTTTAATAATTTATCTATTTTTCTTCCGTGTAAAAAAAAAATATAGCTCAAAAAATCTTAGTTCAAAATAGCTTTTCTTTGGATTGAGGTATGCGAGTGATTAAAAATGTTGTGTGAAATCCTTTTTTTTTTATATATATACTGTGCAAAAGTTTGAGGTGATTTTTTTATTATTATTTTAAAAGAAATCTCTTTCGTTCACCAAGGTTGCATTTGTTTAAAAATACTGTAAAACTGGAAATATTTTGAAATATTATTATTATAATCTAACTTAAATGGTTTCTTTTTTAATATATTTTAAAATGTAATTTACAGGTGCATCTCAATGAATTAGAATGTCGAGGAAAAGTTCATTTACTTCAGTAATTCAACTCAAATTGTGAAACTCGTGTATTAAAAAATGCTATGCACACAGACTGGAGTAGTGTAGTTTAAATATTTGGTTCTTTTAATTGTGATGATTTTGGCTCACATTTAACAAAAACATCTCAACAAATTAGAATACTTCATAAGACCAATAAAAAAAAATTGTGAATTGATGGCCTTCTGGAAAGTATGTTCATTTACTGTGCAGGTACTCAATACATGGTAGGGGCTCCTTTTTCTTTAATTACTGCCTCAATTCAGGGTGGCATGGACGTGATCAGTTTGTGGCACTGCTGAGGTGGTGTGAAAGCCCAGGTTTCTTTGACAGTGGCCTTCAGCTCATATGCATTGTTTTGGTCTCTTGTTTCTCTTTTTCCTCTTGATAATACCCCACCAATTCTCTAAGGGCTTCAGGTCTGGTGAGTTTGCTGGAGTGTCAAGCACACCAACACCATGTTCATTTAACCAACTTTTGGTGCTTTTGGCAGTGTGGGCAGGTGCCAAATCCTGCTGGAAGATGAAATCAGCATCTTCAAAAAGCTGGTCAGCAGAAGGAAACATGAAGTTCTCCAAGATTTCTTGGTAAATGGGTGCAGTGACTTCAAAATACCACAACGGACCAATACCAGCAGATGACATTGCACCCCAAATCATCACAGACTTAACACTGGACTTCCAGCAACTTGGGCTATGAGCTTCTCCAGCCTTCCTCCAGACTCTAGGACCTTGATTTCCAAATGAAATACAAAACTTGCTCTCATCTGAAAAGATGACTTTGGACCACTGGGCAACAGTCAAGTTCTTCTTCTCTTTAACCCAGGTAAGACGCATCTGACGTTGTCTTTGGTTCAGGAGTGGCTTTACAAGAGGAATATGACAACTGTAGCCGATTTCCTCGACAGGTCTGTATGCCTTGACCCCAGCCTCAGTTCATTCCTTGTGAAGTTCACTCAAATTCTTGAATCGATTTTCCTTGACAATCCTCATAAGACTGTGGTTCTCTTGGTTGGTTGTGCATCTTTTTCTTCCACACTTTTTCCTTCCACTCAACTTTCTGTTAACATGCTTGGATACAGCACTCTTTGAGCAGTCAGCTTATTTGGCAATTAATGTTTGTGGCTTACCCTCCTTGTGAAGGATGTTATTGATTGTCTTCTGGACAACTGTCAGATCAGCAGTCTTCCCCATGATTGTGTAGTCTAGTGAACCAAACTGAGAGACCATTTTGAAGGCTCAGGAAACCTTTACAGGTGTTTTGAGTTGATTAGCTGATTGGCATGTCACCATATTCTAATTTGTTGAGATCGTGAATTAGTGGGTATTTGTTAAATGTGAGCCAAAATGTCGTAACTGTCAAACCTTATCAATAAAATAAACACAAATACAGTACTGGCTTCAGACTTTTGAATGATACTATATATGTAAAAATGATTAAGTTGCAATTCCCCCTCCCCCCCCCAAAAAAGGAAGTTGCAAATATGACATAATTTCAAAAGAAATAACGTTTTACTGAAATGGAAACAGACTTAATAACTTGCTAATTCCGTATTAGCGCACCAACATTACACATTTTACCCTAGTAATGAATGTAGGTACTTCAGTCAGCAATAACTCATCCGTTTTCTCGTCTTTAAATGTATAAGGGCTATATTATGAAAAAAGCAGTAATGCAAAGTAGTTTATCACTCATATATTTATACAGAATGATTCACTGAAATATGTTGAAACTTGCCAATCGCAAAGACAACCTACTGATATATAGAGCGTAGGATGTCCCAAAAGCCACACAGCATATTTGTGCACTATTGACTCGCATTCAAATCAGCCGTTCTGACACATAAGTATTGACCTGTTGGTTTGGGTCAGCATATTATACCTGATGAGATATTCAATCCCATTATTCACGGTCCTGTCAGACATACCTTATTATGCATTCAGCTGAATAACAAAGTGGTAAAATGTGCATCAATGACAAATAAAGACACTAAAACCAGACTAAACAGAAACACGGTCTCATTGGCATGTGCACTGGCCAGTTGCACGCCTTGCAAGATTTGATTGACTGGCCATCCACCAATGGCAGGCCTATAAACAAAATAAGAAAAAACTTGTTCTCAGTGGCAGGAATCTAGGAAGATAGATCACGGTAATGGCCAATAATAAATGGATCATGCTTCTATGTTTTTAAAACCACTGGCAGATGTATTGAATGGGAAACCTTGTGTGGGAGAAAATAGACCTTTATTGATCAGAAACAAGCAGAGCGGGGAAAAAAAGACATGAAAGGAAAGCAATCAGACGAAAGCTGCCAAGGCTTCCTCATGCAAGATGTATGCGGTGACGTCAACAATCTTTTTATCTGATGTAACCAACACATTGATTTAAATTTGATATGAAAAGACCTTACACAATCCACTGATATCAATGTCGGAATAATGCCGTGATTTTAAGCATTAACGTTCTTCTTCAATTCCCAAATAATCCCATTTGCTTTCCCTGAGAAGGGCTGCACGCAAACCCCGACCGATCTCGACCAAACCTTCTGGTTCTGGCCCAAACGAAACATCCAGAACTGGCTCGCGATGGTGTGGTCTCAAAATACTTTGTCTGTGGCCAGACAATTAAGGAGTTAGGTGTGGCAGAAGGGAAGAATGTGGAAATCGGATCTTTACAGAGAGCACGGCCCCACACCCTGTAGTCTTGGCTTCCTGCGAATGCCACATGCACTTGTACGGACCGTAGTGTAGACACGAGAGTTGTCCTCTATTGTGTTCGGCTCCCTGCTGAGAGATCTAAGGAGACCGGGGCTGGCTCTTCCCCCTCCGTAACCCACGGGACACCAATGGGAACCTATCCATCAAAGCTGGTGACATTGGAAACTTGTTTTGGGAAGAGCTGCTGCTGCTGCTGCTGCTGCTGCTTCTGCTTTCGGTGGCTCGTGTAGTTTGGGATATTGTACGCTGTGGAATGCTGTAATTTGGTTTGTGTGCTAAGTTTGTAAGAATGTAGTAAAACGACGCAGACACGGCCGATAACACTGGGCAAGATGAATGGCTCCAAACAGGAAGAGGTACAGTCTGTTCGGCTGTACATGGCCCCCGAGGGTCACACCGATATCCTCCCCTTAAAATCTTTGAGTGCATACACAAAGCTCCTGTGATCACACGATATGGCAGTGTTACAGATGCTTGGTGCCGAGCTTTGGGGATTTAAAAACTGTAAAACAAAGAAGAACGTCACAAATCTGATGTTCAGTTATCATCCTGATATTTCTTTATTTATTTGTAAAAAAAAAAAAAAAATTCAGTTAAACTTTTCACACCAATTTTTATTTTGTCAATAATTATATCTAAAATAATTAAAAAATATTATAAATATCAAATGAAAAATGCTAATTCAAAGCATTTTCACTGGTGGTCTCAGATTTTTGGACCTCATGGTATGTTTTAATTCTGAGAATATCATAATAAAATATGTCAATAATTCATATATATATATATATATATATATATATATATATATATATATATATAAAATTGAAAAAAAATAAATCAAATTTCTATAAATATTAAATTCAAAAAGCATATTCGAAATGTTTTCTCTGGTGGTGTCAGACTTTTGGACCCCGTGTATTTCTTAAAATAAATAAACAAACAAAAAAATGTATACAGTGCAATATTTAATTAATATACAAGTTTAGATTAATATGTATGTGTGCTTATAATATAAATGTATACAATTAATAAAAAAAAAAAATTGACAGGATAATTAATATAATTTAAGAATGTACATATACACTAACACAAAGAAAAAGAGAGAATAAAATAGATTAAATAAATGTAATTAATATATTTAAATAATATATTAAAAAATCAAATTCAGTGCATGTCTATTTGTGATTCAAGATCTTCCGTCCCTTGCTATGTTTTATTTCTTAGAGTAACTAAAATATGTAAAAAAATGCATTTTATAATATGAGAAATAAAATATATTAAATTAAATATTAATATAGGATAATGTTTAAGCATTTAAGTTTAAAATTTAAGTTTAGATACACACATATTGCAATGAATTTTTATTTTTTTTTTTTAATTAATATTAAATTCAAGTGAAAATTTATAGCATTTACATTGGTAGTCCCAGATTTTTGGATCCCCTATGTGGTTAGAATATAAATGAATACACTAAGTAAAATAAATACAAAATTAACAGTAAAATTTAAATAACACTTAATAATAACACTTGTGTGTGTGTGTGTGTGTGTGTGTTTTACAAAAAGAAAGAAAGAAAGAAAGAAAGAGAAAATGAAATAAATGTAATAAATGTATTTAATTCATACAATCTAAATATTACAGAAATGTTTTGTTGGATCCAAGTAACTTTTTGTGCAGCCAAATCTCACTCGAAATCAGGGCAGAAATTGGGAAAATAGATCTAGTGGGCAGAAATTGAATCATCCTTCAAAGGCTATGATATCAACTGACGTCCAAGAAATAGGCAGCGCAGTAATGGGCCCTTTACCTTGACTCTAGCAGACTCCTGAAGCACAGGTACACCGCTTAAAGTGCTTTGTTTCAGGTTCTCTCGGCCCCATCAAGGCTCTATAGTCTCTGGTCAGACCTCTTTTGATTGATGGGGACTATATAGCAGCATCCTGCTCTGAACCAGAATCTGTCCCCTTTGATCTAATATGCAGAGCTATATTAGAGCTCAAATTTCCTTGACTTCATTACAAAATGTTAAGGAATTATTTTTATTCAATTTGATGAGAATTTGTTTTTAAAGGATGACATATTTTCCTCTTTTGATTTGAATAAGGATTTTTGTTTCCGAAGTCACCTGGCTGCGACACGCTGGTTTTTCCAAGCGAGACAAACCCAGACAGACTATAATGGCCTACGTTAATGGAAACTGGAGCGGAAACTAAGGAGGTGGTGGGTCATGGGATTTCCTGACATGACTGTATCAATACGTTTAACATGTTCCTCTTCCATGTTTTACAATCAGACCGCAGGCCCCCTCCGGCCTGCCAAGCCCTTCCCACATAAAACAAGTCAGCATGTCTGCTCTCTGGAGCTTGGAAAGACATTGAAGAATCTTCTGAGAATAAGATGCCATCGCAGTCTGGTCTCCACCCCTTAAAAACCTCCTCTTATCCCCCTTACTTCTGACATCCTGGGACTTATGCCAACTTAAATTGTTTGCATGATAACTGGACATTTTCATTCAATATGTATTTGACAGATTGTTCATTTGAATCAACATTAAAAGTCATATTCTTTGTTCTTTGTTTTCATTTCTTACAATAAATTACTATTATTGTTATTATAATAATTATTACAATAATATTTTTATTTGTAATAATAATAGTGTGTAATGGCAAATTGTTTTAAATATAAATTAAAATTGTAACAACATCCACTATGATAACAACAACATCAACAACAACAACAACAATAATAATAATAATAATAATAATAATAATAATAGTAATAATAATTTGTAGTAGTACAATAAATGTAAAATATAATAGAAATATATATATATATATATATATATATATATATATATATATATATATATATATATATATATATATATATATATTAAATTAAGACAAAATAAAGAAATATTAATTTTAATGTTGATTCTATTATTATTATTATTATTATTACACTATTTTGTTTTTACACTATATGAAATAGAATATGTGGAATAATAATATTATAAATAATAATAATAATACTAATAATAATAATAATAATAATAATAATAATAATAATAATAATAAAAATAATAATGTGTAAAAGCACAATAATATCAAATATAATATAAATGAAAATAGAAATAATTAAAGAAATATTACCTTCAATGTTGATATTATTATTATTATTATTATTATTATTATTATTATTATTATTATTAATACATATTTTTTGACAAATAATAAAGAATTTGTTTTTATTTTAATGTTGATTATATTATTATTATTATTATGATGATGATGATGATGATGATGATTAATGATAATAATTTTTTTTTAATAATAATAATAATAATAATAGTTGTAATATTATTGTTATTATATTTCCACTATGTAGATTTTTACATTATATGTAAATTAATTACAAATCTAACATGTGGAATAATAATAATAAGAAGAAGAAGAAGAATGCATTTTTTCTTTTTTAACAATTAATAAAAAAAAAAAAAAAAAAAAAAAATTAACAAAAAAAAAAAAAAAGGGACAATGCACACTCAGCTGGTCATTATATTTAAATATACTTTAAATCAAACGGTAAATCAAGTATACCAAATCCAGACTGCAATTTTTTAATACCAACCTGAAATGCAGAGATACTTGTAAAATATAAGCCTTTCATTATATATTTGAACTGAAGTGTATTAATGTTGTAAATGAATACATCCTCTTTAAAGTGCCATAATATTTTTACATCACACACCGCTGCATTTCTAACTGCTTCTGTACTGTGATACTAAAATTCAGCGTGAGATTTTTTATTGTCAGCTCAAGTTGAGTTTTACGGGAAAAGGAGTTTGGAGTGAATTAAAAGCGGTCTGTTTTCCTCAGGAAATATCTGCAGAGCAAACCAACAAGCCCAACAACTCTGTTCACCAGAGATATTTGAGCTTCCTCAGAGGAGATGTGCACCTTATAAAAAAAGGCTAACGTCGTGCAAACGTTTGAAAGTATATTTCTCCTTCGAAGTCGTTTAAATGCAAATCCTAAGTTTAGATAATAACAATGAATCAGATGGATGATCAAGAACCTTCACGGATAATTTGCTTGGGAAAACACTGCCACTCACAATAACAAAGACGTGTATATTTTGCATGGTTTCGTCTATAGTTAGTTTATTACCCTCTCCTTCTGCAAAAATACAGAAGTGGAAATTAATCTGCACCGGTCGAGCTGTGGCTTGGGAAAAAGTGCATATGGCACAGTTTGCAGAACCTGCATGGCTCCGCTCCATGCCTCCCCTCGTTTCCAAGAGGCTTCGTCAAAAAAGGCTGATGAGAAAGTCCAGATTCGGTCGTGTTGCCCACACAGGGATTTGGGGATTACGTCTTGATTACCATGTTTCAAACATCATCTTGCGGTGGAGAGCGACATTAATCAGAAGCGAGGACTAACACGTTTAGAGACAACAAGTCAGACTTGGCAGGAGCCGGATTCAAAATAAAGGCTTGAAATGGCAAAGGAGGCCCACATGGACTTATTTAACGTGGAGTGCTGAGGCAGATATTATTGTATGGTATATTAAGGGTGTCGTGTTTCCCTCAAGCAAAGTATACAGTATAGAAGAGTATAGAAGTCGTCGCCTCAACAGGTGAAACGGCGGGTAAAAATCATACGAGGCCAAAAGCCGACTGGTTCTTCGTTTCTGTCAGCCGCAGGAAGAGATAGGAAGCCCAGGAACAGGCTTGATCGATGTCGTGGAGCGCAGAGAGGAAGAAACAACATGGACGGGTGCAGAGGGCTCGGCTATTTTTGCACCGCTGTACGGAAATGAGCCATAGTCCAGAGAGAGGAAGCAGATAGGCCAGAAAGTGTCGCGTAGCAACCAGAAGCAGGAAAGAAGCGTGTGTTTGTGTACATCTGTCGGCGTTACACTTGCGTGCAGAGCTCGATCACGACACATGCAAATACAGCGAAACAGATCAAGTCCAGCCTCCACTGCTTCAGGAAGGCTATTTGATTCATATATATTTTAATGACGTTTAAATATTAGCGCTGTTAAACGATTAATCGCGATTAATCGCATCCAAAATAAAAGATTTTGTTTACCTTATAAATGCATGTGCACTGTGTAATATATATATATATATAAACATTACATATATTTTTTAAATATATATATGTATATGTGTCTATTTATATATAAATAATAAATATACACAGTACACAGACATATATTATGCAAACAAATACTTTCTATTTTGGATGCGATTAATCGCGATTAATAAAATATTATTACATTTAAATTACCAATTTAATTACTTAGTTTTTTTTGTAATATTTAATATTAATTTATTAATTGGTAAAAAAAAAAAAAAAAAAGTATTCCCACAATGTCCCAGAATTACTGTATTTTCTGAATACATTTCAATGATAAAATCTAACTTGTTATAATATGGACCCACTTTATATTAAGTGGCCTTAACTACTGTGTACTTACATTTTAATTAATAATTTAGTACAATGCACTTATTGTGTACATACATGTTTTTACATTGTACTTATATTTAAAAAAAAAACTACATGTAATTATATGTGTACTTAATTTCTGTAATTACATTTATAATTACACTGTTGACCCATACTTTACACCTTAACCCACCCTTAAACTTACCCTCTCCCTAACCTTAGCCCTATCCCTAAAGCCCTAAAGTGTTTTACAATACAATATGAACACAATAAGTACATTGTACTTATTTTTTTATGTAAGAACATAGTAGTTAAGGCCACCTATTATAAAGTGGGACCATAATAATAATAATTAATCAATATTTATAGTTACATTAACTTTACATTAAAAATCAATATCAGATTATTTAAATTTATAGTGAATTTGAAATAATAAAAAATTAAAACATCTTTAAAAAAGACTGTCACACTTCAAGAAGCCCATAGAGATCATTTGACCTTTTGACCTTTCTAAAGAACATTATAAGGAATATATGTTATATATAAAGTAATGTGAACATTTTGAATTTATAATTCATTTTAATAATAATAATAATAATAATATTAAACGATCATGTTCTTTTACACTTGCATGCAAAACAAACATTGAGAATCGCTATACTGTAGTTAAAAACAAAAATCAAAGTCAAGCCACTGATCTCTCATATAATTTTTGGGTACAAGAGAATCACTATATTCGACATGCACGGGAGTCATGATTAATATGGCGTCGCCAAAAACTCTCCCTTTCCATAATTGGCTACAAATGATATATATCAGAATCATTTTCTACATAGGTGGCACTTAAATGTGCTTTACAACGATGAAGTAAATCTTTTGGCCTAAAAATACTGCCCTTTTTCATCTCTGCATCGCGAAGCCTGGTCCGAGAGCCGCCCGTGTGGTCCCAGCTTAATCGTTTTCAGTTAATATCTCAGCTGGACGGCAGAGAAACCCCTAAACCCACGTCAATAAAGACAGAAAGCCATTGCCTCTGACTGGCCAAGTTTACGGGTCAGACTTGGGATGGTTTCAACAACAACAGTGGCGCGTTAGTCGTCTTATCGAAAGGGCTTTTTGTGAACCCAGAGCCACCTCGAGTGTTCCCCGCGGCCTCCTTTATTTTCTGCCTGCAGCGTAAGTGGCGGCTGACCACAGTGTTTTGACGGGGCAGTCGGCTGCCCATCCTGTTCCCACATTTCCTAGACCACGGCGAGGAAGGCGCTTGTTCAACATGTTTCCCGCCTCAATACCTCCCACGTGTCGAGCGCTTTCAACGGCAGATGACATCACATGATTTAAGTGACTTGAGCTGCTGATTGCAAACAGACGCTGAAATGTCTCTTCTAAGGAAAGCCTATCCTTACGGTGGCTTGTAAAGCTATTTTAAATGTATAATAAACAGCTGACTCTATTATAAGTTCTTGAAGTCAGGACGGAATGAAAACTGATCCTACATGTGTGTGCTTAAAGCTCGTTACTGTTCTAATGTGAAAGACTGATCAGTTTATGTTAGTCCGAACAATAAAAATAAGGCTGACTCGGTAATTATTAATCAAATGTAGGCTGTACAGGAAATTATTATTCTATTCATTATATTATTATTTCATGCATGTTATTCCAGATAATAATAATAAAAGAAAATGCTTCCAATCTGTATCTCTATATATAGTTAAAATGTTATTATAGTTAGAATAATAATGTGAGTGTGTTTATGTATTGTTATATAATTTATATTATGTCTTAATTCAGGTAATTATATAAATCATATTTTATTATCAAAATTCTATATACTATGAATATCTATTATTTTTATTATAATTATATTAATATATATGTATTATAACTATTATACAAAAATATGTGATTTTATATATTATTATTATTATATTTATTTATTATAAATGTATAACAATTATATACATTTAACAATTGTAATACATTAATTATTATTAATAATAATTACAGTAATAATTATACAATTATATTATTACAAAATTAATTGCATTCCATATAATACTAAATATGCCTGTATATATATATATATATAGAGAGAGAGAGAGAGAGAGAGAGAGAGAGAGAGAGAAAGTATATAAGTATCTGTATATATATATATATATATATATATATATATATATATATATATATGTAGTAATTGCTTTCTCCCTGAAGCAACTTTTTATAATGATTTTAATATACATTATAATTATGTAATTTTTATTATTATAATTTAAATAATTTATTTATTGAAATGTACAAATTTGGGCCTCTCCATCTATATAAGAAAGTAGGTATACGATGTTATATGCAATATTCATCATTTCTCTTCAGTATCCCCTCCAAAGGGCAGCATTAGAGTGGTTTGTGGTGATGAATGAGGGCCGTGTGTAGTGGGGGTTGATTGGATTGTTGCTGTGGAGCTGTAGAGATTAAACAGACACGAGCTGCAGTCCCACAATGAGACCTGACCTTCAGCGCATCACAATACATCTGTCTTGCCGCATCATTCACGATCCAGCTGTGCACTGAGGACTCTCACAGCACGCATGCGTGGGCCGCTTCATGCCGACAGGCTCGTTAAGTGCGCTGCAGCGCGGGATAATGCAGTCCAATTGATTCGCTCGTCCATTTCTGCTTTTCTTCTGCAGCTAACATTATATCATTTGATTTCAATAAAGCTATTCATTACACTGACCTCTACGACCCGGTTCAGACAAGTTTGATTTATTTGGAGTGGGGAATCAAATAGTTCATAAATACTTTAGCACATTTACTGTAAGACAAATATGGTTATTGATTAGGCACCATTATTACAGTCCAAACCCCAGATGAGGCCGTAACAAACCGAAGCTGTTCAGAGGAAGAGATCATCTCAACTGAATATGTTGAACAACACGAATGAAGCACATAAGAAAGATAATTAAACAGAAATGAAACAAAGTTTATGTGAATTAACATATGGTTCATGGACTCCCTTATGAAAATCAACTATGGTGTTAATATGATAAATGTGTGGTAACCATGTTTTTTGGCATATTGATTACCATTTTTATAACCACAGTTTTATTACAAATACCAACTTTATTAACCATGTTTTGAATTTATTTATAGTAAAACCATGGTTAATCTTCCTATGGGCTTTTTGTAAAAATGGCTTAATTTACTTAAGAAAGTAACTTTTAAGGTATTATATTATATATCGTAAACATGGCTCATATCATCCCAGTTTCAACTGAAATGCTTAGTTCATAAATAAATAAATAAATAAACTATTTTATATATAAATAACATAACCCTTTTATATTATATCATATATTAGCATATATTGTAAATATTGATCATATCATGCCAGTTGCAACAAAACCAAGTTACAATAAAACATTACAAAACATCCTAATGTCAATCAACACATGCAGCCAACGTTCAAGGAATATTTGCTGAAAAAATTTCTTAATGCATTTTACTAGGCCTATATTCATTTATATTATTTTGTAATCATGGATCATATCATGCAAGTTTCAGCTGAAATGCTAAATAAATAAATAACCCTAATTATATTATATTATATTATATTATATTATATTATATTATATTATATTATATTATATTATATTATATTATATTATATTATATTATATTATATTATATTATATTATATTATATTGTTATGTCATGAGGGGGTCCATGGAAAGTGCCACAACCTGAACCCTGTCACAACACTGTTGCGCTGCAAATCTTGACAAGCAACCGCATTTTAGACAAATGCTATGCAAAGGGGGATCATTGGGGGATTGGTGCGAAGGCAAAGGCATTCACTATCCAGTGGACCAACTTCTGCTTGGAGACAGCATTCCCTTTCTGATGACCTCCATAGCAGACAAAGAGCTGCCCAGAGCTTCTGAAGCTCCAGGTGCGGTCCATGTATATGCGGTGCTTGCAGGTTCACCACCTGATCGTGAAAGGGCATGGTGGGAAACTTGGGAACATATCCAGACCGGGGTCTCAGGACTACATGAGAGTAGGCTGGCCCAAACACAATGCCCTCTTCGCTCACCGAAAATGCTTGAAGGTCCCGACCCTCTTGATGGAAATAAGTGTGTTTAGGAGCACTGTCTTAGCAGAAAGGAACTTCATCTCAACTGAATCCAGCAGCTCAAAAGGATTCCTCTGAAGGCCAGCCAAGACAGTAGAGAGATTCCAGGAGTGCACCAGGAGCCTAGGAGGACTGCACCCCTCAAGAACCTAACATGAGATTGTGCTTTTGCAGGGACCGGCCGGCCACTGCATCATGATGTGATCTGCTTTATCAGGTACATACACTTTCAAGGTGGAGGGTGTCAGCCTACACTTCAACCTTTCTTGCAGGAAAGAAACTTTGCCATAAGAACTGTAGAACTGCCATAAGGCAAGATGCACTGCCAGCAGCTCTAGGCTGCTGATGTGCCAAAGCAGTCGAGGTCCCGTCCAGAGCATGGAGGCTGCCTTCCTGATGTATGTGGCGCCCCAGCCCATACTGGAGGCATCCATCGTGACCCGGCCCATAGACGCAAGGTCTGTTCAGGGGCTGAATGAGTGGCGACATTTCGGCATAATGGTCATGAGAAGTGCCATGCCCATCTCGGCACCTCATATGAAACAGTCCTAGCGCCGTGACTGCGGTTGTGGATGCCATATGCCCCAGGAGCCTCTAAAAGTATTTCAGAGATACCACGTTCCTGCCTCTGAAGGAACTCAGGCAGTTCAGAACTTACTGGGCATGCTCGCTGGTGAGCCACACCATCATACTTACTGAGTCTAACTCCACACTGAGAAAAGAAATCGCTGCCGCTCCGTTCCCCATGAGGAGGGAGAGGTGAGATCACAGCAAAGCCATACTCATATGCTAGCAATTAATGCATAAGTCATCCATGAACGCAGATTCAGCATGTTGGATGCCCAGACACTGAAGATAATGGTCATGTCCGTCAACAGAGGACAAGTAATGACTGCAACCAAGAAAAGATGGAAGACATCTTTAAAAAAATGCAAACCAACTGTGATTTGCTCTTTTAGAGTAACTGCTCTTTCAGCTGAAGTGCCAAGAGGAATCCCTGATGACAGGGACAACGCTGTTTACACCGTAAGACCAACCAAGAATATCTTCTTCCAGTCAGATGAGTAAAGGGTTTTGTGGAGATCAAGCAACATCATTCAGTCAGCACCGAAGCAAAAATCTGAAGAGTGGATGCACCTGTCGCCTATTTATACCAGTATGCACGGGGAGTGGCTCAGGTATACAAAATCTACTAACCAAATTTCATTGGCGTTTTCTCCTGATGTCAGAGAGTATTGAGGCTCCCAAGTGAACCCCCTACTGTATGTCATCACGACATAACTCGTAGTGACCGACAGATAGGGAACCATGGTTGTACTATGGTAAAAGTGTAGTAACCAATGTCTTTTTGTTGTGTTAATTACCATAACCACAATTTTTTACAAATATCGTGGTTAAACTATGGTTAGTTTAGCGAAACCATGGTTAATTCATGGTTTAACTATAGTAACCAAGTTTTTTTTTGTTTTGTTTTTTTTTGTAGTAAAACCAGGGTTAATTTTCATAAAAGATGCTAGTTTTAAACTAATAAAGTTTAACAATAAAACATTACATCTAAATGATCTGAACAGACATGGTCATGTAGGCCTTCGGAACAAATGTCTAAAACTTGTCCTAACTAATGATTTTAATCTTAAAAAATAAGTTTTCTTGTCTTGCATCTCTACTTCCACACAATGCGTCCCTGAAACAAAAGCAGGTTTGGATCCCCATGTCTCAGGCTCGACCCAGGATGGATTTTGGTGAAACAGCAGAAAAGAGTGACCTCATTTTTTGCACTGCTTAGATAGGCAGTCCTCCGGTGACCTAGACAGCCCTCTCAGGTCCACTCTGGAGAAGTCAGCACTTCAGACGAAAAAAAAAGTAATTGTGGATTAACCACCAAAAAAATCTTTTTTTCCCCCATCTTGTGGAGATACCTGAGAAACTTTATATGGCTGAGCGACCAAGTCTGACCAGAACACCAACTTCGAAACTGAAAATTAATGCAAAATTTATTGAATCTATAACTCCAAGACTTCTCAGGGTGGTCACCATTAACTGGAAGTATTTTCCAACCAGGGTTTATGAGTAAGAGTGGCAACTACCCAGGAAAGTCAAGCCTTTTTAGATGTGGCGAGACAGACAAGCCAAACCTTCTCTCTCTTTGATTCCTGATGCAATGACATTTACCCTTTGTGAGGAAGTTCACTTATAGCTAGCATACTTTTAAAAAGAGTACTCAT
Source organism: Carassius auratus (assembly GCF_003368295.1). Lineage (NCBI taxonomy): Eukaryota > Metazoa > Chordata > Actinopteri > Cypriniformes > Cyprinidae > Carassius > Carassius auratus. The sequence goes on along the minus strand of NC_039264.1, from coordinate 21,877,885 downwards.
TATGGAAATAACATACTTTTATACTTATACTTATGAAGAATATACTTGTAATGTAATGCTTTTGGAAACAATTGCATGTTATTTACAATTAAATTTTAAAAATACTATAGTTTAAATTGATATAAAATGCAGTTTGTTGAGTGTAAGAGTTTTTATTTATTTATTATTATTATTTATTATTATATTAAAATTTCTTGGAATTTCTATAGGACACTTTTTTAAATGGTTTAGGACACCAGCTCATCTCATATATGTGATATCATACAATGAGCACACTAAGAAAGCGCACTTGTTTTTCACAAGAGCTTCTCATCAAAATCGCAGGGATATTTTCACTTCTCATCTTCCTGCAGGCAGAGGGTTGAGGTTTATGTGTTTCTCTGCAAACGCATTTGTCCTATTCAGGGCCCCCAGAGCAATCAGTCCGTCACTGGGGGCAGGCGCAGGCTAATTTCCCTCCTCCTCCAGAGACGAATGCTTTGGGTATTAAGGATAATCAATACACTTTCTTGCTCTCTGCAGTCTCCTGCCGTTATTAGCAATTTGTCATTAGGCATCAGCTTTTCTTATCAGACATTAGCATCTTGTTTACAAGGCCCCGTCCACGCCCCGTCAAGATTACCCACGGGCCCCGCTTCAGACACACACGCTCCCCGAGGTGATGAAGAGATACATCTACACCCTGACAGCTTCCACACGCGCACTCTTGACGTGATTTACCCCGAGAAAATTAATGAAGCACTGACAAGAGGAACAACATGACGGCGAGAGAGAAAGAGTTTTCTTGCCCTTGATTTCTCAAGAGTCTCATACAAATGACACCGTTTCCTAATTAATTAATTGATGGCAGGGGAAAACGGCTGTTTGGAGGCTCTGAAGTCTGAATGCACAGCAAACTTTTTATTTAAGTCTGGTTTCCTCATTGGCTGAAGAAAGGCAGACCTTTGACATGCACAGCTGTGAGGGACACCAACTGGATCAAGATTCCTAATCAGCCAAGTTTTTCACACTTTAAACAGTGTTACTTGTATCTGGGGTCTAAAATGAATGCTCTCATAGTGGCAAATGTGAGCGAAAATTGTCTTCGGGGAGTAAATGAAGCCAGTTGCTTGCTCACTTTATTGGGAACTGCAGTATAATACAGGGCTCAAGTTGCTTGAGCAATGAGAGCAGAATCAAGTCACTGACATACAACTGTAACAACTTTTGGCTCAGTGGAAGATAATCTGAAATTAAACTTTACATTTTGGAGATGATGACTAAGCAGATATATGAAAATATATATAAAATAATTGCTATTTTTTATATTTAAATTGTATAAATTTCATTATATTACATTTATATAACTAAATATTCAAATATAAAAATATATATTAAATATATATATATATATATATATATATATATATATATTAGGGGTGTAACGGTTCACAAAATTCACGGTTCGGTTCGATACGATACACTGATGTCACGGTTCGGTTCGGTTCGGTTCGATACGTTTTAGATACAGCAAAATGTAAAAACATCTCAACTTTTCAGAATGCCGCAAGCGCACCGCGGGTCATGTGACAAGAACCAACCAATCAGCTTCATCCTTTCCCGTAACAAGGTTGAGAGCTCAGCCAAGATGAAGGAACAGCTGATCATAGTTGTATATGGATTGCAATTTTGAAATAAATTTAGTAGCAGAGCTACTGCAAGCGATTTTTAGAGCAGGAAATCCATTTATCCTTCGCTGAAATTTCCGCGTCTCATGGAGAGAGCACGTCATTGTTGCTTAGCAAAGACAGACGCCTCATGAGCGAGCCCGAGCGCTTCTGCCCGAGCGCTCTCTTGCCATCACCATTATAGCTTAAAGGGAATCCAAAGTGCACCCAAACACCAGACCTGTTGGTTATTGGAGGATCTTCTAATTTCTAGTCTGTTAAACGCATTGGCTATTTTGCAACGAGCCTTCAGCGCGTACTGAGTGAGCGAGCGCCTGCTGAGTAGCCTAACATAAACATATAAGATGGTGTTTTTTTCTTCTTCGGGAGTGTCAGGGGCGTTGCCTGTTACGTTGTTTGGGTTATTGGGCTACCTTGTTGAACGCATATCATTATATTTCTATCTCTCTCTCTCTTTTTTTTTTTCCAAATATAATTAATTACTCCAACGAACCGTTCGGTATACATAATGCGTACCGCGTACCGAACCGAAAGCGTCGTACCGAACGGTTCAATACGAATACGCGTATCGTTACACCCCTAATATATATATATATATATATATATATATATATATATATATATATATATATACAATACTCCTAAAATAAGTCAAAGTGTTTATTCATTTACCAGGCAAAAATGTCATTCTGTTCCCTATCTGTCGGTCACTACGAGTTATGTCGACCGACAAATGGGGTCTCACTTGGGAGGCCAATCATCTCTGATTTTAAGAGAAAACGCCAATGAAATTGGCAAGTGGATTAACACACCTGAGCCACTCCCCGTGCCAGCGGGTATAAATAGGGCGACAGGTGCATCCACTCATTAGATTTTTGCTTCGGAGCCGAGTAGTCGATGAAGAAGATCACTACAAAGCCATTCATCTTTGTTTTTGGTAGAGCTGTTCCTGGTCGGTGTGACGGCGCGTTACAGTGGTGTCCCTGCGAGCGGCGATTCCCCTGGGCGCTTCGACTAAAAGAGACAGTTCTCTAAAAGAGCAAATCACGGACGATTCGCGTCTTTTTCAAGATGCCGTTTCGTCCGTGTCCTTCTGGATGCGGTCGTTTCCTGTCTTCGGTTGACGGTCACGAGCGTTGTCTGCAGTGTCTGGGCGTCCAACACGCTGAGGCTGCGCTCGTGGATGATTCATGCGTCTACTGTGGGCGTATGAACATGGCAGCGCTGCGATCGCGTCTCTCACTCCTCAAGGGGAGTGCAGCAGACCCCTCTGTCGCCACCCGTCCCGGTCTCTCTGGCTCGAGCAGAGGGCCGCCGGCTGGCGCTCTGGGAGATCTGAGGATCACAGTGAGAGCTTCTCCGCCGGGCCACGCCCCACGGACCTCTCACTCCTCACGCAGCGACTGTCCCGTGCAGCTGCCGATTGATTCTGCTGGGCCGTCTCACAGCGGTCCCAGCGTGTCTTTCGGTGCGCCGCCCGAGGACCAGATGTCGATTGCTGCATCGGGGGATGGGTTATCGACCTCTGAGGATGAAGGTTCGGCGGGGCTGCCCCCCTCGGGTGTTGTCGCTACTGCCGAATCGGACTTGGAGTTGTCGGCCATGCTTGCCCGGGCAGCCGTGAGTATCGGACTGGAGGTGACTACACCGCCCAGTCCCGAGCCCTCACGGCTGGATGATTGGTTTCTCGGCGCGGGACGCGGCTCACAACCTCGTTCTGCTCCGGTGCCTTTCTTCCCGGAGGTGCATGAAGAGGTGACGAAGTCGTGGACGGCCCCTTTCACGGCCAGAAGCCGCTCTTCTCCCTCTTCCATCCTCACCACCCTCGATGGCGGGGCAGCCAGGGGGTACGTAGAGGTTCCCCAGGTGGAGAGGGCGGTTGCGGTGCACTTGTGCCCACAAAACGCCGCCACTTGGAGGAATCGTCCGCGCCTCCCGTCCAAGGCCTGTAAGCTGACGGCCGCACTCGCTGCCAAGGCTTACAGTGCTGCGGGCCAAGCTGCCTCTGCCCTGCATGCCATGGCTATCCTGCAGGTACACCAAGCCAAGGCACTCAAAACCATGCACGAGGGTGGTACCGACCCGGGGTTGATGCAGGAGCTGCGCACGGCGACCGACTTCGCCTTACGGGCAACGAAGGTCACGGCGCGGTCCCTCGGGAAGGCGATGTCCACGCTGGTGGTCCAGGAGCGGCATCTCTGGCTGAACCTGGCTGAGATGAGGGACATGGACAAAGCGCGCTTTCTCGACGCCCCCATCTCCCAGGCAGGCCTGTTCGGCGACACTGTCGAGGACTTTGCCCAGCAGTTCTCGGCGGTACAGAAGCAGACTGAGGCCATCCAGCACATCCTGCCCCGACGTGTCTCTCCGGCTGCCACCGTTCCGTCGCGGGTAGCGCCTCAGCCTGCTCGTCGCCGTGGGCGCCCCCCTGCGTCCTCTACGCCAGCTCCGCCCCGTGCTGAGAGTTCTTCGAGGCCGGCGCGTCGAGCCCCGCGCAGGAGAGCGGCGCCCCCCGTGTCACTCCCGGCTGCGAAGTCCTCCAGGAAGTCGACCAAGCGGCCCTGACACGGGCAACTCGGAGATGCGGAGAACTGCTCTTCAGGAGATGGCGAAGACAGCGCCACTCCTTCCCCCGGAGGAGGGCCGGGCGGAGAATCTTCAGTTTCTGTTTTGTTCTGTTCCGCCACTGGCCGGACGGCCAGTGGTACCCACATTTTCAATAAAAGAGCAAATTCTCCTTCCTCCGAGTTGCAAGGCTCGTGGCTTGACAATGAGCGACGCACAGCTTCCTCACTCTCACCCACGACGCCCCCTTTCGCCAGCGGCCAAGAGGTCGCGGTTCGGAGACGCAACGCCTCTCCACGCGTCTCTGGCCAGTTCCTCCGGGAACACGAGGAGTGTGGTTGCGATGACCCAGGACGCTGTGCCTTCTGGGCCTTGCGGCACGACTCCCCATCGCTGCACCACTGCGGGTATGTCGACTGTCCCTTTGGTGCCACTTGTACGGTATCTGGGAGCGTGGCTTGCGCTGCCCAACCCGTCACGCTGGCTCATCCGGACGGTTCGACTCGGCTATGCGATTCAATTCGCCCGGCGACCCCCCAAGTTCAATGGCGTGCTCGAGACTTCGGTGGCAGTCCAGGACGCCCCTGTCTTGCGCGAGGAGATTGCTGTCCTCCTGGCGAAGGATGCAATCGAGCCGGTCCCTCCAGCCGAGATGAGGACGGGGTTTTACAGCCCTTACTTCATCGTGCCCAAGAAGAGCGGTGGCCTTCGACCTATCCTGGATCTGCGAGTCTTGAATCGGGCCCTACACAAGCTCCCGTTCAGGATGTTGACGCAGAAACGCATTATCAAATGCGTCCAGCCCCAGGACTGGTTTGCAGCGATCGACCTGAAAGACGCGTACTTTCATGTCTCTATCCTCCCTCGTCACAGACCGTTCCTGCGCTTTGCTTTCGAGGGTCAGGCATGGCAGTACAAGGTCCTCCCCTTCGGGCTCTCCCTGTCCCCCCGTGTCTTCACGAAGGTCGCGGAGGGCGCCCTTGCCCCACTTTGGGAAGTGGGCATCAGGATCCTCAACTATCTCGACGACTGGCTCATTATGGCCCGGTCCCGAGAAGAGTTGTGCGATCACAGGGACTTCGTGCTTCGGCACCTCAGTCAGTTGGGGCTTCAGGTCAACCGAGAGAAGAGCAAGCTCTCCCCTGTGCAGAGAATCTCTTATCTCGGTATGGAGTTAGACTCGGTGAGTATGACGGCACGTCTCACCAGCGAACGTGCCCACTCAGTGCTGAACTGCCTGAGTTCCTTCAGAGGCAGGACAGTGGTACCACTGAAACACTTTCAGAGGCTCCTGGGGCATATGGCATCCGCAGCCGCAGTCACGCCGCTCGGATTGCTTCATATGAGACCACTTCAGCACTGGTTACACTCCCGAGTCCCGAGATGGGCATGGCGCCGCGGTACACATCGTGTCACCATCACACTGATGTGTCGCCGCCTATTCAGTCCTTGGTCGGACCTTGCCTTTCTACGGGCCGGTGTGCCCTTGGAACAAGTGTCCCGGCACGTTGTTGTCACAACAGATGCCTCCAACTCGGGCTGGGGCGCGACATGCAACGGGCAGGCAGCCTCAGGGTCCTGGACAGGACCTCGACTGCTTTGGCACATCAACTGCCTGGAGTTGCTGGCAGTGCATCTAGCTTTGCGACGGTTTCGTCCGCTAGTGCTGGACAAGCACGTGTTGGTCCGCACGGACAACACTGCGGCTGTTTCGTACATCAACCGACAAGGCGGGTTACGATCACGCCGCATGTCTCAACTCGCCCGTCCTCTCCTCCTCTGGAGTCAGACGTGGCTCAAGTCGCTGCGCGCTGTCCACATCCCGGGGGAGCTCAATCGTGCAGCCGACGCGCTCTCACGACAGCTCACTTTCCCCGGGGAATGGCGACTCCATCCCCAGACGGTCCAGCTGATTTGGAGTCGATTCGGGGAAGCCCAGGTAGACCTGTTTGCTTCCCACGAGTCCTCCCACTGCCAGCTGTACTATTCCCTGTCCCAGGCCCCCCTGGGCACAGATGCACTGGCACACAGCTGGCCTCGGGCTTTACGCAAGTATGCGTTTCCCCCAGTGAGCCTGCTCGCACAGACACTGTGCAAGGTCAGGGAGGACGAGGAACAGGTCCTGTTGGTTGCGCCTTACTGGCCCACCCGGACCTGGTTTTCGGAACTCATGCTCCTCGTGACAGCCCCTCCCTGGCGCATCCCCCTGAGGAGAGACCTTCTCTCTCAGGGGCTTGGCACCATTTGGCACCCGCGTCCAGATCTCTGGAACCTCCACGTGTGGCTTCTAGACGGGACGCGGCAGACCTAAGTGATCTGCCCCCAGCAGTGGTAGACACTATCACTCAGGCTAGAGCCCCTTCTACGAGGCAGGCCTATGCTCTGAAGTGGAGTCTGTTCACGAATTGGTGTTCTTCTCACCGAGAAGACCCCCGGAGATGCCCGGTCAGAGTCGTGCTTTCTTTCCTGCAAGGTAGGCTGGAGCGTGGGCTGTCACCCTCCACCCTGAAGGTGTATGTGGCTGCCATTGCAGCACATCACGATGCAGTGGACGGCCGGTCCCTGGGGAGGCATGACCTGATCGTTAGGTTCCTGAGGGGTGCCAGAAGGTTACATCCTCCTAGGACACCCCTGATTCCCTCCTGGGACCTCTCTATTGTCCTGGCGGGACTTCAGAGGGGTCCCTTTGAGCCGCTGGATTCGGTTGAGCTGAAGTTCCTGTCTCTCAAGACAGCGCTCCTGATCGCGCTCACTTCCATCAAGAGGGTCGGGGACCTCCAAGCATTTTCGGTAAGTGAAGAGTGCCTTGTGTTCGGGCCGGCCTACTCTCACGTTGTCCTGAGACCCCGGCCTGGATACGTGCCCAAGGTTCCCACCACTCCCTTCCGAGACCAGGTGGTGAACCTGCAAGCGCTGCCCCTGGAGGAGGCAGATCCAGCCTTGTCGTTGCTGTGTCCCGTAAGAGCGCTCCGCATATACGTGGACCGCACCCAGAGCTTCAGAAGCTCTGAGCAGCTCCTGGTCTGCTTTGGAGGTCAGCAGAAGGGGAAGGCTGTCTCTAAGCAGAGGTTGGCCCACTGGATAGTGGACGCCATCGCCTGGGCTTACCGTTCCCAAGGCGAGCCGTGCCCCCTGGGGGTGAGGGCCCACTCCACACGGAGTGTGGCCTCCTCCTATGCGTTGGCGCACGGCGCCTCTCTGGCAGACGTTTGTCGAGCTGCGGGCTGGGCGACACCTAACACCTTTGCGAGGTTTTACAACCTCCGTGTAGAGCCAGTTTCCTCCCGTGTGTTGGGTAACAGGTAATTGGCGGGAAGGGCTGGCTGGGTGTCTCGCTTGCTGCGCCATTCCCCCTAACACGGGGATGTGAGCGCCTTCTTCTCCCAGTAGAGTTCCCCGGTTGGCGTACCCTGGTCGAGCATCCTCCAGCACCCTCGGCGTCAGACTTGGCGGAGCAGTCTGTCGCCAGGCCCAGTACTGGCGTTAGCATGCCCGGAGCCGGTCAGCCCCCGTACTGGGCTAGGTGTCCATATGGCTGGGTTCCCTGCGGGTAATCCCATATGTGTATTCTTCCACGGTAAGGTTTCCCTCTTGGCAAACCCGTGTCTTCCCTTGACAGATCGCTCTGTCGGTCTCTTCTGGCAGCCGTCCCATCCCTACTCCAAGGTAGGACCTGCCTCAGAGACCCCTTCCATATGTAGTACTGCCCCCTGGGTCAGTCCATATCAGTATATCCACATGTCACCTCCCTACGGGTAGGATGTGGTCTCCGTAGCGACCCTTCCTAAAGGCTCGCTTCCCCATTGTCTTGCCAGCTGAAAGAACAAATAGGGAAGATTTGAAGCAATCTTTCACTGAAGGTTGAAATCCCTTCCATTTACTTTATGTGGGCGGAACAGCAGCATGGCCTTCTCCAGCAGCGATGTACTCACCCTTTGGCCCCTTCGGTACCAAGGTCAGTGAATTTGCGCTGGGGCTTTGGGAAGGTTACGACCTTAAGCGTAGCTTTTGTGGCACGCCAAGGCTTGTCAACAATTGCAGCGCCTCAGGGTTGTGACAAGGTTCAGGTTATGGCGTTTTCCATAGGACCCCATTTGTCGGTCGACATAACTCGTAGTGACCGACAGATAGGGAACGTCTCGGTTACGTACGTAACCCTCGTTCCCTGATGGAGGGAACGGAGACGTTATGTCCCCATGCCACAACCTTGAACCATTCGCTGTTGCCGGGACACGTTCTCGGCTCCTCAGCGTAAAACCTAATGAGTGGATGCACCTGTCGCCCTATTTATACCCGCTGGCACGGGGAGTGGCTCAGGTGTGTTAATCCACTTGCCAATTTCATTGGCGTTTTCTCTTAAAATCAGAGATGATTGGCCTCCCAAGTGAGACCCCATTTGTCGGTCGACATAACGTCTCCGTTCCCTCCATCAGGGAACGAGGGTTACGTACGTAACCGAGACGTTCCCTAAAAAATCTAATAACATTTAATAATCAGAAAAATTAATAAAATTTAATAATCAAAAATTATTTTATAATTAAAAATATTTCCATATAAATTTTGTACATTTAGACATTTTAATATTCTTATTGAAATAACCCTAAAATAATGCCAGTTGTGTAATTAGTACAAGTGACAAAGAGTTAAAGTGTTTGAATGTCTGATGAAAAATAATCTAATAATTTAATTGCTGGACAAATCCCATTTCCTTGGCCAATTATATATATATACATTTATATTTATTCATTTAGCAGGCGTTTATATATAGATAGATATATAGATAGATAGATATAAAAAATTTATTTTAAAATACTTACATTACGGAGCCCCGCACTTGACATGCAGGAAAAAATATTAGGCTAAATCGTGCACACGATTACTATTGTGTTCCCTCGATTTACTATTTAGTTTACTCGATTTATAAATATTGTGCACAATTTACTAATTCGTTCCCTCGATTTGCTAAATCGTGCGCAATAGTAATTGTGTGCACGTTTTAGTACACTGAGGGAACGAATTAGTAAATCGTGTGCACAATTTATTTATTTTTTCTTTCATGTCATATGCGGGGCTCCGTATTACATAACCATTAACTAAATTTTTGTTCAAGTTAGTCATGACAAAACAGTTTTTTTCTCTCTAATAAAAGTAGCACCAAGACTTCCTCATATTACTCATTTGCTGTTTTGATGTGCTACATGGTTCAGTTATACACTGCTGCTCATCAGTCTAAGCAGGAAAACAGCGGAGGGCAGGAGTGATTTGAAGCACAGTAACTTATCAGGCCTTTCTTGCTTCACTTCATTTAACTGACAGGTAACAGGTGAACGCCTCTCGCTTTGATTTTTCTTTCTGGTCCCGTTGGGGGCATTGTTTGTCAGCAATGAAACAGTCCTAAATGATGTGGCTGCTTTGAATGACATCTAATTTATCATTTAGCCGTCTTGTGCTAATAATGGCTAATGACGGATGGGCTGTGACTGGAGCTAATCAGTGTTTACTGTTCACAAGTGTGTACGTGAGAGAACAACCCAATTCTGCTGCATATTTTTTTCCTGCCGGACAGTTGTAAAGAAATAAAGGCCGCTCATCCGGAAGCAAACATACGGTCGGTGATAAAACATAAACCCGGGCAACTGAAAAAAGCTCTCTGCCTTTGAAAGAGCCCTTCGATGAAAAAGTGTAATATAAATAAAGCCAGAGCCTTTGAAAAGAGAAGCCTTCCTTCCTGGAGCTGTCATCCGAAGGGAAAAGCGCACTCCAAGCTACTCTTAAATTCCCAAAGACCGTTCTGTCATCAGACTCCCAACTGCTCCCTCCAAACACGCCATGGCCAGCCTCCGTCCCGACCGAAGCCCCAACATGCCTTTCATCTTTCACCCCCCCACCAAAACATTGGCCATCTTCTGCTGGAATAGGCATAACACACTAATAAGAGCGGAAAGAAATGAATGAATGAGGATTTGATATGTTGATGGATGGCAAGTGATTGAAACTGGGATGTTGGATCTAAAGAATTAATGTTTTTCATGCAAAACAATCATATTTGATATACATGTATGTATGTACTGTGTGTGTGTGTGTATATATATATATATATATATATATATATATATATATATATTTTTTTTTTTCTTTTTGGGAGACTAGAGGAAAGTTAAGGGTTGCCGCTCAGCAGTGGGGGTCTTAAATGACATCCTTTTGTTTTGCTCTAGTAACACAGGCCACAGTCATTCCAGTTTTTTCTACAAATTGGCCATTTTAGCAGCTGCCTCTTCAGCAGATCTCTGCAGTGCATGGGTCAAGGGAACGGGCCTGTGGTCACACCGGTCAGGCTATGGGTGCCACGGGAGGCCTCAGATTAATGGCCCCTCTCTGGAGGTCCTGCTACTGATTGCCCTGCCCCTTTATAATTCTTTTCATACCCCTCCAAGGCTTTTCAGCAAAGTTCAGCAAAAAACACTTAGTGATGAAGGTTAGCATTCATCTTTTTGAATAAACAATGCATCTTGGATGCTAATGCGAGGGTATGTTTTATGTTGACATGATAGTTAGGATGCCGGACAGCTTATTAAAGTCAAAATGTTGTGTTGTTTTGCAGATTATTGGATTTACAAGCCATTCAATCTTTTGCAATTTTAGTGACTCTTCAGAGTAAAGCAGGATATAAATAATGTATTTCATCCTTCAGGAAATGATTGGATGTTTTATACTATATACTATAGACCCTTTTACAGTTGGTAAACTAGGTGACGTATTTGTGTGGGCGGGGCTTAGCTGGAGGCAGAAAGATTCCCCTCAACACTTGAACAAACGGTAGCTAGCGAGTTTTCTTAGCTTGTTTTTTAACAATGGCTGGAGAAAATCTGAATATATCTGCTTTATCTGAATATTTAAGGTCACTCACTGTCCGGGACCGCGATTATTATTTGAAAAAGTTAACTTTAACGGACGGAACCAGATTGGTCGACCCGTACACAATCACTCATTGGATGGACGATCTGACAAGACTAACCTCCGATTGAGTGGCCTGACATCTACACTTACCTGATAGAGAGACCGAGCGTGTATAGTAAAGAGAAACTGAGGTCCTATAAATCCTTAGATTAAATAAAGAATGACATTACAGTAAAATTATTATTAAGATGTAAATATTTTCTAGAAATAAAAATTCTGAAGACTGCAAATTAATTGGAAGCTTTCTGTGTTTATTCTTTCTTAACCATGTTCTTAAATTCCGGTCACAATTAATCACAACAATGTATATAAAATGTTCTCCGTCGATTCTGGCAACCAACAACACAACAAGACGACATTTTAAGCTCCTTGAGTAGCCGACCCTGTGTTGGTTTGTATTAGCCGCCTCCAGTTTTCCATTTGTTTTGCCTCCAGCTAGCGCCGTGACGTACCTGTGACGTCCGCGCAAAAGGGGTCTATTACAATTAATATTACACAATAGCCCACACATAGTAAGATTTGGAAAATAATTTTAAAATTATGTTTTATTATTGTATTATTATTTTCATTTTTTAAATAAATAGAATTTTAAATAAAAGAAAAATAAACATTCCTTAAAATTAATTATTATTATTTTGTTGTGAATTTTTTATTTTAATTAATATTTATGCATTGTTTTTACATTTTTTATAAATATTATTATCTAATTGTACTTTTTAATTGTCATTTTCTTTTTCTTTTTTATTATTCATTATTTTATTTCTAAATTATTCTTATATTAATTTATATTGTTATTTAATTATTTCTTTCATTATTTAGTTATTACATAAATAATTATTTCAATACTTTTTATATCTACTTGTACTTTTTATAATTGTTATTTATTTATTTACTGATTCTTAAATTATTGTTTTTGTATATTTATTTAATTATTAATTATAATTATTATTATTTTAAAATTTTACTTGTATTTTATTGTTATTTATGTATTTATAAAAAAATATATAAATCTTTTTTTAATTTTACTCTTTTATTATTATTTGTTATTGTTGTTCAGTTTAATTTTGTTTACTCAAAAATATCCCATAATATAAGGAATAACCATAATACATTTTTACATATTAATGCATGATATATATTTATGGTGATTTGTCAAACATCTAAAGCACAATATTCCGCTGGGAGCTACTTTATATTCCATACAAATAACAGCAGCAACTGAGGTGTTTTTATAGCTTCCTGACAGAAACTTTTAAACAGAAATTGTATTGTGTTTGGGGGTGAAAAGTGAGGGAAGCGAGCCGCAATCAAGTGCAAGAGAGTAAAAAAAAGATTCGTGAGAAACAGACGTAAATAATTGACAGGAAACAAAGATCAAAGAATCCGAGTGGGTCCGTTTGTTTTCAGTCTCACCCCTCCCTTTTGTCCCGCTCTCTAAAAACACACAAAAACCACTTCTGTGGCCCAAAGCTGGAGGAAGTGTTGAAAACGGTTACGTCCTATCCTGAGGGTCCTGTCCTGCCATCCCTGCATTGTGAGCGAATGTTACGATGGAAAGGAAAGGTGTTGCGTCGTACGCTGTTTGCCAGGAAGAGGCTTCAGAGGACTGTTGTGAGTTCAGAGAGAAGGACTGTGCCATCTTGTCTGGCAGATAAAAACTTGTTTATGAGACAATTCTTCTGCTGTTGTTGTTAAAGAATTCCAAAGGGATCTAAAGGACACTGTTATATAATTGAAGGCCTATTGAAGATTTTTTTTTTTTTTTTTTATGTTTACCCTTTTCTGTTTTATTATATCAGCCATTCTACAGGATTGGTCCAAAGTCAGAGTTGAAAACATCTCGAGAAAAAAATAAAAAAGTATTTTTCCAAATAATTTGTATGTATGAAAATTGTATAATATCAAAAGTACAAATTTAGTAATTGTGCTGTTAATTCTCATATTATATTTTCAGAATGTTTTGGAATATTTCCTTTTATTTCAATTCCAATTATGAGATTTGCTGTATTTTGAATACAATTTGTCTTTGTAAAAGGCAAAAAGTTCATAATACTGATTTCAAAGTTAAGGATTCATTAGTTTGAATATACATTCAACCAAAAACTATCAAAACATCTTAGTTGATAATTCAGTATACTTTATTTTTGACAAAACATCAGTAATATCTTTCAGTGTCAGTGATACTTTGGTAGCAACCACATCTAATTACCGAATTTTAACTTGCATAACATAACACCTACTAAAACATACTACTGTAAATACAGAAATTAGCTGTACTAAAACTGTTTATTTCACCCAAATATGAGGATTATGTTTTCCCTTTTGTCACAACAGAAACAATGATAACATGTTTCGGTCTTGACTGTTTTGGTAGTGACAATTCTATGGGATAACACCCCCCCCCCACACACACACAAACAACTGACAAAAAAACTAAACAAAGATGTCACTACCGAAACTCCACCAAATGTGTCGGTAATGACAATTTTAGATACTTATGAACCTAGCTCAAAGATGCTAATCAGCACATGGTTAGCTAGCACAGTGGTCTACATATAACAACTAAATGTTATGCAAAAAAAGTGTGCTTAATTGCAGAAAAAAGGTTTTCGGTAATGACGTTCCTTAAAGTTGCACACAGATTTTTCAGACTTTTGAACACATTTACCTCAAAATGTTGGGACCTATCTTCTCACACCTAGTAGATATGAGAGAGAGACACACACACATATTTACTGATCATAAATTTAGTCATGTAGTTAAAATCAGTTTCGGCCAATGGACTAAGACATACACTGTTTTGGTAGTGACGTTAAAATTCGGGACACATTTGTTTTACAAAAAGTTTCATAATTTAAAGAAAAAATATATATTTTTAACTTCCCTTTTTTTTTTTTTGTAAAGAATCATAAAGATACTTTTAAAAACAACAATGGAAAAAAATAACATATTTCAATATTATTTTAATAAAATTAAATTAAGGGGTTAGGGTTCAGGACATCCACCTCCCAATTGAAAGTCCCCAATAAATGATGCTATATATATATTAAGCTTACTAATACTTTGAATATTATTGTGGGTTTCAATAGATAATAGAAGGTTTTTAGTAAACATTCAAGATTTGAATACTTAAATATGTATTAAATGTGTGTTTTTGTTGTGGGACAGAAATTTGGACTAATTCTGTAGAGTGGCCCATATAGGATTCTCTTACTTTCCAGACATTATAAATACCATAATAAATATAATTGTTAATTGTATTTAGCATGATTCTTGTTTATGTTTTGTACCAACTCTTGAAATTCTGTCCTCAGATTATCCGTACAAGCCCTTTAACAAATTAATTTCTATTCTCTAACGGTCATAATCACATTCGGTCCCCTTAAAGCAGAGGTAATGGCTATTAGATGAAAGCATTATGGACACTTCAGTAAGGGAAATATCTGCTTGTTCCACCTCTTCATTTAGAGGAGGGTACATGGAGTCCTGCCCCATTAGCTCGGCTTCATCATGGCAGTAATGGGCCAGATTGAATTTCTAATTCTTGAACAGGCTTTCCCACTGATTAAATATGTATCTCTTTCTTAATAGGGAAGTCAAAGCTTGGTGCTCTATTCCTCTTTCCATCACATGAATAACATTTCTGGATGTTTTCCTGTCAAGGTTACTTTTAATTTATTACATTTGATTGATTTTAATTGGAGATTGCAGCTGTGGCTCAAGTGTCACCATAGATACTGTATTTAAAAAGTGATTTAAATGAAAAAAAAAGTATATATTAATATACTGTATCGTTTATAAATATTATATATTTAATTGTAACTATTTAAAATTTAAAATATGAGAATAGATAAATATGTTTAAATACCTTTTAAAAGTATAGTGTACACACATAATTTAAGCTATATATTAAACTATATACATATACTATTATATATTTATAATATTATTATAATATATTAGCATCTATTTTATATATTAACTAATTTGTTAATAATTACTCCATGGCCAGGCAACTCCCCAGATCTCAGTCCCGTAGAAAACCCATGGTCACCTCAAAAGACGAGTAGACAAGCAGAAGCCCACAAATTGTGATCAACTCTGAGGACTAATATGGCAAAAAAGGATTGCCATCATTTAGGATTTGATCCAGAAGCTAATATCCAGCATGCCTGAGCGAATTGCAGAGGTTATGAAGAAAAAGAGGCAACACTGTAAATATTGACTCATTACATATATTTTTGCCAATAAAAGCCTTTAAAACTTATGATGCTTATCATTGTTTTTCAGTTTACCATAGAAACGTGGGAAAAATCTACAAATACTGAAGCAGTATAAACACATTTTGTCACTGCCAAAAATTCTGGCCATGAATGTAACTGACAAGCTATGCAATATCGCGTTCATAATCACAGATCACCTTAGATTATGAATGTGATATTGCGTAGCTTGTCAGTGATCTACGACTCAGTGTATTAAATGCTGTTCCATCTGAGATGATAGAAAGGCACCTGTAACTCAAATATCCACTCATTACTAACCAAGGTATGCAAGGTACAGCAGCAGAAGACCACACCAGTAGCCGCTCCTGTCAGCTAAGAACAGGAAACGGAGGCTACAATTCACACAGGCTCACCAAAATTGGACAATAGTAAATTGGGAAAACGTTGCCTGGTCTGAGGAGTCTAGATTTCTGCTGCGATATTCAGATGGTAGGGTCAGAATTTGGCGTAAATAACATGAAAGCATGGATCCATCCTGCCTTGTCTCAACGGTTCAGGCTGGTGCTGGTAGTGTTATGGTGTGGGGGATATTAGTACCAATTGAACATCCTTTAAAAGCCACGGCCTACCTGAGTATTGTTGTTGACCATGACCGTCCCTTAATGACCACCATGTACCAATCTTCTGATGGCTACTTCTAGCAGGATAATGCACCATGTCAAAAAGATCAAATAATCTCAGACTGGTTTCATGAACATGACAATGAGTTCACTTTACTATAATGACCTCCACAGTCACCAGATCTCAATCCAACTTTGGGATGTGGTGGAAACGGTGATTCACATCATGGATGTGAAGCCGACGAATCTGCAGCAACTGTGTGATGCTATCATGTCAATATGGACCAAAATCTCCATGTGAGAACATGTGATTAATCACATAATGCCATTTGGAGGGATACAACTTTTTACTTTTGTAGCAATTTAAATTCAAGTGATTCATACAAGCCAGTCTGATGTCTGCATTACCTAAAAACACAGCAATATTCAAGAAAAATGGTCGTGATTAACTCCTATTGATTGCCAAAGACGTGATGAATTGTGATTGTTCCCTCACTATTGTATCACATTGCTTATGGTTATCAGTCTATTTAGACAGACCACATTTTCATCTATGCATGTATAAAGCAGACCGATGGCACTTGACATTACTCTAGAAGAAGAATTTGACCTCTGATCAATAAATGTGGACCCGTTCTAAACCAAAGCCCATTGCATTAATAGCCTTTTCTTATATTCAACAGATTAATTTTCCTAAACAGACAGGTTAGTGGACCTTGATCCCATTGAAAGGATGAAGAGGAACAATTAAGCTATTTCCCCACATGGCTGTTCAGAACATGTTTTCTGATAGCGAAGGATGCCAATCTACTCTCCATCGTCCTCTAGGGGTCAATCAATACGAGCTGATCATTGTACTACATGTCTTTTGAAGTGAAGAGCAATCTCAGATTAATTATTTTGCCATTGAGATGGGATGGAAATATAAAAATGTGTAAATGTTCGCCTCATTGAGCCGAGTTCATCTTCTTGGTCTTCACACACATTACTCTAGAGAAGAGTCTCTGGGATAAAGAGGCTGGAATGGATGCTAGTAGATGCATGTGTTTTATTTTGTTCAAAATAGCAATTATTGCGGTTTTTCTGTTATTAACCTGATTTGTAGTATTTGGTATTTGCAACCCATATTTTCCCACTGGCACATTTAGGTCTCATTAATGCTCTCAACAAAAAAAAAAAAAAAAAAAAACTCAAACTACAATGTTTAATAAATTAATAATTAAATATTTAGAGGATATATTGTGAACAATTTCTATAGTAAAAGATGTATATGAATATGGTATTAACTTATATATATATATATATATATATATATATATATATATATATATATATATATATATATATATATATATATTAACTTATATACATATATATAGATAGATAGAGAGAGAGAGATTAATACAAATTGTTTATATGTTTAATTCATATTTGAAGTTATTTTGCAGTCTATTTTATTAGGACTAATTATGTTATTTGGACTATCAACATTTATATGAAAAATTTGATCTAATTTTTACAAATGTAAAATACATTTTTAATATACATTTATATTTAGTGATAAAAATCTGCATAATAAAAATATAATAACTACAGTATAAAGTATATATAACTTTTTAACAATAATCTGTTCAAAATGTATACATGGAAAATGTGGTGTCTTCTGACCGGAAATAATTGTTTTACATTTTTTAAAACACTTATAAATATGTTTAAATATCTATGTATCTCTCTCTCTCTCTCTCTCTCATATGGTAAAATACTGTGCATAGTACAACTTTGTAATAATCATCCATTAAAATTTATTTTTTTGGTCACACTTTATTTTAGGGTCCAATTCACACTATTAACTAACCATTAACTATAACGTTTGCCTCAATTAACTCCTTATTTGATGCTTACTTATAGTTTATAAGGTAGTTGTTAAGTTTAGGGTATTGGGTAGGATTATGGATGTCATGCATTATATGTACTTTATAAGCACTAATAAACAGCCAATATGTTAATAATAGACATGCTAATAAGAAACTAGTTATCAGTGTGAATTGGACCCTATACTAAAGTGTTACCATTTTTTTTTTTAGTTTATGTCTAAAGATAATAAGTCAATAAAAACTAAAAGAATAAGATAATGCATGAAATTTCTAAATCATTTTTTTTCCTTGCAAAGTTTGTCACGTTCAGGGCCAGGCTTTTATCTGTGGTATTTCAGAAACATGGGCATTCCTCACCGGGAACGTGGCACATGCCTTGAAATGAATGTTTTTTTTTTTCCAGCTAATTTATTAGTTGAAACTCGATGTCTTTCATAGTTTATTCATTCTGTGACTTGAACATTTTTTTTTTTCTTTTACCATTTCAAGGCAAAATTTTATTTCACAACATGGTCTCATTTATTAGACTAATAACATGCTTTAAAATGAAGCTTTGTGGGTTAATTGGATCTTCCGGAATAGTAGTGTTGATGATTGAAACAGGAAACACTTTCACTAGCTGCATGAGTTCAGAGAATTCGGTTAGTAGTAAGCTGCACCCTTAATTAAGACTCATCAAAGATTCTTGGCCTCTACTGGAAAAAGAGAAGAACAGCCGGCCGAGTCGACTTCCTCTGATGAAAGGGTCAGTGGCACCTGTAAATCTACAGTCTCACGGTGCAGCTGTGAAGACTTCAGCGGCTTAGCACTGAGGGACCCTAAAGAACCTCCTCCACATCCCCCAAAACAGACACACGCACTGAAGAATGATGGGGGTGGATGAAGAGGAAAATCTCCGGGAATGGCTTCGGAAACGCCCACAGGGTCTGGCAGAAGTGCTCATGTGTTACTGTGAGGGTATGGATGTGGCACCGGAGCCACACATTTACATCAGCGTCTAGCTTCAGTCTTGTAATTGATGGGCAAAGCCAAGAGAACTGAACAAATTTTGGACTGAGCTCAAAACAGGAACTCATAAATGCTGTGTCATGTGCCAGCGAATGAGTAACATTGTCCTGAATTGGCTTTGCTTTTGTGATACTGTACCAAGAAGGTTAAGGGAATTATTAACATCTTATGTTTGATTGAACCCAAAAATATGATTGATTGTTTGTTTATTAATTTATTACAATATACACTAAAAGTATTGGGTCAGGAATTTCTTTCTTTCTTTCTTTTTTAAAAGAACATATTTTTTTTATTAGTATGTTAAATTGATAAAAAGTGACAGTAAAGGCTTCTACTGTTAAACAGATTCCTGTTTTGAATAAATGCTGTTCTTTTTACCTTTTTATTCGTCAAATAATCTTGAAAAAGTATCTCAGTTATCAAAAAAATTAAAATAAATAAATAATAATAAAAAAATTATAATAATAAAATAAGCAGCACAACAGTCTCCAACAATTATATAAATCTGCATATTTTTTTATAAATCACAAAAATTTCTAAAGGATCATAGAAATTATCAATAAATAAGGATCAATAAAGACTGGAGTAATGGCTGATGACTAAGGGTACACTTATTTGGTCAAAACTAAAGAAAAAACTGCGATATTGTAAAATATTATTTTAATTCTTCTATTGTAATATTTAAAAATGTAATTTATTACTGTGATCAAAGCTGAATTTTCCGCATCATTACTCCAGTCTTCGTTGTCACATGATCATTCAGAAATTATTCTAATATTCTGATTTTGTGGATTCTGTGATGAATACACTGAAAAAAATTACGTTGCCACAATTTTAATTTAGTAAAAGCTAGTTTATTTGAAAAAAAGATTACTAAGAAAGGGCAAGGTACACATTGAGTTAAACATGACATTTTTAAGTAGAAACACCAAAATAATAAATAATAAAAAAATAATTATTGTAATAATCTTTTTTTTTTTTTTTTTGGTTACACTTTATTTAAAAGCTAATAACAAACCATTAATTATGACTTTTGCCTCCATAAACTCCTAATCAGCTGCTTAATAGTTAGAAAGATAGTTTTTAAGTTAGCTATTGTGTAGGATTAGAGATGTAGATATGGTCATCCAGAATATGTGCTTTATAAGTACTAATAAACAGCCAATATGTTAATAATAGGCATGCTAATAAACAACTAGTTAATAGTGAGAATTGGTCCCTGTACTAAAGTGTCACCTTTTCTTATTTACAACTTCAGAAAATATTTTTTTACAGTGTAGAAAGTTCAAAAGAACAGAATCTATTTGGAACAAAAATCTTTTGTAACATTATTACCGTCTTTAATGCGTCTTGTCACTCAATCTGACATTGCTCTCAATGTTCCTATGTGTTACTCTTCTAAGTTTCCGTATCGCAAGCTCCTGCCTATTGCCTAAAAAGAACAGTATTGTCTCCAAAAGTTGTCACTTGCGATTATCTTCGGCATTCGTTCCTTCGTACGAGCAGGCCGGCTGTTCTCACTGTGGGTCTGGAAACACTACACGCTCAATATAACAATGTCAGGTGTCATGAGCCTGCGGTGAAGCTCTGACAGCAGGCAGCGTGTGTCACTGGAGCCCATTATTATTTTGGAGGGAGCATGTGTTTGTCTTGTAGTGGCTCAGGTTTCTTGGCCCGTGCCGAACTCGTCCACCGCACCAGGCCCGAGTCGGCGTGATGGATGGCGACCCCGGCTGCCGGTGTTCACCTCCCGATGACGTTCTCCCAGTACATTCCCCAGGATCTTATTTTCATGCTATCCAAAGAGCAGAGGGTCTTGAGATGTCTTTTTATGGGACACAGTGGCTCCTCAGTGTCAACTCACACCACGTCAGAGTTTAGGATAGAGAAGACAATCGAACTGAACAATGTCTCACCTGTCTTGGTTTGTCTCCTTGTTTCCTCAGATTTCTGTCGTGGGTCTGTAGTAATGTGACGAGGATATTGATGTGAACCTGCAGACCGTGAAAAACATTTTAAACCACCACACTGAATGTTTTATTATATATAAACTTAACATACTAGTACATTACGCATTGTGAAACTGAAATTATCACAGCTGTATGTAATGCTTACTTATATAGCTATTTCCCCCCCCCCCCCACGTTTTAGCATTCTTTTAAATTTAATGATTGGAATACGCTTTCAAACTTGGTCAAATTCCCTGAACAAATATTTCTGAATAATGACCATTGGCCTGGGAAGCACTGTTTAGCTGTTCACCCATCTGGTAAATATCATATTTTAATCATATTTTGTCTTGTATAATATGAAAATAATAAATATTTAATTGACATGAATTTATTAATAAGTAGCTGTAGGGATAATACAGTTTTGATATATTTTGATAAGGTATACTATAGGATATTTATAACGCATGCTGTATTTTCCCTTACAGATGCTCTTAATCATTTAGTTTAAAACTAAAATCAAAGTGTCTAACAGAAGGAAATCTCAGTACCTACGCCTCATTTCATTTAATGATTGTTTTGATGAATGAATATGTATTAACCATCAGTCTGAAGAATATCAATTGAGTTTAGACGGCTCCCTTGACATAAATCTTACCTTTAAATGAATATTTTCTGATGTACGTTTAATATTTAATTCATGTGACTTAATTCGAACCACAGTGGGGAAAACAACCGAGAAAAAAAGCAAAAACAAAGGCGAAAGGAGAAAGAAAACGCACCGCCTCAGCCGAATTCTCGCCTGAGGTCCCGCCACAATTGCCCTGAGGAGAACTTCACCTGCGAGTTTCCCGCGCTTTCCCATTCTCAGCCACGCGCGCATCAGCACCGCCGCGCGCTGCGTTCTTCTGCTCACGAGGGAGGATTCCGGCGCGCTTCTCCCGGCCCTCATTGTGCAGGTGTTAATTGGCCTCCGGAGTTTGCTGTATTGTCAGGGTAAAAGGTGGTATCCTTGATGTATCAGCACACTTGCCACTGGTGACTGATCCTGTCAAGTCCAACATGCTTCGTGCATATCGTAGACCTAGGTCTGTCTCATTAAAAAAAGCAGACTATCGATTAAAAAGGAAAAGAGATGAAAGAAAAATGCTCTTACAAAAGCTTTACCTTCTGCTTCAAACAGTGTGTGCTTTATACGTAATTAATGTCGAGTACAATCAATTTTATTTTTTTTATTTTTTTTTGAGAGAGAAAAACACCATTTTAGTCTCATACCTTTTTTTCTTTTTTTTTTACAGTAGGCTATGTGCTGAAAAATGACCGAATCCGCCATTGTCCTTTGACTCGTATATGTTAAAACAGCACATATTATTTACTCATTTGTTGTTAAAGTAGGCTACAGTTTCCCTAAAGAAACACATTTCGTGGCATTCTTTAAAAAATACCCTCAGCTAAAGGTACGCCACCATTTTTATCAATGGTTTAATTCTGACTAGCTATATGTTAAAGTTCTTGCTTTCAGTTTTCTGAATATTGTGTGTTGACATAATTGATTTGTTTAAAAGATTAGGCTATATTTAGCCTATTTATTTATTTAACACACTCCAAAAAATGCTGGGTTATTTCAACCCAACTTTGGGTCAAAAATGGACCAACCCAACAGTTGGATACAATTTTTTACATTCAACTTTTAACCCAAAATTTGGGTAAGTCCAAATTTGACCCAAAGTTGGGTTGAAATAAGCCATAATATTTGTAGACAAACTGTATATATACACTAAAAAATCCTGGGTTATTTTTTTCTACCTATAGGTACAGTTTATGTTTAATAAGCATTTCAAAAAACATTTCAGTGAAATTACAAGTAGGTAGATAACGAACATTTATCGAGAATTAAATATTTATCTGTGATCAGATTATATAATCGCATATAGGTGCATATAAATATGTGATAGAGGGAGAGAGAACATTTTTAAATATGAAATATTTTATAGACTTAGTTTAAAGAAAGCTGTTTTTTTTTTTGTGTGTTAAATAATACAGTCTGTGCTCCCGACTTAAAATAAAAAACAGGTTGTTTTGAAAGACCTTTTTTTTTTCTCTCTCTCTCTGGAGACTTTCTAGAATTTGAGTGATTTCCTACTTTTCATTTTGTGACAGGCTTGTGCTATTGATTGTGCCGGCTGATTGAAACTGTCTCCCTGTAAACATTAATGTGAAAGGATAACAACTCATAACCTTGTGTTAAACGTGTTATATCTTTTTTTTTTTTTAAAGTCCTGGATCCACAAGTACAAAATATAGGGAGCCTGGGAATCCATCTCTTCCGCAACTTGCAGAAAGTTAACACTCAGACGTATTAATGTTACTATACAACTGCTTTATTTTTTTAAAGGGTTTCAACACATCGACTGACGAGCCACAGTAGATGTCTTTGAAAACGATAATGACTACTGCTTGCAAAACATATCAAGTGTTTGCTGAATTTGTTTCCCAGGACGAAAGTCAAATATTAACCACCTCTCCACCTGCACTGTCGGCGGTTTCCAGTGTACTGTCAGATATTTCTCATCTGAATTTTACATTTTTGTTTGAGAGGGGGGACTTCATTTGGAGCCGCTGTGTTTCATTTTTAATTTCATGCATGCATTTTAGATGCTTCCTCCGTATATGTCTCGGCCCATCAAACGTCTGCGAGTAAATAAGCAGAAGATGATTTTTTTTATTAAGAATATACCTGTCTGATAGAAGGAGAATCTAAGATACGAGTACAGTTCAACAACACACAATTCAGGACAAAAAATTACAAATCATTGCAGCACAGAATTCAATCAAACAAAACAATCCTGGTTGCCACATGAGATGCTATTATTTAATCTCTATCAGACTTTACATTATTCATTTATCTTTGCAATTCAAGCATTAATAAAGACAAATAAAAAATGCAGAGCATTGAGCACTGATTCGTTTTCTTCTAATGGACTCGTTTGATTGAGTCATTTAGCTGTAACTAGGGCTCTGGCCATTTGCTGTAACAGATCTCGGACTGGAGACTCTGACAGTGCCAGGTGGATGAGTATTGAGTCTTTTTTGTTCATCCCCCTGTCATTTATACCTCCTAAATAAGGCTGCGAGTCAAAGGGCAGCTTTAGATGTCCAGACCGGCATGTTGCCACCACTGGAGGTCCATCTTTCTCACTAAACACATCACAGCGAGGGTTAAAAGTAACAGGTCGTGAGATGCACAAGAGTATCCAGTGAACTTCAGAGTTCACAGACTTTGCTGGATGTTACCACATAAAAACATCTTTCTGTCTTGCCCTCTCTTATAAGCTTCATCAATGCATAATTGAAGTTGTAATGGAATATAGAAACTATAGCTATTACTGTTTAAGTTAAGGTTCAAGTTATTAGTGACAATTTACCATTTTTGTACATTACATTTCTAGTAAAATATGAATAAATCTGTACGTTTTTAAGTTCAATACCACTTTTAAATACAAAGTAATTATGATGTACTTATATTATTCTAATTATAATGATACATTTTTAACTAATTTTGACTGATAACATTGTATAAGGTAACATAGTTATAAAAGATACACATTGGCTTGGCAAAGCAATGCCTTTTTCGGATAAATACTGCCACCTTGTGGTTAATGTGTGTTTTGTATTCAAAAACCTGCTTGAATAGTTATTATTTTTATTACGTTTTTAAAATACATTTTATTTTATTTTATTTCCAAGACGTTATTTTACTGATTTTGTTTTTGTTCCTTCGTGATTGCCAAATATTTTCTATTTTTCATATATTTTTCTATTTTTTGCTTTTTCCCCTGCTTTTTTTTTAAATCACAGATCTTCTGACCATTTTTTTATTTTTTTATTTTAAAGTCAATATTTTATTCTTTATTGTTTTCATATTAGTTTTGTCCCTACCTCTTTGTTAGAGATTTTATAATTGTAAAATGAGTTTACAACAAACAAAAAAATAAATACAACACAATAAGAAAGATAAAAAAAAAAAAAACTCCTTTATCTTTAAATCTTTAAAAAAAAATTCTAGGTTCATTCTAAAGTTTTTTTTTTTGGATGCATTAACAATTTCATCACAAAAGTTATGAGCATTAGCTACCGATCTTGACTCTAATCCTTATCACATGAACAACATTAAAGACAGACCAAGGAGGACAGAGATCAGAACATGAGTGAAAAGCCTCCATCCTTCAGCCCTGAGTGGTGCAGCAAGGCCATGTAAATCAGCTCAGCTGCAGGGAGACTCAGTGTTTGGAACAGGGAGATTGTCCCCTCTGCATCACTAGGTGCTAATAAGACACACACACACACACACACACACACACACACACGCACACATTCCTCAGGCCTGTCAAATGAGGGACCTGACACAACTGACCTCGGGATGGGGTCATCTTCAGGTCATCACCCCCTCAACAAACACATCTCTCCCCACCCCGACTGCTATGCTGATAAAATCATCAAGACAAACTACTTTTACACCATCCCATGACATCATAATGTAAAATACTCCTTATAATTCCCCACTGAATTTTAGAGACAAATGTTACTTTCTCTTAACATTATTCAGATTTCTCTCTCTCTAAACACACACACACACACACCCCTCCACCAACCCTACCCCTAACACTAACCCTCTCAGGAAACTTTGTGCATTTTTTACTTTCTCAAAAAAAAAAAAAATGCATGATTTATAAGCGTTTTGAAAAATGGGGACAAGGGTTATGTCCTCATAAGTCACCCTCTCCTTGTAATACCTGTGTCATACCCCCCCCCCCCCCACACACACACACACACGTTAAGTAATAAGCAGAGTATTTTTCGGCAGCCAAATCGTGAATTGTATTGTGCAACAATTGTGTAACAACTCTGATACTATGATTACTATAAATGTTTTATCATTCACCAGCCGTTGACGTCCCTTACTGACGTCACAGTGTGACCACTAGATGGCAGCGTCTGCTTAGTTTTAATGGTTTGTGCACGTTCAAACGCTATCATAAATGATTTTATATTTCTTTGAAATGTTATTAAATATTTTAAACCGTGCATTAGAAATTTGATATAAAGTGGTATTATTAGCATTTTAGAAAAATTATGAATAAACAAATATAGGCTATTACTTAAAAATAGGCTCTTGCTTTTTTAAATATAAAGCCTAGGCTACTGAATCTGTTAGATTATAAAATGATAAAATACATAAATAAAATAAACAATGAAAAGTATAGTAATCGAAATGAAATGTGGTGTCCAATAGTGGGAAATATAAGGATTGTTGTAAAGATTTGAAAGTTAAAGGTTATATATAGGCTAAAGTTTTTCTTTCTGCTGTTTATTAGCCTACATTATTGCATTCAAATTATGTTATATAGCCTAGGTTACATAATTGCTGAAATAACACATCTCAAATGGAATAACTCATATTTAAAACTATAATGTAATAGCCCACTAAACAGCCTAATTAAAATACATGCAAGACTTCCCACAGTAGCCTATGTTGGGTTTGTTTTTCTCCCTAAAACTCCTGACAGCTCTTCGCCTTCAGAACACACAGTGCTATTTCAATTCTTTATTTACTCATTTCGCTGTTGGTACATTGTTTTTCACAGGACCCCGCTGAACCTTCACACTCTCCAACCCAAATGTTGACACATGCTAATAACACCAGACAAATGTTAATTTTGGCCCAACGTGAACAGGGACAGTCTGATGTCCGCGTAAGCTTTCCCTAATCGCAAGCGTAACGATTTTCCCAAACACGGCCATTCTCGTCAAACCGGTTGATATTTCAGTCAACTTGAATCTCATTTACGCGCGGAGAATGTGTCACGATTATTTTCAGTTCCCCCAGCTCCATAAAGGGAAGCCATTGAGCAGGAGGAAAATATAAAAGCGCTGCGGTATTTCTCAAAATAGCGTCATATTTGAGGAAACCGTCGAGTATGTGCACAGCTCCGAATGTCTAACCGCGAATATTGACTCGAGTTAATCCTCTTGTCTGATGCTCGGCTCTCCAGGAGCCTCTTCTTCTCAAACACCTGCAGTCTTCACATTTCCTGTTGCCAGTTTGGAAACCACAGTGACATTTAGAATTCGGAAAAAAATAAAAAATAAAAAAACAACAACCCAGAACGGTCTGTCCCAAAATACTGCTGAGGTCTGTGACTTTGAATCGGCGCTTTGAAAACAAGAGCTCGAGAAGCCTCGGGGCTTTAATTATAGATACCCACACAATGAGGAAATGAGGGGCTTCAAAGGAGGTGAGGTTAATACCGAATTCTCATTTCTGTGTTTATTACACAAAAAACAATCATGCTTATGATGGGAACAAGGGCTCGGGGAGAACAAGCAGGAATTGTACAGTAGCTACAGAAGCGAGCTTTGATTTTGCTTTCATGGGTCATCATCACAGCAAAGAGGTTTTTTTTCTTCTTTAACCAAACATAGCCTAAACCCTAAAAAGCTTCAACCTTGAGCATTTAATACAGTATTTGGTTTCAAAGAAGCAACCGAATGGGTATGAAATATGAACATTATAAGAAAACGTTGTGTGTTTGTTTGGGTGCTGCTCTCAGGCCTGCTGGGCAAAATGGAGGAATTAGGCAACATTACAATCTCTTTTTATTCTTTTCCCAGTTACTGTATATTACAGAATGGCCAATTTTCATTTTATATTGAGAGTGCCTATAACATCAGTCCAATTCAATTATATGGGCCTACTTTTCAAAAACACAAGGACCTGACATCCACATAAACTAACTTAGCAAAAATGACAACATAATGCAAATTATATCTTTTTTGTTGTTGTTACCATCTAAGCTTTTGACAAGTCTGCCTATAGCTCATTGTGTTACAAAGGAGTTTAACAACTTACTCCAGACACTTTTAAAAACTGATTTCTTTTGGGGGTATTTTTTATCAACAATTTCCTGCAATTAATTCAGCTTGGACATTTTATTTATTTATATTTCTGACTATCTGACTATATTTTCTGAAACATTGGAAACCCTTACATCGATTTGCATATTTGCTTACTGCTTTCCTTTTACACTAAGGGTCACAGAAACCAGTATAATTCTTCTGTATGTATGTATGTGTGTATATATATATATATATATATATATATATATATATATATATATATATATATATATATATATATATATATATATATATAGTAGTAGCCTATGTAAGCAGGCCACAGATTTTAGTCCAATCAAATTCTTTCTTTAAGTGTGAAGGCTCCTCCCCTTAACATCGTACGACCTATCAGCGAGTAGCAAATTACGTTCATTTCAATACTGGCTATTTCAAATTAAAGTAGAAATGATGTTTATATATATATTACACTTTGATGAAATTACATCATCTTGTCAACAAGGCCCTCAGGATTACTTTACAAGGATGCTTCAAATTTGTTAATGCAGCCACCAAATATCCTTCCTGTGACAGTTTTCATCAAATAACTCTTAAGAGTAGGCTTATAATCGCCACAGACCAGCGCTCAACGCCACGGTAAGTAAAGTAGCCCAGCGTTAAGAAATCACACACAGCAGGTCTCTGACGGAGCCGTAATCTGATGTTAATTAATCCGGTGGATTGACTGTCGTTTTTAACAAACTCAAAGGCGAGCGGAGGAGTCAGTCTCTGTCAGCAATGTCACCGAGGTGCCATGGGGCTCTCACCCACAGTGATACGATAAGCCACTTCAGCTTCTTGACAAATTTAATTTGGATTAATTTTTCAGAAACTACCCGCAATGTGACATAATCTTGGATTGGCCTAGAAACGGACAGTAAGACCGTTAGCCTCTAATTAAGATACGGCCCGTAAACGCAGCGCGCTATCCTCCTCGTGATCGGTTTAGTTCAGCTCAAACGAGACGTGTGTGTGATCTCACAAGCGGTGGAGTGCGAGAACTCTTTAATAAGATGTGTGTCTTAAGCCATTTTGTTTGTTTGTTTAGCGTTTCACCACATATTCAAAGTTTCCTTCAGCCTTATATTACAGGATATTGGGTCAATAAGTAAAAATGGTAAACGAAAATGAATTTTAGACACTTTATATAATCTCATAAAAGTGTAATTATATATATAGGCCTAGACTACACACACACACACACACACACAGTAAAAAAAAAATATTTTAAGTTTTGAAAGACCTAAAAATACTATAGTAATTGGTGTATATGAATCATTCTATAGTAAAACTAGGCATAGTTGTTGTTTTAATATAACAGCTATAGTAAAATAAACAAATTACTTTACCCAATACTGTACTAGGTTTTCTACAACTATATGGTAGCTATATATACACACAATACACTACAGTTTACTGTATTAGAAGCTGAAGTATACTACAGTATTTATTACAGTTCACTATTGTTAATATGCTGTAGCATTCAATAAAGTGTTGTAAATACTATAATATACAGTATATACAATAATACATTTTACTATTGTATGGTTCAAAAACACTATAGTATTTACTATAAATTACTATTTTTTTCATGTGGGCTGTTGATCGCTTAACGATAAGTTTCCTATAGGCATATGGAAACATGTAATAGAGCTAACATTTCATGTAATTATACAGTAAAATACTGTTAAATGTACCAATTTTGGAAGCAAAAAAGAACAAGTAATCTTATAATTTTACAGTGAAAAACCATAAACTGACATTTCAAGATCTCATAGTGTGGCACCTCCTGGTATTTTTATGATCGTTTCTTTTTGTTAAAGTTATGCATATTAGGGTTTTATGGTACAACTTATGTTGTTTGTGTCATGTTTTGACTTCTATATATATTTATTCTATGTATATTTATGTCCGCATTTGAACATTTTTGATTCATGTTACATGTTATAAGAATTATTCACTTTTTCTATAAAAAAAAAAAAAAAAGTTATTATTTTTTAAATATATGGACGTTACCCATATAAAATGATTTACATGCATCCAAAAAAATAAAAAATATATAGTCTGTGCAAGAACCACAGCACAACACGCTTGCCAACATCTAGACCACATCTCTGGTTAATAAGTTTTAGACTCACAGGATTAGACTGGGTTTGGATAGGTCTTGTCTTTATTTATTACACAAAGGAAACATTCATTGGCCTTAAAGGGCCCTTTGACATGGTGTTCTCAGTCCACTTGCGTCTTTGCCACGAAGAGCCACAAACAAACCCAAGTGAGAAGAGCAAATGAGTGCATCCAGCCCTGTCAGTTAATATTAATCTCCGATGCCACTTTGCGAGAAGGAAATCTGGGACACAGTTGCATTCATTGTTCAGTGAGCTTTCTTTAACAGTCCAACCCACCGACAGCAATGAATGTTGATTGTGACCTTTGTTGTGGTTTTCAAAGTCGAACTTTTCAGTGGCGGCTGCCGGTAGCGTTGGAAGACAAAATCGCTGTGTCTCCAGGAGTCCATGCTGAAATTCGTCTTTGCCGGCGGTGGGGAGAGACAAGGCTCGGCAGGGCTCAGCCGCAGGGTACAGTCAACGGTCGATGGTTTTTTTCTATTTAGCTCAAACTCACCGACAGCGTTGAATGTTCACTGAGGCAAATGGTGGCCTGATGGTGAGTCGACTTGACAGTCTGCGCAGAGGTCGGCTTGGAGAAAGGCAAGCAGCGGGCGGGTGCATCCCACCTTTCTATGCTGGAAGAGCATAGCACAGGTCACCTACTCCCAAAATACAACGCAATGAATTGTGCTCTCAAACTTATGTGACCTTTTGATATTTAAACATTTACAGGCCTTTAAACACAACCTGAAATCAAAATGGACTGTATTTATTTTTCTGTGTGAATGCCCTTTGTGTTATTGTGTCTTATTTATTAGCTCCAAAAATAAAATAAAAAAATCCAAATTTTGTTTTCATATCCATTTTATATTGAAAATGGATGCCATTTTCATAATCTTCAGTTGATATGTTACAGTTAGCTGAAGCGTTTTGCTTTTTTGGGTGATGTAACCAATGCCATATGGGCGGGGCCGAAATATCGACCAATAACATTCAACAGTTCATTGATATTAAATCAAGTCCTGCCCCACATTACTTCCAGATGAATACAATACAATAAAAATGTTGTTGCTAAATGAATATACAAGTGATTAAAACACAATGAACATACAAAACGTCACTGGTGATTTAAGATTAAGACTGGTTAATCAAACAGTCTTGCCAATGAAAAATTTGGTATTTAGTATCCACAAGTCTTAGATCGCACATCTGGCCTTAATACAAATGAAGGCAAAACAGACAGACAGAGAAAGCAAGAAAAGGAAACAACAAAGAGAACTGATGTTATTATTCAATAAATAATGAAAACGATCCATTATAAGAACTATTATCTTAAAAGTCTATTCAAAAGATGAGGGAAAATCTAATACTTTGAAGGTGTGTTCAGTAAATTTTTGGTTCATGCTGGTTACAATTTAGAACATGACATACTGACATCTAGATGGTGTGGATGCAAAGCATTCAGTTAGATTGTAGAAAGGCAAATTTTCACACTGTGATTGATATATTCAGCAAGCAAAAGTTTACAATAATATGATAATTCAAATTAATAGTTTTCACCTCGATAACATCTTAAAATGATGGCCTTCATAAGACAACCCACTCTTGTGTAAAATAAAACATCTTTTATCGGGCTACTGATATGACTTTTAAAATCACTAGTACTATTTATTTTGAAGTATTTCTGTTTGTTTAAAGGGGAAAATGTAATGAAAGCACCTTTAAAGGAATAAAAATGAAACTTCTGTCAACTTTTATTCATCCATATATTGTTCCAAACATTAATTAATTTGTTGGTACCAAAACAGTTACTGGTGGTCTTTGACTTCCATAGTATTTTTGTTCTCCATACCATGAAAGTCAATGGAGACTAGAAAACATTTGGTCACCAACACTCTTTGAAATATCTTCATTTGTGTTCAACAGAAGAAAGAAAAACTCATACAAGGTTGGAACAACTTGAATGATGACAGAAGTGTCATTTTAAGGTGAACTATGATCTGAACATTTAAACTCATCTCACCAGTCGCCAGGAGTGATTTGGCATCCCACCTAATCCAGTGTATCTCCTGAACCAACTTTGGAAACTGCAAAGACACACACACACACACATACATACATGCACACAAAAAGAAAGAGATTGAGAGTGATGAAAACAAATCTGTATATTAAACAGATGATAGATGTGAATCGAACAGCTAACCATACCCCTACCCCCACGCAAATGACACACACACACATACTCTTTGCCACACTTTGTCTTGACTCCCGCTCTCATCTCTTCAACACCCTCTCTTTGATCATCGTGATTACAGTAATTGGGTCTGTACGATCTTCACACAAGAGGCCTCTATCAGGACGAAGGAGGAGGACATCGCACAAACACACACACACACATGCACACATATGCCACCGCTTCTAATTGCATGCGATGGTGAAACAGAATAACATGGCTTCCTCACATATCAGGATAAAACAAAAATATCTGCGCTAATGTACAACATCCATGCAGCCTTTTAAAGCCGTTGAGGACCAAAAAATGGTGTGTGTGTTTGTGTGAATGGTTCAACTGAAGCTTGCTGACCGACAGGAAGCCCACAGGCCTGTCAAAAAGATGCATAGTTTTCATACAAAAAAGCATGTGGATATATATTCGCATGCGTGGATAGCTTCTCAATAACTTAGGAAACCGTGACCTATTGGACATCTGAAGTCATTACTTTTTTTTGTCCATTTCCAATGCCATGTGCAAAAAAAAAAACAAAAAAAAAACAGGGAAGATATGGACAATATGAGGAGCCATTTTAAAATCGTCTTTTTTCACCTTTAGTGATTGTCAATTAGTTTATTATACAGTATTAGTGTTTTTATTTTTTAATTGTATCTTTACTTTAAGCAGAAGCTATTTAAATAAAACATTATTTTTAGTCATTTGTTAAGAAATGGTGTGATTAAGTACCTTGCGATAAAAGCTGTCTGGTAAAATGTTATGTTAATTGGGACAGTTTATTGGTAGTTAAATTAAATCTAAATTGCATATCTTTAAGTATTCTTGTGAAAAAAGGTATTAAGAATGTAATATAAACCACCATTACATTTCTATGCTAACAGTCCAATGCGGCAGCTGTACTGTAGGAATGGAAGTCCAGTTGTTACGTTAAAACAGCCTTTTTGATGCAATAAAAGCTGACAAAAGCTATGTTAACTGGGACAGACAAAACTCCTTATCTTAAAACCAAAACGTTTTTGTACATATTATAAAGTGGTCATCGAAAAACACACAAAGAATGTGAAGAAAAGCATTAGGAGAATCATACTGGATCCTAAATGTTCTCTTGAAGATTAGAAGATATGCTAAATTAGCCTTTTTGATGTGATAAAGCATCACATGATAAAAGCTATCTTCTAAGAGCAATGTTAATTGGAACAGATATATTGTCACTAGTTAAATCTAAAAGCTATTATAAATCATTAAAATAAGTAGTCTTGGGGGGAAAAAAACACATAAGAAACCCACAAGAAAAATCATATGGAACCAACATGTTCTCTTGAAGATTATCAGACATGCTACTTAATGCTAACTAATGCTAACCTGGCAGCTGTTCTGTAGGAATATGCGGTTTCATTTAAACAGCTTCTTTGGTGCGATAAAGGTATAAAAGCTAGACTCTTAAAGCTATTTTAATTAATTTGTTAATCTTAATTGACTTGTAGCTAGTTATCTTGAATCTAAAAAGTTTTTGTAAATCTTAAAAAGTACCAGTCATGTGAAAAAAAGACGAAAAAATTGAACATGTTGAAGATTAGCACCTATGCTATTTCTATGCTAACAGTCCAATTCAAGTTTTGTATAAGATTCATGCTATTTGTTAAACCATTAAGCCCACCAATGCCTCTAACCTGTCCTCTACCTGTTCTAGCAAACCAGAGTGTTTCTCTAGAGAGCTAAGATTACAAAAAAAGCATTAGCGGCTAAGCTAGCAGAGCAGCAGGCTCACTAGGGGCATGCTGGGTGTTACTTGCGTTTAAATTTCCCTCAAGTGAGATGTGGGAGGTGCTTAGAGAGCAGGAAGCTTAATGACAGTATGAGTAACAGCGGGCTCGTTAGTCTCCCACCTCCTCCGCTGTAGACATGATCATTTCTCTGGATTATTTATTGCTGTGCGCTGAGAGAGAACATCCATATGCCGAGGGTTTTTCTCAGAGGCCTGCACCACGCTGCTTGACAGCCCCTACCGCTGCGATCGTAACATCTCAGATCAGAGATTATATACACACTTGTGATTTTTCGTCTATTTTTATTTATACAGGCAGAGCATACCAGTAGCCAGAGTAACCACTAGGGTTAAATAAAACCTAGGTTTAAATGAAAAACAATAATAATTCACAGATTTTAAATGTGAATGAAAAGGCTTTCGGACCCCAGTGAATATCCTAAGATGTACAGTAGTATTTATATTTGACTATTTTGGAGGCACAAAGTTTAATAATGGCGCTAATGATAATTTGCTGTGACTATAAAAGCTTATTATTTAATTTTAGAAACATTTTTTTTTATATAAAATGGTGCCTAACCATTATCATTTTTGTAGTTATTTTGATTTACTACAAATTCTGAAGTAAAACAACTTTAAAAAGTTATTACAGTTTTTGAAAAAAATCATAGTTAGACCATGATAACTGTAGTGAAACCATGTTTATTTTTATAGTTATGATTTACTACAAATTCTGAAGTAAAACTATGATCATTTTCTTGTAGCTAATATTGTTTTTCTACAAAAATCATAGTTAGACCATGATAACTGTAGTGAAATCCAGATTATTTTTGTGACTTTACAACAAAAGTCATAGTTCGACCACTGTAGTAAAACCAAGGTTACTTTTTTAAGAGCTCTGATTTCTCTACCAAACGTTACATTCACGCGATGTTCCAGTTCCTCAAAACCTGTGTTCCTGTTGTGACTCCCGCCTTCATTTCTTTTAGCAATCTATACTTTCCTACCGTCACCTACTTGCTATTAACCCATTAGCCTGCGGGCATAAAATAATCGCAGTATAAACCGATGCCCCTTTCGGTCTAAAATTACACTGTTTTCCAACCCCCTCTGATTTCATAACACAAAGGCGAGCCAACCTGGCGTCTAATTGGACATCATAATTGCAGATGTGAATTAATGGGCCAAACATTGATAGTGTAAGCACATAAAACCCCGATCCCCGACCGGCGGTGTAAATGAAAAACAGATCCAGAATAAAGGAGGTTCTTTCCCATGGCATGTTCCACTTGAGCAGGGCTGTTGTTATGAAGAGAAGCAGGATATTTTTGTATTGTGTGGATGGAACGGTCGCCATCGAGTGTTAGGGGCCATGGGTTTCAGGGTCTTCACACACACACACACACACACACACACACACACGATGCAGTTTCACAAGCTCTAGCACCTCATTATCCTGACGGTCTAAACACAAGTGAATGTGATAGCTGGCTGGGAATGTGATGTGGGGGTATTATGTAGACACATGAAACTTCGGAAAATTTCCCCCCCAAATATGTTGAGACAATGTTTCTCACAAGCATGCTTCTTCATTTCTCGGACATAATTACAATAAACAGCTTTCGCCCTCCCTCAAAGAGAGTAATTACCTCACGACACGCTGAAAGCTCTTCTCATTGTGAGATGCCACAGACAAGACGCTGTCTCCTTCATGTCTGGACCTGAGAGAGACGGGGAGAGAGAGAGAGAGAGAGCAGAAAATGAAACAAAACGTCCAAATTGTGCTCTTTTTATCTTTCAAGATGTATGGAAGAAGAATGACATTTCAATAGACTTTGGAGATTTAAGCTCCATATCTGTGGGAAAAGTTTGGAGACGGTGCATTTTGGGGTCATCTTGCTTTTTCTAACAAATCATTTAAGGGCGTGGAGGACGCAAAGGATTTCTCTGAGCACTTTGGAAGGAAGTTAAAAGATTTCTGGACTTCCTTTAGCAAACACTCACAGTGTGTACCGAATCTACACTTGGAGGGGTCAGCGTGAGGGGAGGCCGTGATTCCCGTCTCTTGGCAGGAGTTCTGCTTTACTAAAGTCTGTTACATTTTGTTAGAGTTATGCTTAAACAGTGAGGCAAGAAAAGTAAACTTCACACAAAAAGATATGTTCTCTGAAAACAAGCCGTGATATCTCACATAATTTTGGTTCTCATGTAGACATATTGTTCAGATAATATTATTTGGTAAAAATAACAATTTCAAATATATTTAATGTATGATATAATAAATGTAATAAATAAATAAATAAAAATACATTTTATGAAAATGAATGAGTACCTAAAAATAAAAGATAAAAATGAGATGAATGAAAATGAAAGACACAAATAAAATTAAAATGAGCAAATAAATGAAAATAAAAGTAAAACATGAGATGGAAATAAACAAATTAATGTGTGAATGAAAGAAACCAGCAGCAACAACAAAAATGAATGAATAAATAAGATAAAAATAAATCAATTAAATGGATTAAGTCAAATGTAAATGAATGAATGAAAAATAAATATGAAAAAAACTAGAGGAAAATGAATTAATGCATGCAAAAATATACAAATTAAATGAAAATAAATGAGATAAAAGTAAAATGAATAAATGTATATATATAAAATAATTTAAAAAAATGAATGAATTAATGAAGAAACAAATTAAATGAAAACAAA
This sequence comes from Carassius auratus, assembly GCF_003368295.1. Classification (NCBI taxonomy): domain Eukaryota; kingdom Metazoa; phylum Chordata; class Actinopteri; order Cypriniformes; family Cyprinidae; genus Carassius; species Carassius auratus. The sequence goes on along the minus strand of NC_039264.1, from coordinate 21,841,250 downwards.
TGTATTAATAAATATGATACAAATAAATCAAAAGATATAAGTAAAATTAAAATGAATGAATGAAAATATGAAACTATCTACTGTAGATGAAAATGAATGAATGAATAAATGGAAAACATTCATGAAATGAAATTAAGATAAATCAATAAATGAGATAAATAATAAAATAAAATTATTCAAATAAAATGAATAAATAGAAATCATAATAAAAATGAAAATGAATGAATGAATGAATGAATGAATGAATGAATGAATGAAGAAACAAAATAAATGAAAATAGATGAATGAATAAATAAATAATCAAAACGAATGAATGAATAAAAAAATGAAACAACTGAGTCAAATAAATGAAATAGTTACAAATGCTATTAAGATTAATAATTACAAAACATAAAAAATGAGATGTAAAAAAACAAAAACAAAAAAAACTAGTTAAAATATATTTTTGCAGTGTAATTTGAGACCATAAATCTTTGGACTAGTGGTCTCATAATTCACAGATTAATATAAAAGGAAGTTTGAAAAGAGCCTCTTCCAACGAATCACATGATTCTGAATGCCTCTCGGTAGCAGTGGTAAGTTATATCCGGTTTTATCAGTGTGGTTTCAGAATCATTTGCACGTTCAACCGATTCAACCAAAATTTGCATAAACAATTGCAAGTCAAACAAACTGATTTTCCACATTCAAAATGACAAGCAGCTTTGAACAAACTGCAGCTGCATGTTGAAACAAAACACTCATAATATAGATCAAATTTCAAAAGACTTGTGTTGTCTCACCAATAATCTAAATACTGTGTGTGACGTGCCTTTCTCAGTGTCTCTGGTGGTCAAAAGCCTATTTATCTATAAGATAAAGGAAATTCATTGTGCTGAACTGTTTCTTTGTGTGTTTCTTTAGCACAGTCTACCTCTGTGTGCAAGATAAAGCTGCTCGGGGCCAAGCGGCTTCACCTGAGTGAGAAACTCGCCGTCTCGCGCGTCTGTGTGAGCCTGCAAGGACAGATGGCAGTCAACCTTTGATATCTCAAAGGCCAGGTACATGTGAGCACACTGTGACGCCCCATCTCACATGGAGCAGTGACAGAAGATGAAAAGAGAGGAACCAAGGAAACTGACAAACATGTAAAATGCCTCTACGATGCTGCCAGACACAAAGAGCACCTGGGAGACAAGAGCTGAAACTACATCAAATACTGAAGGCAAAAATAGCAATTTAGTTGGAGACAAATTAAAGGCAGCGTTGTAGAAAGGAGGAGTCAGAATGGAGATATTGCATGTTTTCTAAAAGTAAATTTTTTTCGTTGTCAAAGTTTGTGTATCCAATCAAACTGTGCTGTATTTTGCATAAGCTCGGTCTACAACAATAAAAGCACCTCTTGTTGTTGTGATGTCAAAGGTCATGTATTGTGTTTTGTATTTTAGCATAACAACTGTAAAATAATATAAAAAAAATAATATTTAATCAAATTGACCACCAAAAGTAACTTTTGTTTCAATCAGATCTTTCTCTTTAGAGCGCAAGAAACATAAATGCCAATGTTTCCACTCTGTCTCAGAGGTTTCTTCTAAAAATCCTTAGTGGAAATAAAAAACACTCATATATGAGACAAGTTGAATGAGCTCTATAATATTAGTTAGTTTGGAAAATTTTAAATGAATAAATTAATTACAGAAGATCTGACTTCTATGGATCTCTTGAATTTTGACGGCAAACTTTGGTACCTTGACAAATCTGAACACAGTTTGTCACATTGTTGAGATCTTTTCTGAAACTCCAGAGGAGTATTTTTTTCTTTTTAATTTGGCATAGAAATGAAAGACCATGTAAGTCTCCATTGCTGGTACTTTAATCTCATCACTGTATAGGAGAAACATTTGAGAATCTAGTTCTCTCCTATAAAACGCTGGCTTTCTAGACACACTGAAATCCACAAAATCTATTTTAATAAAGATTTGTTTCATTTGTTCACAGATGCCTACAACTCCAACACCCAACACCCATGTGATGCACTGAATTGCACAATGTTAAATCATCCGGTTTCATTTTCCACGCTTTCTTCTACTTGACAACTTGATGAACATTTTTATTTGGGAAACTTCATGCGGCTCGCAATTTTTGTCTGCCACAAGCTAATATATACACAAGCCAGAAACCTAAACGAGGACCACCCACAAACTGCTCTGAAGTCCTACAGTGCACATAGGACTAGAAATACATTTAATTTAATAATATCAATGTCTGCATGAAACTGAGCCGATTTCTATCTTTTAATTCAACATTTAAAACCTCAAATATCTCCACAGTGGCATGACTTCTACAGACCAGCCTCCATACATACTGATTCATTTTTTTAAGACTTCTAGACTTTATTGTGGCGCTAACCAGCCGTAACTTGTCGCCCAAGCTCTGGACCACCCAGATTAGCCGTCTAAACAAGGCTTTAGATGCTTTAATTGTCTCCATCCTCTGGGTGTGTCATCGACTTGAAAGTACACCGTCATAACTGCAGTTACCTCCCTCATTTGCGCTTCAAGTTTTATACGGAGAACAAATTCGCCACAGTAAAAAAAAAGAGCCAATACACACCCAAACCTTGTATCGAAAATAGACAATTCCAGCATTTGCAATTATATTTTCCAAGATAAAATTTCTACCATTTTTAGATTTGAGCTAAAACAGACATACGGAAATCTGAGAGACTGGCTCAAAACTAAAAAAATAGGGTTATATGACTAATGTGTAAACATTTTCAGGCCTAGGAAAAAAAAAAAAAAACATCTGCAAGGTTTCAATTGCTATTTGTAAACATTATTTTGTGTGCCAAGGTCGTGGGTTCAATTCCCAGGGAACATACTGGTAAACATACTGAAAAACAATACACAATGAATTTAAGTCACTTGAGATAAAAGCCTCTATGAAATGCACAGGCCTACATGCAAACCTAAACACCTTTGAGGTAGAGAATGTTATGGGTTGTAAGCAGGAGCATCCAGAGGTACGTTTTTAAGATGAAAGGGTGTCATAAATTCGGAGACGCTGTAATAAAAGACTGTCTCCTAAAACAAGACACTCCGTGGCCCCTGATAGTCTGTAATTTACAATGACAATATCAGGGACAGTCACGAAGCAGGAGGCAAAGTGCAGGGTAGCGGGAGAACATTGTCTTGTTTTTTCCTACTTTAATGATTCATCTTTTGTCTTAGAAGCGTTCGTCTTCTTAGCGTATCCAAACAAACCGTTTACCCTCTAAATCTTCAAATGATCCATTAAAACGAGCTCATTTGAGAGCAACAACTATTCGGGCTGCAAAACACGAGACGCCAATAGAAAACAGAAGAGGGTGCATTCGCCCCCTCCTTCCCCTTCATAATATGCAAAGTTTCACCCCGAGGTATTAATCTGTTTCCATTGTAGCTATGCGCAGATGCTATCAAGCTCCATTTGTCATTGACAGCGAGGGTAATGACCCTGAACTCGCGTGAGCAGCTCCTGGGCTGCAAAGACACAAGGTGGTAAGTAACTCAATATATTTTCCCACAGCAGCATTAACGGCTACAAATTTGCTAGGCAAATTGAGTGTGATGAGCACATTTTATACCGCTTTGGCTCGTGGTTGTACCGACTTTATCTCTTTGAGACCATTTATCTCTTGAAATGCATTATGGGTGAGGGGGGCCTGTTGTAGCATTGCTCGTTTTATCAATTTTGGATTACAAAGTTGCTTGTTTGGACTAGACACCTTGACCTAGTGCTTTATTTATGTGGAGAATATCAATATCCAGTTCAAAATTACACGGCTGTTTCCTTGTGTATAAGTGAGGGTATGAATGTACATGAAGTTGCTATAGAAAGGACACAGTTTGAGGAGATTTTTCAAGCCTTTCTATTAACACAGTCATGTGAAGAGTCTTTTGGCCCCCTCGCAAACCCTGGGCTCTAAAGAGCTTTCAGTCCATTCGAAGGTTCAGCAAGTTATGAAAGAAACAAGTCGGGAATGTACTGCACACCATTGTGTCCAAAATAAGCCACCACGGAGCCAAGGATTTCAAGCGGTTCGTGAACCTAGTAGGAATACCGTTCTCAGATTCCGTTCAGGTTTCCCTGAAATGCTACGATCATTTCAAACACTACAGTACAAACTACCAAGATAAAGACACACTGTGGTTCGCCAGTGGTTTTTAACCTCCGGTGATAAGTGAAATGGCTGGCTCGGCTTATATTGGCAGGCAGAGAGGAAAGAAAGGCCAGATAATCTCTCTCTGGTCAAGTGCCCGTGGCACTGGCACTGCTCTCGGAGGTTGTAAAGCCATCCAGATTTCATGCCGGTAACTATCGCTCAGGTCCTGCACCCCAGCTACCTAATTAGCACAGGGCCGGGAAACACGCTCATTTAGCATGCTGTAAAGTAGCAGGTAAACTATCCACCCACTTACAAAAATATATACCATTTTTGTAAAACACAGCCTAGTGGTTAGCATGTTTGCTGTGGTGTTTACATTTATGGCTGGCATTATCAAATATGATTTGCAGTGTATTTAAGATATATATTTGGCCATGTGACCTTGTCATTGCTAAAAATAGTAACAACGCTAGCCAGGTGAGCTACAGGAACACTTCAAAGTGGTGCTAAAGCACACAACAAGTTTAGATTATAACAACATTGTGGGAACATTGTTTTGAAAAGAATTCTAAAACGTTGAAATGCCCAGATTTCTTGTTGTGATAGTAGCATTATTTAAAGATTACAAAAACTTTTATTGCAACATTCTACTAATTTATTTAATCAAAATATGACTTTTTGGAAGTATTATTTTTTAATATTCTTGGAGAGTTAAAACATCCGTTTTTCTGGTCATGATTAGAACGTTATTTAAATGTGAGAGAAAAGTTTTTAAATGTTCATCAAGTACAAATAACATTATGATGACGTTCCAAGAATGTTGATCTCAGAATGTTTTCTCTCAACATTATGGGAATATATATCAAATATGAATAAAGTTCAATAAACATTACTTACTAAGAATTAAAACATAAATGAAAGTTGGTTCCCTAGCTAGGAAAGCAGGTGTTTGAGTGTGGTTTGCATTTCCCACTTATTAAAATAACATACACTATAACAGAAAGATGAAGACTGTAGCTTGACTTTGCAAAAAAGCACACATAAACATACTCTGCAACTTTGTTCAACTGTCCCTAAAATGCTCTTTGACAGTTGTAAATCCCACCAAGCTTGTCCCTGTCCCTCCGCAGTGTGCTTTTATAAATGCTCTGAGGGCCGTGTCTGTTAACACGCCTTTTAATGCACCGTTAGCTTTGCAAAAAACAGCTAGCATGTTAGTCGCTACCCTCCTGCTGTGTGCGTAGAATAGGGTGAGTGGACCTTGGGGCTTCCCAGCATGGAAGTGGAGACATGAGGGAGAACTCTTACAAATAAGGGGTAGATTATGCTAGCTGAAAAATGTCTAAAATTGCAGAGTTTTAGATTCTCAATTAGTGCTTTTAATGACAGGCTCACGTCCAGTCCCACTTATTTAGAAGGAGCTTTGAGTTGGATTCACATGCTACGCAACAGTAGTCAAAGGCGGAGGTGCGTTGTTAACCCAGCAGGAGAGGATGAGGCTGAAGTACAAGAGAAAAGGAATCAAACGGCCGAGTGAATCACATCCAGGAAGACAACAGCTGGAGAGGTTGTCGCCAGAGGGAATAAAATGAGCTTTTAAACACTTGTTTAGGCATGTGGGGGTCTACAAAAGGGTGGAGCAAGAAAATAAGGAAATGTAGCAAGTGTCCGTTGGAAAAAGAGACAGCCAGTGTCTTAAACTAGTCTCCTAGCAAAGTCTGCTGAGACTTTTACAAGGGACGAGGGCAAGAGAGGGTGGGTCCAATGGGGGATAGAAAAGAAATTATAGCCTTCCGGCCATCCAGCATTTATATCTGTGTTACCTATAATCCTACAGGGCCAGTCTGTCTGACCACTTGACAGACTAGAGATAATTTACTCAAGCTTTTAGTATGGATAAAGAATGCTCTCAGACTAAGTGGCTAAGAGTTCGTCTTGGGAACACTAACTGGCAGCACAATGCAACATTTTTGGCCCTAGAGGAAAGCAAACACTTTAAACGAAACGGCTGATCGGTAACTCTGATCTTTTTGGATTTAAGGGCAGCGCTGTAAAAAAAAAAATGCACACAAGCAACATTAAAACGAGTAGTGCACAGAAAAACTAAATTCTGTCAGTATTCACTCACCTTCATGTCATTCCAGAACCATCATGCTGTTATTTTGCTTTTTACATAACGGCTTTGTCTGTAATGCTTCAAAAAAGGACAAAAACACCATAAAAGCATTGTAAAAGTAATTTTGTACACTATATCCAGTTTGGCTTCAATGCCTCCAACCAGCAAAAAGAGTTTCAGTGAATTTAAATTTCCAAAATCATATGACTATATAGCACAAGTCGCATGAATCGCTTTTATGATTTGTTATGGTATTTTTTTTTGTCCTTTTTGGAGTTCAAAAGACATGTTCACTATAACGATTATTCATAAATCTTTCTTTTGCATTCAGCATAAAAAGCCCACTGTTTTGGAACGACATAAAGAGCAATAAGTGATTTGGTTGAAGGGGAAGTTCAACCAAAAATAAAAATTATGCAATTAATTACGCACCCCCATGTTGTAACAAACCTGTGAGACCTTTCTTCATCTTCGTAACGCAAATTAAGATAGTTTTGATGAGCTTTCTGAACCAGCAAAAACTGAAACACAACTACACAACTTACTAGAAAGGTAGTGAATACATAATTAAAAAATAGTCCATGTCCAGACATCAGTGGTTCAATCGTTCTGTTATGAAGCTACATAAATACCTTTGGTCCGCAAAGAAAACAAAATAATATCTTAATTTGTGTATGGACATGAACAAAGGTCTTACAGGTTTGGAACGATATGAGGGTGATTAATTAGGACAGCATAATCTGTTTTGGGAAAACTATCCCTTTAAACTTTTCCTTGCTGCAACTACAAATCACTGCATGATCATGTTTAATTGTCACGCTTTTAGTCTACCCAAAAAACTGACTTTTACATAACGCCAGACATCTTCATCATCAGCAATGTTTTGTAATAGCTATATTTAAAAATGTAATTCTTGCACTGCATCTCTTAACCCTTAAGATGACAATATTGTTCCAGACTCACTCATAATAGCAGTCATAGTGCATTGTGGTGAGATAATTTCAGTGAGTAAAATACAGGGAGTCTCAGATGTCGGTTTAACATGACGAGGTTAGATGAAGGCACAGATAATCAGTTAAGGAACTGACGCCAGAGCGTGCAGGATGAGCCGGAGACAAAACGATGTGTTCTGCACCTGGATCACATGGCAAATTGCCCAACACTCATACACACGCGCGCATGCACGTTTGCAGACTCTGCCGAGGAGCAATTTGAGGATACAGAATGTGCATTTCGTTACCTTTATCGGTCGTCTTCGGCCCATAGCGCTCTGACTTCCGAGGTTGAGCTCCGCCAAGTCTCCAGAAGAACCAGGCTTTAAAAGACTCCCGGCGCTGCATCTTTTAACAGCTTCCTTCGCTCTAACGCGGTTTCTGGTGGCTTGATAACCTATGAAATACAGAGGGGGGAAGGAAGAACGATAAGGAAATCGTTTCACCAGATGGAAATGTCTAAAGGCAGGCGAAAGCAGAAGGCAGCGCTTTTCATTTAAAAAAACTCAATTTGACAAGATGAGACGAGGTCGCGGATTCGAATCATTACATTAAAATACTTTTCGTTATCTTTCCCGCAGCACCCGTGAGAAGTACAAAGGGTATTACTGAGAAAAGTCACGACAGTACAACGCCTCCCAGTCATCGGGGTCGTGACTGCGTGACTACTAGCTATGTTTTTGCCATAAAAGGATGAGCAAGTTTTGACAAATCAAACATTTGCCCTGATCTGGCCCTGCCCTGCTCTATATTACACTGTGTGAAGAGGTCACTTCAGCACAGGAGGATGACTCTGTAGTGGTAATAGACGCTCATCAAATCACCAGCAGCTGTGCGGCTATTCAACACGCTCTCCTTCTCTTTTTTTAGGCCACAGCTGCACAGATAAAGGGTTAGCCAAATATTGCACAATGAACGACAAACATAGAGCTTCCACAGTTCTTTTGAAGCTGACTATATGTTTGAACATTCAATGCTTGTCCTCATCAACGTTCGGTCTCAATGGTCTCACGTCCATTTTTAATTGCTATTCCCGCCACCCCCACCCGGCTCTCCGTTCGCCCTGCACAGCCCAGAACCCCTGAAAAGCACTGACAGTGCTTCTTTGTTCACCCCAGACCACTCCTCTCCCTCGGCGCCCCCCATCCACCCTCCGTTCGGTTGACAAGCATGCCTGAACAAGCTCGGCAAAAACCGAGAGAGGGAAAGACAGCGTGAAAAGTGAGATAGAGAGTGGCGGGGAGGGTCTCTCGTTTTCAAGCTCCTACCATTCCTACAGTTCTGTCAACTCAGCAATACCAGAGGGGGCTTCAAAGGGGGTTGGAGATGAGGCGACCATCAGTGTACAAGCCCTCCAAAAACAGACAAAGATACTGTAGATAGGCAGTAAGTTAGAATCAAGAATTCAGCTATGCATCACTTTCTAGTTCCCACCTTCACAAAAACATGTAAGGCGCTGTAAGCTGTGTATTTCCTTTACATATGTGCATAATACCCCATTTACAAGGCAGACATTTAAATAAGATCCTTAACCTGTATAGATGTGTCTTTATTTTCCCCGTGGCTCGGTTCCCTTCGCCGTTAGATCGTAAGAAACAGTAATTTCCCTGATTTTAATTTAAATAGCTGTTTTATGGTCTGCTTTATTTTAATGACCATGTTTATGGTAGCCATTTTTCTTGGTAAAAGGTTCATAAATGTTTTGGAACATATTTAAACTAATTAAAAGCCAATCGAAAATAAACACATAGAGCATTCTGTTTTTACGTAACAAAAATTCTCATTAGCATAAATACAAATTATATAGTCTATATTTAGGAAACATCAAATTGGTCAGTACAAAATGCACCAGCAGGCCAGAAACATAATCTACGCAAGTATGCATACAACTTGTATATGTATGTTAATGCATTACTTTTTGAGGTAACAAACTTCAGTACTAAAGGGGGTAATAGTTACCTAACAGAGAAAATTCCATTAAAGACAGAATGAAATGTACGTAATTTTCGATTGTCTTTTCTGAGACGCTAGAAATATATGTCTTAGATAACTAGATATAAACATGACTAGTGTGCAGAAGAAGACAGTTCATGATAAAGCTCGCTAGAGCTCCCCTTGTGGCAATGCTAAGATTACAAAGTCTGTATAGCTCGAAGCATTTGCGTTCACACAGTATGTTAGCGTTTACATTAATTGGAGCATGTAGGGGGGTTCTTGTAGGTATTTAAATCACAAGCATTGTTCCACAACTCAAGAGAAATAGTTCAGAACCACTTGTAGCCATGAGTAGAGCTGAGAGAGAAATGTTTGGACTAAAGATGAGCACTCCTCTAGTGGTTGTGCTGATTCCACAGTCCTCAGGCAATCCCGGAATAAACCTTGAGTGGAATAATTCAAGATTAACTTTCTTAATCTTTGATATAGGAAGGATCTGAAAAGCACTTTTTTAAAACACTAACATATAATACTGTTTTTAAAAACATCTCTCATTTGTGTTATCTATTTTATCACAACATTACATGTTGTATAACATGCGTATTTAACTCTTTTTTTCATCTCATAAGCTTAGGGCATGAGGAAATTCAATACAACATATTATGAAATTGCAGTTGAGAAAAGAAGTGAATGACTGTACTAGGAGGAAATGATGAAATATGGTGAAAATGTTGAAATGTTTCAATGACAAGTCAGTTTTGATGACTAGCACCCTAAGTGAGTCTGAAATGGTAACAAAGGCAATGCCACAAGTACATGGGGGGAGCTTGACAATAGTCTCACGCCAAATTTACTCCAGTACAAATGTTTTTTAAAAGGGCCGTTTAACTCAAATTAGGAGGTGACCAGGGCAAGACCACAGGGAGTTTGGATGCATTCGTGTCAGACCATGAAAACCTCTTGAGATTACTAGTCCCAGTACTCACGTTGACAAAACAGGGAGGCTTCGGCAGTGGTGCTAAACTAATTGAGTGGTCCCTTGGGGGCTTCAAGTTCATTGTCCACCATGTCTCAATTAAACATCCATCAAACTGGCATCTAGTACCCAAGGAACAACCAAGAAACTGAGTCAATGTTCTTGTGAATGGAACATCCTTTTCCTCTGTCAGGGTAGAAAGCGATCAGCACCAAGTCCAACAACAAAATGGACAAACCTAATTGCACACTATGAAACTTCTTCCCCATTTATACATTGTGAGAGTCCTAAAACTGTAGGTGAAGGATCTCAGCAAGACATCATCCATTTGGCTGTGGCACCATACAGATAACACAAAGTAATCTTCTGGTGGTTTATTCATTGTGGAATGGTTGCAAAAAGTGTTGACGCCAATGGCTTGCCAATTTAAGCTTCCTTTCTGCTAGCTGTGGATAAATGCTTTGGATTTGAGAGCCGCTAATGCTTGGATGCACTTCTTGTAATAAGTACAATATGGAAGTGCTTTGAAGTTTACTGCTTGCAGGTCTTTAGCTCACTTTGCAAACACATGAATAGGGTTCAAAGACATTAAACGAATCAACCGCAACTTGAAAGTTGGACTGGTCCCTAGAATTGGACTGAATGGATCACACAACAGAGTCTCAAGTTTAAATGAGAAACCGCCGAACAATAAAATGATACTATATCTTTTGCATTGCAGCACAGCTGATGGCAAATAAAGGCTCCCTGGTGCTGTTCTGCTTTGATAGAGCCACAAAACCGGACAAATGCTGAATTTGTAAAAAATGCGCATTCGACGGCTTTCATGTTGGATTGAGCTTCTGACAATGAGAGTTAATTCCCAGCTTCCTTTTTGCACGATCTCCTAACTGGAACAAACACATCCGCTGAATCTTACATAATATTATTTTCGAGCTGGATCATTTTTTAATCGCTTGGATTGAGAGAGGCTTGAAGAATCAAGCTGCACACGAGGTGACAGCGAATTAATTCGGGCCATATCAGAAAATGCTGTCAGGTTTCACCAGCGAGCCCTCGATGCTTGTCACTTAAGTCTACCTAACCTGAAACGGAGCCAGCAGGAATCCACCAACTCCACAGTTTTGCCTTTCACGGTCCATCGCTGCAATTTTACGGATAGCTAAGTAACAGTTATTTGCTTTCTGCCATTGGAGGGGTTCCTGGCTGTGTCTACCTACTTCGGACCCAAACTAACAGCCCTCGGTCGTTTTCTCGGTTGGTTATCGATTGCAGAGTGGCTGTACTTTGTCCAGTCCTTGGAGGAAGTGGTGTGAAATTATCTGCATAAGAAGAGGCCCATGGAACGAGAGACTCTTTTTTGTTGTTACTGTTAAAGAAAGATAGTGACTGCAATTGGTATAAAGCGGTTTAATTAAAATGCTGGCTGGCCCACAAGATACAGCATACTTTCAAGGTTTTCATATGTCTAGTTCTCAAATTGGTGATCATTATAATTGTGGAAAAGTACCATCCCTGAATTAAGTGACTGATAATGTGAACTGATTGTGCTCACTAAAATCAGTTATATTTTTTTTTCTGTTTCATTCCTCAAAGTTATACATTCTTAACTTCTTAGCTTAAGCTAGCAAACTTTTTAGCTTAGCATTTTGGTTCATTAGCTAAAGAAGTCAGTTAAAGAAATATGAACAAAATGACCATGTAGCAGAATTATTGATTGGTAAAAATGAGAGAATTAGGCATTAAGGTGAAAATAAAGGATGTGAAACTATACATGATTGTTTTAAGGTAGCTAACGTGTTAGGGGGTCTGCAATTCCAATTTGACTATTTTAAGTGGTTTGCCAACTAAAAAAAAGGTCAATTTAAAACTGGTGACATATATCTCTAGTTTATGATAAGTCATATCTCCAGTTGTAGTCATGCTACTTCTTTGGTTCAATTTCAGTCATTTTATCAGTGATTGGTGACTTATAAAACCATTAAAGACATACACACCCTTTACAATGAGCCCAGACTCTAAAAATAATTATAAATCTCTTGTATTTTCCATGCTTTGCTGATACCACATGCTAAAACAGAAAATTAAAGAAACTATTAGCATGCACACAACTCAAAAACAAATTTAAAACAAATCAGAACCCCCTTTCCTCCCCTTTTTTCAAAGTCAGCTACTGTGTGGAGGATTACAAAACAAAAACTGCAACTGAGAAGCAAAACTTATCATTAGCATAGCAACTCTCTCCCAGAATTCATCCATGTTGACGGGACAAAAGTCAAAAGTGTTCAACAAGCTCTCTGCATGTACTGGAATGACATTTCTGCGGGTTAGCTCCCAAAACACAGTATGAAATAAGAGCAAGCAGCTGTCTCTTACTGTGTCCAGATGGCGGCAGAACGTATGTAAATTGCCTCATTAACCTTACAGCACTTAACTACCGGGCTGCGCTGACGGTTCGGCCCACACGGGCATTTTATTAAAGAACATTAATAGCATCAGGCAGCAATCACCACTGCCTGAGGTGATTTGCTCTGGCTTTATCGAACGCTGTAATAATTATACATGACAACCTCCTGATTAATGCACTCATGAATATTACAACACTGAATTATCTTTACTTGTGCCTTCCGTGAACTTCAAGGCTGTTTTAGCAAAGACTACAAGAAAAGTAGGTTCTTCCGCCCACCCTCACAACCCTTTTGGTCTCAGCCACACCTCGTGCAAACAAGAAATAAAAAGGCTTCACGCAACATTACCCCCAGCCCTCTGGAGTGTGTGTGCTGTGAAAACCGTGGAGAACCGACCTGCACCTGGAGCACAGAGGGGCACAGCACAGGTCAAAGGTCAAGCCCCCAAGGGCCACTGACTGAACAAGCCTTCACTCCCTCTCGCTCTGAAAAGACCAGACAACCCCTGTGGTTGCAGCTCACGACATGGGTCTTTTGGTCGCTTCTTTTTGCTCCTTCCATCGCTGTCTTTCTCCTTTGGAGAGGCGCTTTAATCCATAATCACTCAAACGACCAGGAGTTCAATTATGCACCAGTTTCTCCATTTTCTCTTGACACATAAAGATCTAAAAACAATTAACCTCTACCCGGCGATGCGTTTTCACACTGAGCGCTAGAGGAATAAGTCAAGAACCATCCATTCAAATTCCACACCATAATTCAGCAAGTTTAAATATTATTACATATTTGCCCTTAATGCTTTGCTACATAGTTTAAGATTATCAGACATAATGGATAGTATTTCTATACATACTGGATTGAAAACTCCTACATAAGATGTATATAAAAAATGTGATTTTTTTGGAGGGATATGTGTAGGTGTAATCTGAATTTCTTTATAAACCCATTTTACTGATGCTGTTTGACATGTCAGGATGGTGCAATCTTAAAATTGAGATAGATCACCCAAAAATGAACCTTCAGTGTGAATAGATATAATTTCTTTTTTTTTTTTTTGGAACAAATCATTTTGGAGAAAATTATTCCTTTATAAACCTTAGTCACTGACAGGGACATGTCCACACCAATATTCAGTTTACTTATTAAAAAAAAAAAAAAAAGTTCCTCTTTATTTTCTGTCTTTTTTTTAAAGCAAGCAACTGTTTGATTACAAACGAAAATTGCAACTGAAAATCAAAACTGCTTATTAAAATAGCGAATCACTCCCAGAATTCATCTTGGTTGATTGTACTAAAGTCAAAAGCAGTTTCTTTTTTTTTATTCGTAGCGTGAAGAACCTTTTAACAATCTGAAGAAAATTCTTTGGAATGGAAAGATTCTTAATGGAACCTTACATGCATAAAGGTCTCTTCAATAATTAAAAATACATCTACTAAAAACATACTTGATATCTATATCCACAGTGTGTGTTTCTATACGATATTCCTCTTGGCAGCCCAAAAACGTTGAGTCAAAACGGAGTCGATGGGTGTGACACTGGGGAGAACACACGCCCATGGCCTCTCGCCCAAGCCGCGCAGTTCTCCACGTGAGGCTGTCTGATTGTATTGAGCCCTTTAGCCTTCAATAAACACTCTTCCTCTGTCAGAGAGTCTCAGTGGCCTCCTATTCATGCGCAGGTAGAATGCCTAAAGAACGCGTGAGAGGAGAGAAAAAAACAGCTTGTTGCTTCTATTGAACCTTTTATTACACCCCTTCAAAGGCTTATGGCAGAGGAGGAGAGCGAGAGAGAAAGGATCTGCCATCTACTTAGTGCCATTGTACTCCCAACATGTCGGCTCTGAGCTGTGTGAGAATACACAAGCAGGCTACATCCAAAATATTGCACGTCGAGCAAATCAAAGGGCGCCAGCTAGAGACAAAATGGCGATTTCTTTTTTTGGGGGGGACACTTATTCTGACGAAACAGATATCAATGTATTTCAAATGTAAGAGAGGTTTGGGTCTGGTAAGGATAACTATAATTTATAGAATAATACTAAAATGAATGAAGATTATTTTTTTGGGGTTGTTTTTTTTTTTTTTTTGCACTCACACTTTAAGTTGCCATATTGAATCCTACTCTGAAATCAAACAAACATTCATATAAACTGTGATTTTTGTCCCTTTTTTTGTCCCAAATTTCATAGTCTTCGACACACAATTCCTCTAAAATTATATTACACTCTTCAGGATACTGTGCAGAAAAAAAGGGTGCTTTATCAACCCACGATTGCGTCCTTTCAGCTTTCCTCATCGCACAATCATTCTTGCATTATTACGCCACACTGTATGTAATTTCACATGCGGTAAACCTAATCTTTCACAGACAAAGCACTTAAACAAGCGGAGAATCCAACGCTCTGTTCTAATCCACAGATTAAAGAAAACAAACAATATCTGGATCCTAATAAGCCAGACTTGCTCTTTACGAAAGCAAAACACACACTGTATTCTGACAGGTCTTGTATGGCAAAAAAAAAGAGAGACTTGATATGCAATTTTGAACAGCATGGTTGAATACAGATTCCCACTTACACACACACACAAGGAGACATTGTTGTTCATGCTTCTCCTTGCATGTGTGCCAGACTTCTTTCTCCGTGGTCCATACATTGCAGACGAGTTGGCCCCTCATATACTGCATACTGGCCCCCAACATTGAGCGCTGGCCCCTTGATTGTGCAGGGCGAGAGATGCAAGTGGGGAAAAAACAGAAGAAGAGACAAAAGTAGTGAAAAAAAAAAAAATTGAGCGAAAACAACTGGCAGGCATCCAGACTCATGGGGACTGCGTTGATCATTATGTCTAGCCTTCAGGTGTCTGAGCCGGCTGCGTTTTGGGGGGAGGTGTGGTTACCAAAGAAGCAGACAAAGAGAAACTCGTTCACCGGGATCAAGAAAGCAAGGGAGGGAGGGAGGGTAGAGAGAGAGAGAGAGAGAGAGAGAGAGAGAGGGGGGGGGGGGGGGTATGAGAAAATGCTATAAAAATTTGATTAGCCGATCCTCCACTGAAGTGACTTTCTGTGTTCTCCTGGCTTTTTTTTTTCAAAGCATCGCCCCAGAGAACAGGACAGACTGATTTTTTTTTTTTTTTTTTTTACAGGTCCTAATTAAAAACATCTGAAGACCCTCAGACATCAAACAGTCTTGCAAGGTCTCATTGCAATGCACTGCGATCTAAATAAGCCTCTTTTTTTTTTTTCTAAACTCAGGTTTCCCAGATCTCAAGATGTTGAATTAATATTAATACAAGCATTATTTGTATTTATGAGACGCATTGCATGCATGCATATGGAAGCCTGCGTACGATTAATGATGAGAAACAAACACACAACTGTTTGACACAGGTCCCCGGCTGTCACAACTTTACAGCACGCGACACATTCTACACAAAACCAGACACATGGCATCAGATTTTCACATGGGATGACAACAGCCTACATCTCCTTATAGGATATTAAAATAAAATCTAGATTATTTTTTAAATATAACATTTTATGAAATAACAGGGGCAAAAGGTTTAAGCTGGACTAGATCAAGTCAAAAATTTTTCTAAGCTATTTTTTTGAAGCTATTTCAAAAAAAAAAAAAAAAAAAAAAAAAAAAAAGACAAGTCATCAACTAAAATTTACTTCAGAATACACAAAATCGATAGTAGCCTTCTATAAAATTGTCCAATAATCTATAAAAGTTTATATATATATATATATATATATATATATATATATATATATATATATATATATTAGCTTTAAACGTTTTTTTTTTTTTTTTTTTTGCAGAATACCTCTGTAAAGATCAAAACAAAATCTGACTAAAAACTCTGTTATTCAAAAACTACGATAAACATCTAACACGACTTGCAAAGTGTTTTTCGTAGAATAATAATAATAATAAAGTAATATCGATACCAACCATTCATTCTGCTCGAGACGCCGGGTTCCTCTTGCATTCGCGGGAAACTCCGAGCGCTTACAGTAAAAAAAAAAACAGACACACACACAAAAACCTGCTGCTTGCTCGTGCGTGTGCCGCGTTACCTTTGCGTTTAACTTCTGCTGCTTTTGCGCATCTCGCTTCCTGCTCACTGGAAAGAGACCGGAGCCGCCGCGTCGCGTCGCGTCATCAGAAGCGGAGCGCTCCTATTGGCTGAACGCGTGGACATTGATAACGCTACTCTTTGTTCCATTGGGCGCGAGCGGAGGGACAGACGCTCCTCCTCGCTGATTTCGGAGCGCAAGAATGTGTGAGAAGAAAACCGAGGGATGTCTTCTGATGTATGAGGTCAAAACGTCTTCAAAGCTGCTGGAAAAAAACATTGCGACAGTAAGAATCAGCATAGGTAGCTTAATTTATCGATTACTTATTGATAATTGTTTACATTAGTGATAGCAATCATGCTGGTTTAATGCATTTAAATATAGCACCACACAGACTTGCTATTCAAATAAAGTAGTTGGTATTCATATGTGTTAAGCAATTAAATGTTAACGTATTATGTCTGTGATAGATTTTTAGACTAAATAAATAGAAATAGCTATATAATATAAAGATATCATATTGCATATAAATACTTCTAAATACGTCTAATTATCTAATGAAGGACGTTTCTTTTTATTTCAATAAAAAAAATGTTTAATTTTAAATATAATAAAGGAAACTAGGTGTTGCTACTAGAATTGTAATAAAACTAAAGCTTAAAAATATAACAACTCTTCACATATCAGTTATACAAAATATGTTATTTCATATAGTAAGACAACTTAATGAAATGCGGTTAACCAAATAGTGTTATATTCATATAGACTATAGAATATCCAATAAATCATGCAATAGGAGATCATTTTTAATATTACTCTAGGTGCCACTTTCTTTTAAAAATGTTAAATTAATGTAATCAAAACGACATAAGGACAGTTAAAGGCTATATAAAATGATAAGAAAGAGTCAAAATCACCTTTTAATGTACTCACTTCTTAATATTTGAGATTTCATTCACCTGTAAGGAAATGTTTAAATGAATGCAATAAAAACCTTAATAAAAAAGGAAAAGAAAGAAAGGAAGAAAGGAGAACATAAATCACTGTGGTCATTTCGTTGTACATTTTTTTCATTATTTATTTATGTATTTATTTATGGATCAAAAATGCATCAGATGGCTATAATATCTTGCTTTAAATGCAATTGAAATAACATTCACTGTTCCTTCATTCTCAAGACTGACACATTATTTATAAGAAACCTGTTTGTGCATTTCAGCACCTGAGAGCCCCTTCCATTCACATATATCCTTCCCTCCCCGAGATATTTTAATTGAATAAATGTCCCACATGCCATTAAACATAGTACTGCCCAAAAAAATCAGCTGGATGCTTCATAAAGCCATCTTGTTTACTCAGTTACACCCTATTTTCCACAAAATGGGTGCTAATCACTGGCGTTCCACCATAGCAGACACTTTTCTTTGGATTCTGATCGATTCAGTTCACGCTTCGATTCGGAGACACTGAATTGTGCTTAAATGCTCATGCGAGAGGAATATTCCAGTCTCTTTTTCCCCCGAAAACCGAAGGCCCAAGGAATGCTGGGGGATATTAGAGCGTGTGTAATGCGGGTGAACATCCTCCCTGCATGAATGCAGCATTAAATCAATATTCTGCCAAGCTTCCCCTCGTTGAGTTATTCACTTGACTGCTGTCATGATCCGCCGCGTGGGCTGTGCAGTTGTTTTCAGATTTTTTGTGACGCCCCTTCTCTCTCTCTTCCTCGTCTGAATGGCCCACCACCACCTTCATGCTTTGATAATTCTGCAAGAGGGATAAAAAATGTGTCTGATGACATATTCTTGTCTTTCAGTATGTGTGACAGCCAAAAAAAAGAGCCAATCCAACAGCTGATTAGCGTACATTAGCTTTGACAGTCATTTGAATCGAGCCGCACCTGCTGCTGGAAGACTGCTCACCAGCGTCTTTTTTTCTTTCACTCTCAGAATTACGTGTGTCTCATGTTGGTTGGTTAGTTTTGGTAGCCACTGTAGCATGTGGTGTCAAAAGCATTCCTGCTATGGAGATGTTTACTGCAACTTAGCTTTGCATTGCATTTCCTTTCAAGATTTAAGACTCCTTGACATTGCAACAGTATATAAACAATTAAACAGATCACATACTGTAAAGGTTGCAGGCAAAGTCCAAAATTAACTCTTTGTCATGGCTGCTAATGAACAGACACAATTTTTCAGGGATTTTGTCTGTTCGTTCCAGGGATGTGTGTTTGTATTGATTTATTTATCACACACACCTTTTTTTTTTTTTTACATTTTATTTATGTGCCTATAATGGAATTATTAAGCTATATTTTTCCTCTAGCATATTAGAGAATCGTATATCTAATGGTGCATGATCTTGCTTCTAATATTTTCATTTTTTTTGTCTTATGCAAAGAATATATACGAGTTCAAAAAAAAAGAAAAAGAAAAAAAAAAAGAAGTTCCCCTGGAAAAAAAAGTACATTTTAAAAAGATGCAAGTATATGTAAAACCAAGTATATTTCAATATCTACAGCTATTGCATCTGTAGTGGCATGATTCTTCAAAGTCAGTTTGAAACCCTTTGGATTCTAAAATAGATTTGTAATCTGTAAACGAGAGTGATGATGATTTTGTTAAATGAGTAAATCAGAAATATTATTGTGACTCAGTTATATAAGATGTGAGACGAGCTGTCGACTGTGGCATTTCTCTAGTAATGCCACATTTAACATAGCCGCCTGAGGAGAGTTCGCAGTATTTCCAGTTGAAAATCATGGATCATGTCAAAGCACAGGCTTGTTCAGTTTTATTAAGGCAATATTTAACCATTAATCTCCGGTCAGAAGCAAAGTCGTGCTCAGAAGGCCTTCTTGCTTTCATTTTTATTCACCCAATAAGGGCTTGTCCGTTATGTGTCACAATTTCCTGCTGCAGGTGTGTGTGTGTGTGTGTGTGCGCGTATGCATTTGAAGGGGGCAACAAATCAACAAACCAAATTCAAAATAAAGAGGATAAATCAGCAGCAAAGTGTTCAGCTCATCACAAATGAGCAAAATCTTATCTTTGCTCCACACCTAAATTTAGACTGACATTTTGCAATGCTTAGCATAAATTGTAGAGAGCAAAGAGGATTCAGAGAACCGTTAATGCATGATGATTTAGGTCTAATTTTAGCCTTAGCTCTGATGCAAGGACGTAAAACAGCCTTGCCCACGTAGGCTTTAAACATTTTTTTTTAGACTTCTTTTTTTTTGAAAGCACAATAATAATTATCTGCTTTCGGCATTGTGTGATTACCAAAAATCTACATATTTATGAATATTAATGTTTAATCAGTTCAAAGGCGAGTGTGTGTAAAGTATCTGCAGTGGAATTACATGTATTATTTGCTTTACTCGATCTATTCCTTAATTTATCACACAGCACCATAGACGTCATACCATATGTATCCAGAAGTCTACAAATACACTAAAACTTAGTGTAATAGCTATAACCAGCAGTCTTTTTTTTTTCATTTTCAAATAAACCTAAGTTCTGTTCATGGAAACTGTGATGAAAAAGAAGAAAAAAAAAATGTGTGAACTTAAAATCTCAGTTGTAATTCTAAGTACTTTATGCACATGTACATTTTCGTACAAAACCAACACACTGTCAGCATATAAAACAAGCTTCCGAGAGAAAAATATTTATGAATTCTCTGAATACAGAAGCAAATGATCCAGAAACGCTGGCTGAGACATACCTTTTTATCTGCTAATTCATTAATAAATAAAATCCAGGTGGGGTTAATCAAAGTAAATTCATTTGCGCTGTTCATTTGGCTGAACTTGATTGCAGCAAACCTAAATAGCCATGAAATGTAAGTCAAACGCACATAAAGGTTTTTATGCATAAAACATTTCGACATCTTAGAAATCGTTTCTCCATGTTGATATTGATGTATCAATCTATCCGTATGGCAAAAATTATGTGGTAGAACCACACTTTCCACTCCAACACCTACGAATACGGATGCGATCACGTTTAAGAGTCAAAATTATGAGTCAAAATCAGAACATCCCTAGCAAACCTCAAGATTCGAGTACGTGTCGCCCAAAAAAACCCTTGCAAAATTGTGCTACTTTGGCAGTTTCATTTGAAATCGGAGATTAGGAAAGAAAAATGGCACTGTTTCCATGCGCGCTTATCTGCTTTAATCCAGTTCTGACTGTGCCATGTTCCCTACATCTACTCCACGGAGGTTTGCTATTCTGTCAGCTTTTCCATCCATCTGTTGCGAAGACCTCGCTATTGCCTCCACGATGCCATAGATTGGCTATTTAATGCTTACCTCCTCTGTCTTATGACACTGCAGCCACAGGTTTCATCCCAAACATACATCCACACATACGCACACAAAGCCCTGAGGGAAGTGTGTGGCATCTGCCCCGGCCTCAGTGCCAAAACAAGGGCAAAGAAAAACCCTACTGCTCAGAGCGACAGCCTGCCAGTCGAGCACACTGAGGACCCTGGCAGGCATCACGGTTCAGCTGAGAGATGCTGATAATAACCACCCGGGTTCACCTTCAAAAATGCTATTTCTCCAGAAAAACGGCCTGGGCCCTAAAACAGCCCGACGTGTGAGTGCAATATGCCTTGAGACCGAGCATTATCTTTTGCTGAAGGAGGCCTAACCTCATTACGCTGCACTCGCCGTATGAGATGTCTGAGGAGTTAATGGAGGTTATTAGATTCGACCCCTCGATTTGGGTCTCAGGCAGCCACTGTAATTATTTCGGTGGGACTGATGGATGACGAAAGTGGAGCTGAAGGTTTCGCTTGTCATTTTGGTCAGTCAGGTTTCATAAAGACGCCAAATGATGATTCACACGTGGGAACCGAAAATCATAATTCGCAGAGTGTCGAGGTGCAAGGTGTTCCCAATTTCAGGGCCAACGGAAAAAAACCCCAAGACAGAGCACATGCAAACTCTGCAATGTGTAAGGCAGTTCACCAGATTTTCAATTCTCCAACAATTCGTACAAAAACTTTAACAGAAGCTTTCTACACAGAAACTGTTTTGCAGAACCAGGTTGGTTTGCTTTGTAGAAGTTTTGTGGTCCAAACATGCAACAATGCAATATCAGGTAGGTGTGCTGATGGGAAAGCAGGCTTGAGTGGAAGATCTAGAAAATATAGGTCCACCTTTGAATTAAGGACATATGCAGTAGATTTCATTGCCATTTTATTGCATTCAACCCTGTGTTGTGAAGAAGATCTCCAAGAAGGTCATGAGCTGGAGCTAGTTTCTTAAGACCATCACCTGACCAGCTTAAATAAGCTCAGAACCAGCTTAAACCAGCTCATGACCAACTACAGACCATCTTAAACAAGCTGCCATGCTTCAAAACACACCTAACCAGCATATGCAGTTTTTTCAACAGGACAGTGCAAACTGATGTCATAAGTGAGCTAACTGCTACGTAATTTAGCATTAATAAGGGAAAGAGTTATACTTGTGCTGAAATATGATAAAAACGGCCAAAACTTGGTGTAAATTGGCAGTCTACAGCAGCTTTCGAACATACAATCATTTAAGTCAGTATTCAAGAGACCCTTTAAATTCTTGCAAAACCAGTCGAAGATTGAGTTCCTCTGCAGAACATCTGTTGGTCTTCTTTGATCTCTCGCTACATATTTTAATTGATTTAAGGTCACATTTGTTCATACCCTATATATACAATTTACAATTACAGCTTAGGACAATCATATTTTTGAGACCGTATTCTAGAGACTCTTTAAAACCTGCAAAACCAGTTGTACGTTTGGGTTGCTTAACAGAACTTTTGGTGGTCTTATTTGATCTCTTAAAGCCTTGGAGAGAAGCCCAGAAGATCTGTATGAAAGTTAGGCACAATGCAAAATGATGTTGCAACTTGACTAGACTCACATATTCATGTACCATCTATATTGGCAATTTGCAATGACTTTGGGCATACAATCATATTTTTGAGACAATATTCAAGTGACCCTTTAAAACCATGCAAAACCGGTTGCAAGTTTGGGTTGTTTTGCAGAACATATAGTTGTACCCTGTTTACAATGGCTTCAAACATATTTTTAAAGGTCCTGATTTCCGTGCTTTTTTAAAGCTTTGATGGTGTTTACAGTGTCCAATATAACATGTGTTCATGTTTCGCGTGTAAAAAAATTACATTATTTTTCACACAATTAACATATCTGTATACCGCTGTTTTCACTGTCATAAAAACGGGCTGATGACTTCCTTGTTCTATGAAGTCCCTCCTTCAGAAATACGTTACGAGTTCTGATTGTGCCAGCAGTTCCTGTGCTGTGATTCGACACCAGCTTAGCTCACGCTGCCCTCCTGGAAACGCGATTGGGCTAGTTTTGAGAAGCAAGTGGGCCGGATTTGTTTTGAAAACCTGGCAATCCTGATCTGAACCATAGACAGTAAAAGAACGCACGTGCTGGAGATGTACTTATAATCACAGGAGCGTTTTTACTGACGAGATGCGCATGAAAATCACATTCGATTTTTTTTTGCACAGCCCTAACATCTAGTTAACAAAGCTAAACAGCATTGCCCTTTGTGTAATAAGTTACAGAATCTGTTAAACTCACCAACTTAAATAATAAAATACACTTACCGGTTGTGGTCCATAAACAACGCCTTCTCCAGACAAAGAGGGAACTGCTCCATCTTTCAAGAATAATCTTTGTGCGAATCCGGCATTAAACTGATTGAGATTGAGGAAGCTCGCTGTCCTCAGCAAAATGAGCTGCACATAGTTTTACATGTGGATTATAATTTTTGTGAACCGAGTTAAACATAAATTGTAACCATTAATTTCCAAGTACAGCGTCACTGGGAAGCCCAAACAAAGATGATTGGACTCCGAGATGAAAATAACAGCGTTTCGACGACATGGCGACAAACACAAACGCAACTCTTTCTCTTCTCCGTCGGAGAGCAACAAGGCCACGCCCCCCTGTTTGTGAATTCATGTGGGCGGAGGTTACTCAAAAAACTGTTTTAGTGACGTCATTACTGCAGGAACTAGAGGGATGTAGTCCAAACGGGTCGCTTTTTGTAAGCGAATTCTGTTAAATAAAATATCTCGCTTGGCATTGAACTTTGAGGTTTAGAATTTTACAGATATTATTTATACTCTAACAACAACATTACACACTAACTAAAGTTTAAAACATGGGATCACGAAGAATGGGACCTTTAAGATACTCTAAACCTTGCAAAACCAGTCGTTAGATTGGATTTATTTTGCTGAATTATTTATTTTGCTCTTGATGGCTCACTGAGAAGCTCTGAAGATTTCCAGAAAGGTTAGGCCTAATACAAAGAGATGTTGCAACTTGCCATATTACTAAAAGGATTTAATTGATGTCTGGTTACTGGTCTGAATATAATGGTGACTGCAACGACCTTTAACAGGCGCATACAGTCTGATTTAAGAGGTTAATCAAGAGAATGTTGGGTTGCTCTGCAGAACTTTTGGTGGAGTCTTTCTGTCTTTGCCTTTCGGTGAAGCCTTGAAGATTTCCAAGAAGGTTAAATCTGTAACATTCATACAGTCAGAGGACAGGTACGGTTGAATGGGATAAACCCTAAAAAGCACTTACATCAATAATAGAAAGGTGTTCACGGGCTTATTTATGTCACAC
This sequence comes from Carassius auratus, assembly GCF_003368295.1. Lineage (NCBI taxonomy): Eukaryota > Metazoa > Chordata > Actinopteri > Cypriniformes > Cyprinidae > Carassius > Carassius auratus. The sequence continues at coordinate 21,816,946 of NC_039264.1, read as the reverse complement.
TGAGCTGTGCTTGAGTGAAATGAGTGCAAGAAGGTGTCACATTCCAGTTCTCAGTCTTTAAGCACCTCAAAGCTGACCTACTTGAGGCAAAGCTTCAGGCTGACTTTTTGACTTACTGTATTAAATTGGAGTTTTATTAATGATTGCATCATCTAAAAACTAAGCTCTGGGTTGACCATGCACACTTAAATTTGCAATTACACTTTAAGCTGCAAACTGTTGTCTCAAAGGGGCCATAGTAAACCTGGGAACATGGCATGTGCTCTGCAGAGAGGATTCAGAGTAGATCCAGGTCAGCTGCGAGGTCTCAGCTGTAGTAATAGGCTTCACCTGTCATCGGCATGAGGCCCTCCTGCCTAGCACATGCACGCCCCTCACCCACCAGCCCCAGTAGATATCAACTTAACCAGCCCACTCATGCGTATCCTGCTTCTAAAAACAGTCAGTCAGTCAGCTTCTGTTACACCCCTCTATTTCTCGCTCTCTCGCTCTCCCCCCTCTTTCCTGCTATCGTTTGAGTCGCATCTCCCAATCAGCTGTATATATCGCACATCTGAAGCCCTGGAGGTGTAAATTAAAGAGAGAGATGCATCCTGGGTGGCTGCATTTAAAAAAATGTCTTCAGTGAACTGAGTGAATGTTTTAAGAGTGTATTCTCCCATGAAACAATGTATCTGGTGAATGTAATGCATGCAAACATTTCAACTTACAGTTTTACATTGTAAATTTGATACAATTCCATTTTAAGAGATAACAATTTCATTTTCAAATTTCTATTATTTTCTTAAGAGTGTACTTTCCCAGTGGACAAAGTCTCTGATGGACATAATGCATGCAAACCTTTTAAAATCAGATTTTTCTTTTTTTCATTTGATACAATTTTATTTTTAGAGTTAAAAAAATCTAATTTTAATTTAAACAGTTTGAGTGCACCAATAGAGGATGTCTCTGATGGTTGTAAAGCATTGCAACTTTCAAAACTGGAATATATATTTAAATTCCAAAACTGAAAGTGTAATTTTCAAATTTAAATTTTTAAAACGGAAATTCACATTTAAAATTAAAATTCCAATTTTGAATGTAAAGGTATGTAATTTCTGCTCTACTATTGCAAAAGTAATGATTGTTTTCAAACAGGTTTCTCAAACCTCCTGTTATTGGTCTTCAAACAAAAAGCCACACCCCAAACTCATGCCATTGGTTGAGCCATTGTTGCTATGCTGTTTTGAAAACACCTTTGTTTTTAAATTTTTCAGCAGAATCCACCTACAAATGGCTAACTTAGTTGTCTCTACTTATTAAGCTTGGATAGAGTTTTACATATAAAAAAAATACACTCTTCAGCTTTAAATTTTACATTCCACATTTCAGATCCTTTAATTCCATGTCATTGCTTTTTGCATACATATTTGTACCTAATAGGATATATACACAGAGTATTTAGGTTTAGCTATGCACTCACATGGTCCTGTGCATCTGAATTAAACCTCATTTCGCTAGTGTCAGTATGCACATTTAGCCACTTCTAGCTTTACTCTCATAATTGATCTGTCAAAATTCTTTGTCTTACATTTCCGAAGTCTCTGCTTCAGTGCTTTGAACTTTTGTGGATATTTAGGCAACACAGAACAAGACAAAAATGCTAACGACAAAAATCCACGTGAGGCTGTCTGACCAAGTTTAATCGCGCTCCCCCAGAGCTGAATGTGATAGAAAAGCAGCTCAGTTGACTCAAAAAGCTGAGAGTAACTTTGGGAGTGTAAGGATAAAGGGATACATCACCCTGCAGTCATTCCCATTTTTGCACCGAAACAGCTATGCTGCTGCATTTCCAGTCTGTACACTGCTCAATAATTCAACTGTTTGTACATGTGAAGTGATGGGGGTCTCATTCTGGGGCCCTAAACTAATGTATAATTAAATGGCAAGCCACATGAAAGTGCATATGAAATCAAGTCAGGATCTCCTTATAGATTCAGCCTGCCAGAGCCATAATGGCACCACCTGGAATGTTTAGAGTGTTTAGAGAACTTGATTTATATTATCTAAATTCTTTCAGTTTTGCAAGTAAAATTGTTTGAAGATGCTTACCAGGTCCTTTGATTCCTTTTATTCTTGAAGTTTGTTTACTGCGTTGACGTATTTCCTATTTAAACTTGCAAGAGGTGAGACATATCAAGAGTTGTCTTTTTTGCTAGCATTAGCAAATAGCAAATAGGCTTTGTCTCATTTCGAAAGCTGCATCCTTCAGAGGTCGTGTTTTTCAGCCGTGTGCACCATCAATTCAGAAAAGTAACATTACATGCTAGAGAAATTAATAGTACATTTTATAATTTTTAATTTTTGTAAACAACACAACTCCTATGATGTATGCGACCAAAAAATGCAACCACCAGATGGCGCAGCCTTCGAAATGAGAATACTTTAGGTTGATTTCAAACTAGCATACTACACTTACCATTCCTACCATATATACAAAAATGTGGTAGTGTGCTATTTGCTAACGTAAGTGAGCAGTGGGCGATATAGAGTGTATTAGTGCACACTTTTTAAGCATTCTTAGTTCTGAAAGTAATTTTTCCCATACAGAATTTTTAAGTCTTCGTCAAAGAGATATAAGTCATGAACCAAATCAGCCAGCTAAGAGGTGAATCACATTACAAAATTTGATCTGAAGCAAAAAAGTATTCGAAAACGTGTATTTAACGCTTTATTGAGGGAAAAACTACAATCCCATGAAGCATTGTGAATTGAGAGCAGAGGGAGATTGACTTAATTTGCTGTGCTTCATGGGAGTGGGTGGAGCTAAAGTTATTTTGGCATAATTTGCTTGTTTCTGATTAGTGAAGATTTATTTGCAGAATTATGGGTAATGTAGTTTTCATCAGGAATATCACCATATCACCAAGTTATGTGGATTGATGACTGATTAACCTTGTAGCTCACAATTGGTCTGTCTTTAGTGTTTTATGTTCTTGTTAAAAATTAGTTTGCATTATGAGAAAATTAATTGGATTATTACTCCTAGAGCACAATGTTGCACTCTATTGGGGGCGGCACATTTTAAATCTAGAGAGCATTTGATTGGACAAGAGATTTATACACGCCCCTGAGTGCTATCTGAGTCATTCAAATTTTTCGGATTATTTCCCCATCTTTTTTGTCAACTTTTAGAAGTACATTAGCATGTTAACAGTCCCAAAGCTAACAGAAGTGCACTTACAGCCACAAATGACTAATTTAGATTTAGACTCTAAGCATTCAGAAGGTTATGCATCTTTTGGAGAGGCACTGAATGAAACGAAATCCTTCTGTCACAATAACCTACATTTCCAAAATACATCTCTCTTTGGTTTCAAATCCAGCCCGGGATGTTCCCTCTGTTTTAGATGTACGGAAAAAGCATGACAGATGCAGGTTAGCTAGCGCTGCTCAGATCTTTGCATCTGTCCTACACCGAGCTCTAATATCTCCACCTTGCAGGCAGCAACAGGGGCGGCTTAGAGCTGTGTGCTCTTCTCTGAGCTGACTGTGAAGTTAAGACTGTAGTGTCAGTCCTTCTTTTCTGTCTTTCCCCCTCCCCTAAGAACGAGTGTGTGAAGTTGGTAAGTGAACGCATTATGCCGGGAGCTGGGAGAGCCAGATAAGAACCTCAAAGCTGATCTATACATCCGAGAGTGAGTAGGCAATCCAGAGAATAGGAACTTGACGAATCCTATGGATTTCACAACACGGATTTTCACGAGGAGTGTGTAACGAGCTACTGAGCAGTCCTATTAGCATAATGTTAATGGTGAAAGTGGAGGAGTAGATAAATAGCAGAGCATTACTCTGGTTAAATCTCTTTTCAGAAGGAGCCAGATGCCTCTTTCGCATCAGATGGTTGTAAAAGTAATGGCTCATTTCACATATTCATTCCCCAAAAATTGAATCGACTTGCATTCCGACTGCAAAAACACTTAATTTCAGTCAATCGGTAATAAACAGCATGAGTTTTAATTGATTCCACCACAAGCTGAGAGCCGTTCAAAATAGTGCTCATACAGATAGTCTACGTCTCAACAATTGTTTTGCAATTACTTCCCATGTATGAAGCGCTGTGTGACTCACATCCATGTTGTCATTTTCTTTTGCCATTTTGCATCTCGTGCCCCCCTCTGTGCAAACAAAAAGTTCTGGTGTGAAACGATGACAGTCTAAGAAATATGAGGAAACAATCATAGTTGTAATTTCCTGTCATGATGTCATCATGTTTATAAACACTGTACTTTTAGTCACACACACACACACACACACACACACACACACACACACACACACACTGTTGATGCCTGCAATAAACTGTTAATGAAAAACATATACGTTCATAATATATATATTGGCATAATTTGATTGTTTCTGATTAGTGAAGATTTCTTTGCAGAATTATGGGTAATGTAGTTTTCACCAGGAATATCACTATTTCTTGCATTTATATATATATATATATATATATATATATATATATATATATATATATATAGTGTGTGTGTGTCTGTGTGTGTGTATTGAAATATTATATTCAAATTATTAAATATAAAGTTTGATTGGTGGTTTAGTTTGTCAGTCAGACAACCCTTCCATATCTGAAAAGAAATATATTAAATATTAAAATGTTAATATAATTATATTTGATATTATGTTTATTAATAAATTAACTGTAAATTATATAATTTATTATTACTTATTATATTAATATAATTCTATATAATGTGTTATTAATACTTTTTTTACTAAATATAATTTAATTATCAGTCAGAAATCTCTTTCATATCTGAACCCCTTTTTTGAAAATTTCTTATTTATAAGTATATGTATATTTTATTTATTTATTTATTTTTAAGCTACATAGGCACCAAAATGTATTGCCAAAACCTACAAATGTGTAAACTTTTCTTGCCGATCAATGGAATAAATTGCGTTGCCAATCAATGGAATAAATGTAATATTGAGCAAATAAACACCTGCAGCTAAAGCGGTGTGGTGAAGCATTATTCGATCTGACAGTGTTTAACGAATTCAGAAAAATGAATAAAGATGTCGATTTTGGACAGAATACAAGTAAATGCGCTTTTAATGACCTGACCATCAAAGACTCTCGTTCATGAATTTTCATTGCGTCTCCACCAAAAGGTGAATAAATTAAGTGGCTGATCAAAAATAAAAACAAAAAGAGCCCAGCTTCCCTCATACTGTATAATTAATCACCCAGTACAAATAATTTAATGATGGAACTCATTTGCTTCAGATCCACATTAATATTGAAGAAAGATCACAAATCTCAACCCTAAGCATCTGAACTACAGGCTCCCGTGACAGGACATGACAGCGTACCCTGGATACAGTCAGTGCTGGTTTTGGGGTTTGGGTTAGGGAGGGATCGAGGTACGCACACACACATACACACACACACACACACACAAACACACACACACACACACACATTCCTTGAAGAATGGAAGCACTGTGTCACGGCCTCCGGTTTGCTAACCAGGGCTGGGTCTTTGACAGGGAAGGGCTCTGGGCGCCTGCATTTAAAATATATGAAAGTAAACAGGAGGGCAAAAATAGAATCTGTGGTCTTTAGGAAACACCACAGAAAGAAAGTAGAGAAAGAGAGGAGGCAATAAAGGGAAGTTGAGAAATTCAAAGTAATGTGGTATTTCAGTCTCATGCGTCCTGAAGAAATTGAAATCACATGTGCTGCAGAAAGTTGAATACAGTACTCAGTGTCAAGCATGATGCTTAATGTTTATATGTACATGTTAAGTGATGTTTAAGTGAATCTGACAATGATTGTATGTATAAAACATGTTACTCAGGTTCTAAATGCTTTTTTGTAAATATAGCATTCCAGTCATTCCAGTCTTATTTTGTTTTTAATGCAGAAGCCAGCTTTTTCCTGTAATAGTTCAAAACATAACACTTAGCTAACAGAGAACGTTACCAAAATGTTCTTGCAAGGTTCTCTCAAAGTTATGAACCTCACTGTTCCAGTAACATTAATAGAATTTCTAAACATTAACAGAATAGAAAATTATCTGGTCTTTAATAATGTTCTCAAAATGTTGGCAACAAAATACTTATTGTTCTAATAGTACAGCCGAAGCATGTAAACAATATGTGTTTGTTAACATGATATTATTATAAAACAAAAGGTTTTCTGTGTAAAAATATATTTGTTTAGTTTGCTGCCATGACAACATAAAGCCTAAAACTTAAAAAAACGACTGTGAAAGTGTCTTTAAAGGTCATGCAATGCACAAGTTGCAGCGTAAGCATTAATGCAATTGCTTTTGTAAAGAAGCTTCACATTTCTGTATTTAAATCCCTGACCCTATTGACTTCTATTGTAAGTGGCTTCTGTTGTTTGTTCATTTATAGCAGTCAACGATATGCCATCAATTATGCCAATTGAGCTTAACTTGTACTTAACATGGAGCATGTATTTATTTTAAGTAATCCTTATAATACTTATACAAACGTCTTGAGTAAGAGAGAGAATTTAGATGCTGTTGAAAAATAGCAGTGTTTCATTCTTGCTTTGTGTACACTGTCAGACTAAGATGGTGAATCATTAATTACAGTAAAGTGGAACTTAGTCATCTTTCCAAACATGCTTACTCAGAAATGCATGATGAAGAAATGCGTGCTTTGCGTAGCAATGAAAGTATAGGCTAGTGGCTGTAAATCACTGAGATAACTGCAGGGCGTTCATGGGGAAACGCTTCGGGGCTTCTTTTTTCCCTATGAAACATAAACACAGTTCTCTTTAACGTTGGCGCTCGTTTCCAGTAGATGTTTAAGAAGACAGCCAGATGATTTTCAAGTCCTCATCACGGTTTGTCACCTGTCTGCTATTATTGGAACTCTACAAACTCCCAAACGCGTTCTAGCACATGAAGCGTAAGCCTACCTAGCAGAAACACTGGCAGCGATTTTTACCCAGCACGATGCTATCAGTCCTGGCAGCTGCATTGTGCTTACAGGCGCCATCCGAAACACGAAGGCTGGGGGGAGGCAGAGCACGCAGAGAGGATGTGGAAGTGGTTAAAACCGTTGAGGCCGTGGTTGAGAAGGTAGTGTCATGCGGCTACTGCTGGGAAACATTCGTTAACTGGGTGCAGAAGTCACTATTTCGTTCATAGCAAAACAGAGATGAAACAGAGAGGTACAGACCATTCTTTTCGCTGGCCGCTTGTGTGAAACACAGGACGTTCGGTTTGAAAAGTTCAAGTATGTGTCTTGCTTTACAAATTGTTGCCTGGAATGACACATCACACTCAGAAAGACACAGGCACAGACAAGCTCGATTCTCTAACAAATTAAACTGACGCTGTATATCAACAGCGTACTAAATGAAAACTAAATAAATATATTAATTAATTCAAAGTGCTCATTAAAAGGAGATGGTTATTCTCATGAAGTCATTTGTTTTTATTTTCTGTTCATTCTATGTGAGAGTTTTTAAATTATGACGTATTATTTTCAGGGTGGAATAAGGTCAGGAAGGTCAAGACCTCAGGTCAAAATTTTCAGAGGGGGATATTATAGGCATTTGATGTGGTTAAAGCTCTTAATAAGCCTAACTAAATGTTATATGTCCTGCTTTATGTTTATCTGCTATTCATGTTATTATGAGAGTTTCAACCCTATTACCTCATTTTGAGACAGATATTTTAAATACGGTTTAAAACTGTGATTTTGTCATTTTGTAGCAATAAATCTTTAATAAAACATGCCATAACCACCATAACATTTCATTAACATAAAAAAAAAAATACATTTATTAAAAAACAACAACAACACAATGCCAGAACAGTAACAAGATTGCAAGTAACAGGGTTGCAGATTTAGCCTAAAAAGTAAGCCAGTTTGGCATTCAATGTTGGTTAAATGCTAAAATTATATTTCATGTAACTGAAAGAAAAAAGTTTTGCCAAAATGCCCACTTTAGGAGGAGGATACAGTCATTTCATGTGTTTAAAACTTAAGTAAATGTGTTGTTTTATTTATATATATATTTTTTGCTATTCATTTTACATGAGCTTCTGCAAACCGCTACCACAATTTGAAAAAAAATATATTAAAACTCTGATTTGGTGGTTTTGTCGTTTTGTAACAATAAACAATACATTAACATAAATGTATTTATATATTTAAAATAGAACATGACAGAACAGTAACAGGGTTTTCCAAGTTAGCCTAAACTAAGTGAGTTTGGGATCCAATATTGCTCTGCAATAACTGATACAATTATAATTCCAATACATTAGAATTCCAAGATTAGAAAATTGTTTGTTTTATAAATTCTTATTACAATAATTTGATTAAAAGGGTTGAAAATGTTGAAATTATACCACTGTGCAAACTAAATCTTAGCTATGTTTTTGCAACCCTGTTACCACTATATGAGACATTTTAAATAAATTTGAAAACTGTGATGTAGTGATTTTGTAATTTTGTATTAATAAAAATTTAATGATCATCAGATTACAAACAAATTATGTTTATTTAAACAAATAGGTCAGAAAGTAAAAGGGGTGGACAGAAACAGAGATGTGCATCTAAACAAATATATAAAGTATACAAGCTTGGGATCCATTGTTAGTGTGTACAAATTGGTACAAATGTAATTCCTAAAAATGAAAGAAAAATAACTGTTAAATGATTACAACATTAAGAAGGGGTTACAAGCATCTAATGTTTTTAAAACGTACTACTTTTCAAGCTAGTCTAATTTTATGTTAGATAACAGTGTGATATCTATTAGTTTAAACAACATAAACATGATAATTGTGTCTCTAATTCTTTTAAAGAAATAATCAGACACCAAAGCATACCATCTTTTGTGGAAAGTACCAAAAAGAAGGAAGTGCACCGATAATAAATTGATTCATAAATTACACCAAAGATTACCATAAAGCATAAAGTACAGTAGGTGCAAGCTCTTGCAGTTTATTTAAAGATAATTTCACACCTCCACCTTCCTGGTTGCTTCAGGGTTAGTCATATCAAGGAAGGGAAGGTGCTAGCTTGTCTGAGGCGTTGGATAAGCTCATTTGAAGACCATCACAGGCTCACGAATAAAAGTAGGATGACTGCCGAAAGGAGACGATTAATACGAGAACCGTAAAAATACTTCTCTAAACCTGATCTCGACAGGGGGCTATCAGAGAACTCTTAATCCAAAGCTCAGATTGATCCACGACTCCCTCACAGGTTTCGATTTTGCGGGAAGCCATTCAAGTGAGAGGGATCATACCGTATAATTAGACCCACGTCCCTCCGTATTCAAAAGCACCTTAGGCCTCTCGTTTTAATCTTAAAATATTGAGGGTAATTGGCCTTTCTGATGTATGTTAATCCAGAAACACACTCCTTAATGTTGCAATGTCTGATTGATGGATAAAAATTCACCTCCTCAACATTTTCTTTCGTGCATATCTTTTTTGCATCCACAGTTCTTTGACGTTCCATTGCAGTCGATTTAAGAGGTCAAATGTGTCATTTCTGTAATAATGAATGTTTTTAAACAGGTAACCATAAAGTCCGTCCACCATTGGATGCAAATTGGGGCGTTATATAACTGATTTAATTTCATGCATGACAAAATTACCCAGACTGAAATTATTTCAGAAATAACCGACCATTAATCTGACAAAACCGAACCTGTCTTCTTGAATATGACTTTATTTACTGTGGAACCAGCATTATCTTTCTCTGGGGCAGAGGATGTCACATGAATTCAGGGAGGCTTGTTTGACTCATGTTTACAAACTTCCTCTCTTGCTCCTGGGGCTGAGCGATGCATCAGCGGCCAGGCATGGCCTACATGCTCACTCAAGCACACTGCAGTGTGGCTCCAACCTTGCCTTCTCTGCAACTGTCCTCTTGTATATGTATTTTGCTTGTGAGGTGCACAACCTACGAATTTCTTGCATTTTGTAAAGTGATATGGTCAAAGCAGTTTCTTGCAGAATTTTTTCTGGAGTGTTTTTAAACGAAAACGGTATTTATAAATTAGTCACACTCTTGCTTTAGTCATAGTAAATTATGCAGAATATACTGTACACTCTTTACACACTTTGAGAGCCTAACAGCAAATGGCAACCACAGTTCTCAGTAAAAAATAAATATTGTTTTGGCAATAGAAAACGTTTTTTCTAATAATAGATTTTTATTGATTTATAATTTTTTTCTCCATAAAATTGGTATTATTTTATGTAAAAGTACATTATATAAAATGAATAAATTAAATTAATAAAATGATTAATGAAACCAAACAATTAATGAAACTAAATAAACATTTTTATAGCATTATTATAAAATGTTGTTTATTAATAAAACTGAACAATTATAATAAAATATTATATATTTTTATTTAAATAAATAAACCAACCAACATTCTGAATGTCTTTTCATTATTCATTACAATGACTGGGATCCATTTGCAGCTTTATTAATACTCATGGTAGTAGAAGCAGTGGTCAATGCACAGGAAAGGCAGTAGAGCAGGGCAGACAAAATCATAAACAGTTACCAGGTGTAAGGTCGGGGCAGGCGGCAATCAAACAATGATAATCCAATATGAGGTAAACAGTCTGAGGGACAGGCAGAAAAAGATCAGTAATAAAGGCAGGCAGGGTAATAACAATAGGCAGTCCAAAAATACAAGAAACAAATGCTCAGAAATGTTCACCAAGGTAAAACAAGACTTTGCAAAGAGTCTGAGTGTGGGCCTGCTATAAATAGCTGAGTTAATGAGGTCCAGGTGTCAGAGGTGATCAGTGCCAGGTACGGGGCTTATGGGAAATGTAGTGCAGGGAGAATTATCAAAACTCTGCTGATGGAGCCCTCTGATGGCCCGAAGAGGGAGTTATGGTTTCCCATGGGGTCTAGGGGCTGATCTTATCTGGATGGTTGTAGTGGAATTCCTCCACAAGACTGGGGTCCAGAATGTCACCCGCATTGACCCAAGACCTTTCCTTTGGACTGTAATACCTCCCAATCAACCAAATATTGGAGAATTCTTCCCAGGCACCTGGAGTCAAGCAGCTCTCTAACCTGATAGGCCTCCTCGCCTTCAACCAAGGTGGACAGGGGTGTATTCCGGGATGGAACCGCGAAGCTGGTCGGCCTGGTCCTTCTGTTGTCTGACTGCATGCTGAAGATGATGATGAGCTTGGTCCCATGTATCCTCGTCCCTCTGAATCCAATTGTTGACTGCTGGGACATTTGTCGGTTCTCCTGACCAGGGAAATAGAGGTGGTTTATATCCCAGAATCCATTGAAAAGGGGTTAGAGCATTAGAGGGTTTGCAAAGGGAATTCCGAGCATACTCTGTCCACATCAGTTAACGACTCCAGTCTTGTTGGTTCTGACTGCGGTAAGAACAGAGAAATCTGGTGAGTTCCTGCTTGAGTCGTTCGATTTGCCCATTGGATTCTGGATGGTAGCCAGTCAAGCTCACGTTTACCCCTAATGCCTTGAAGAATGCTGACCATAACCAAGAGGTGAATTGAGGACCCTGGTCAGAAACTAAATCCTCAGGTAAACCACAGAAGCGGAAGACTAGTTCACACAGATTCTCAGCTGTTTCTAGTGCAGTGTGAAGCTTAGGTAGGGGAATGAGGTGACAGGCCTTGGAGAAATGGTCTAAAACAGTGAGGATGGTAGTATGGCCATTGGAGTGGGGCAGGACGGTGATGAAGTCCACGGCGATGTGTGACCAGGGGAATTGAGGTATGGGCAGAGGCTGAAGCAGCCCTACTGGTAGTTGAGTGTAGGATTTTGTGTTGCAGTTGTTGCACTGATGTTTTAGATTCGTGGTGTCCCTCCTAAGAGATGGCCACCAGAATCGGTTCTGGAGAATCTGAATGGTGGCGTTAAATTTTCGGTGATAATGTCCCATTGCCTGCCTTGGGTTGAGTCACTTGGCTGTCTTCAAGACGGTTCATGGGTGTTAAGCTCCCTTCAACAAGTGACGCCATTTCTCGATTGCCACCTTCATGGCCATGAGCTCTCGATGTCCAAAATCATAATTCATCTCCGCAGAGTTTAATTTATGTGAGTCGAAGGCGCAGGGGTACATTTTAGCTGGAGGGCCCTGACGTTGAGACAGTACGGCTCCTATCCTGAACGTGGTCATAGCAGTGGTCAATGCACAGATAAGGCGGTAGAGCAGTGCAGACAGAATCATAAACAGTTACCAGGCATAAGGTCGGGGCAGGCGGCAATCAAACAACAACTATAATATACTATGAGGTAAACAGCCCAAGCGGCAGGCAGGAAAAGATAATAACAATAAAAGGTAATAACAATAGGCAGTCAAAAAAAAAATGCTCAGAAATGTTCACCAAAACATGATTTCGCCAAGAGCATGAGCATAGGCCTGCTATAAATAGCTGAGTTAATGAGGTTCAGGTGTCAGAGGTGATCAGTGCCAGGTACAGGGCTTATGGGAAATGTAGTGCAGGGAGAATTATCAAAACTCTGGTGATGGAGCCAGAGTTGGAGTTACGGAAATTCTCTCTGTGACGGTGAATCTGTCTAAAGCAATGTTAATTGCTTGTTAATGTTAATTGCAATGGTTTTCTCCTCTGCACTTCCGCATTCATCACTTCTCACCAGAGCTTGCGCTAAGTCATCTGCTGGAATGCCACTCTTTCGTGAACGTGTATATGACTGTTAGAGGAAGCTAAAGATTACCGTTTATGAAGTTTTAAATCTAGATATTTTTGTTGCACAAACACATAGATTCGCTTAAAAAGGCCTTTATTAAACCCTGGAAACATGTGGAGCACTTTTTAATGATGGATGGATGCACTTTTTTGGGCTTTAAAATCTCAACCCCCTTTCACTGCCATTATAAACCTTGGAAGAGCCAGGACATTTTGTAAATAAGTCTGATTGTATTTGTTGGATGGCTTGATGGTGAGTAAATCAAGGTGATAGTGTTATTATCTATAGTAACAATAACCAGTAGGGGTGTAACGATTCATTCGTTTTCTCGATGCATCGATTACAAACCCTGTCTATTCATATGCATCGATCTTGAAACATGATTTTTGAATCGTGATCTATAGGACTCGTGGCCAGTAATGCTAACGTGAAGTTTTACTTTTCTGTAGTTTGTCAATGGCTCTCTGCATCTTACCAACGGAGTTACCAGAGCCATCTACAGCTGTATTTATTGCATGGAGCAGAAATGTAAGTGTCTAAATCATACGCACAGATCCATTGAATTATAAATGTTTTTAAACAATGCGGATGAACCGAATATACGAAGGAAACTGTTAAAATTAAACACAACATTAACAACGACCTTGAAATAAGAGCGCGAGATTTATCTGATAATCAGATGCATGAAAGTAGCGTTTGTTTCATTAGCAAACAGACATCTGGCGCGTTTTCTCTCAGAGTGATTCGCTGATGGAGAGGAAAAGTTAAATAGAGATGAAGACGTTTTCACACTGAAAGAGAAGCAATCTCACTCTCATAGACGTGCCAGGCCAAATCTGCAGCTAAACTGAATTAAAGCAGAATGAACTGAAAAAACAAAACAAAAAAAACATAAACAATTTATGAATGATGCAGTGCTAATTGACATTTATTACAGTACAGAAACTATAAATTATATTTTCTACCTTATTCTGTGCAGAAAATGTAAATAATTGCTAATTAAATGTAGCCTAGTATATAAAACAATCATAAAATTGCCTTTAGGAAAAAAATACAGATTACAAATGATCGATTATTGTCCAGCAGTGTATTTGATTCATTACAGCTAATTAAAAGTAATTAAAAAATAAGATAATTCCTTGTAAAATAAAAATAATTATAATAATAATAATAATTATTATTATTATATAGGCTACATACATAAAATTATTGTACTTCTGAAATTATGGCTACGCCCCTGGGTGTGACAAAATGTTAGCTTATACATAATACTCTTTAAGCTCTTTTTTAAAAACTTGGCTTACATACATTTTTACGTATGCCATGTCGCATCATTAAACTAGCATTTAACAATGGACAAAAGGTTTTTTTCTAACCTATGGTTCTCTAACCATAAATGCTACTGTAATTTGCCCCCTGACTAAGCATTTAAAGAATTTAGTAGAAGCATTTAAATAATCCCGTGAATGCACTTAATGCAGAATCAAATCGTTATAATCGAATCGAATCAAATTTAATTGTGAATCGAATCGAATTGAATCGTTCTAAATTTGCAAAAAACGTTCTTGAATCGAATCGAAAACCTATGAATCGTAATCGAATCGAAATCGCTGCCTTGCCAAAGATTCACAGCCCTAATAACCAGGTATTTGAGTGTAAACTATAGGCCCATAGTTATCTTTATAAATGTTTGCAAGGGAGCGTATTGGCTGGTACAGAGTGTCTTGTACAGTATACAACAATGGTCGAAGGACTCGGAATGAATCATATTTGCTCTTTAAATAACATTGCCATAATTCTGTGTCTGGGAGGCGTGACATAACACATCGAATCAACTCGCTGTTGTCCTTGCCTTGGGTAGGAGATCTTTCTATTCTAACCACAGGTCTGAGTGACAGCTTAGCCTGCGGCAGAGCTTCATTTTGTACCTGACTCATGTATACTAGAAAACTACCTGGTTTAGCCACAGGCTCAGTAAGCTTAGCTTAACATACATCCACTGGCTTTGCTAGCATGTGTAGTTTTCTTCAAATGTGCTCTGTATTTGTGTTCTGATAAAACTTTAACAAACAAGTTAACAGTTCAAGACTCCCATTTAGTAACAATGGGTGAATATATTCATACTAGCATGTTAATCTTAGCCTACTACTTATGTTAAAGTATGTGTAATGTTTCACTACCTTCATTTTAATGGTTGACACAATCAAAAAACATAGAAAGCTGTCACAGGGGTGGTAACAAAGGGTACAAAAGCTAAAAAGTACATAATTTTACCTATTTACCCCCTAATGGTTTATGTTAGTATTTAAAAAGTGCATATGAGTAGCCTACCATTTAGCTTTTGAACCTTATAAGTTACTGCACAGTGACTTTCCTCTGATAATTCCCTCTTGAATTATTTGATATTATGTTACAATGACCAAAATGGCACATTCGTACTGTTTCATATCATATGCTATTTATTTTAAATTAGTAAGAAGTATAATCTTAAACATGCAGAATTCTAGTATTTAACTCAAAGTTTTTTTTTCTTTATTTGATTAATATTCGTTGGTTGTGTTGTTCATTTAATTATTTAACTGTATTTAGTTTCATATCTCTCACTGTTTTCCTCCTAGTTTCTGTGAATCTGATTCTTGAAGAAAAACACAGAGGCTTACTGAAACTGAAAGTCTGTACCACAAAATAAACAAGACTTCTTGCACGAAAACTAGACCGACTGATTAAATCACATGCCCTGGTCATGACAAGCTTTAATGATATTTAGACAGTAATTACAGCTAACTAACCAGTTTATGGATCAAAAGTTGGGTGCTGTCAATTATTCTGATGGATTGCAAGAATAATTTCATTGTATTTGTTAATTAAAATGATATGTAATGCAGTGAAATAATTGGGAATCCATGCCTGCAACGGAGTAGTTCACTTATTAAAATGATTAATGCAGCTGGATTAGATATTAAACCAAATATTTCTTGATTTTACACACTAAAGTTAAAAAGTACTTCCTTTAATCTAATCCAGACATTGTCTAAGTAAGACCACAGTAGCTTTACTCATTCTGTTCTCTCAGTACAAACTCAGACCAGTGGGCTGAGGAGGATATCAGCGCCATCTCCCACTTTACACCAACAATTCAATGCAGTGTAAAAGGTCCTATAGACAGTCAATGGCAGACTTATAATCAGAGCGATCGGATGATCCAACTATGGTTATACTCTGCCAGCTGCCAGAGTGTGAACAGAAATCTCTCTGTGCTGAAGCTGAATGTTTGGCTTCACCAGCAAAGCACATTGTGGCCCCTTGACAGTGTGATGAGTGTTCAGCATGTGCTAAATGTGACAGTATTTATTCCATATCTTTATAAGCTCTATATATATATATATATAGACTGGAGCGAGGAGTGGATTTTTTAAAAGTCAGCTCATCGAGGTTTTCACTTGCTCAACCACCACTCCATCAAGAGTACAATTCATGCCAATGCCCCGTAATATATATGCATATTTAGCAAGAATTCACATATTAAACATATGAAGCTATAGCCTGATGCAGATATAGCTCTGAAATCAGAAGGTAATAATGACTGCAATAACGAGTGGGATGTTACAGGCTAGTTCTCAAGAGCCATGTTTCCACTGTCGTGCCAGTGCGAGGGCTAAAAACGGGCCGGGTGGTAGCACCGAGGCCAGAATAGCGCAGAGTAAATTAATTTATCAGGACTCAAAAATAGTCACACAGAAATAAATGTATTTCTATTTTATTTATTTATTTTGAACTCTTAAGCATTATGAAAATAGCCTGCTTATTCAGTCGAGTCTGTTTCTGTATATTTGTAGCCACAGCCTATATGTCACATTTAGAATGAATGTGAATTTATAAAAATCTATTTTTATAAAAGCTCAGAACAAAAAAAATGATTATATTTTTATGATAGGCTACGTGTGTCACGGTTCATGAATTCACTGGCTTCTTCGTGTCCCGTGTATTTGTTGTTCTGTGTGTTAGTGGGTGTGACCGCTCGTTATTACTGATCAGCACTCCAGCAGATCTCATTCACCGCACCAGCTGCTGCCAATTCACTCACCTCAAAAACTCATCGCACTCTCCTCTCTTTGTCAGATCGTTGTTTTGGTGTTCACAGTGTTCGTCGTGTGCTCTTCCAGTCCTGTTCCGGTTCCTAGTTCCTGTTCGCTGTTCCTGTGATTCTCGTCGTCTCGTCTGGATGTTCACCGTCACCTGTCTTCACCAGCACGCTGACCATCTAGTCCCTGCACCACCAGCCCACCCGAACTCCAGTATCGCTCATTGACCTTTTCTACTCCTTAATAAAAGAGTTCACTTGCAATTTGCTTCCGCCTCTTGTATCATGACAGAACGATCTGACCAAACGATGGAAGCAGCAAGCGGATCTTCTTCCCCTCTGGAGGAATTTATCAGAGCAAGCATTTCACGGATGGATACCCAGGAGAGGAACATGACGGAGTCGGGTCGGGCCATTCAAGCTCTTGTGGTGCAGGTGTCCGAGCTCACCCAGCAATTGCAAAATCTACGGGCTTCCACTGCGCCACCCACACCGGCCGCCCCTCCCGAACCATCACAGAGCACTTCCCAGTCAGAGCCCCACCTACCGGTCCCCGAGTTATACAACGGTGAGCCTAACTATTGCAGAACATTCCTAACACGCTGTTCGATGCATTTCTCGTTGCAGCCCAGGACCTTTGCCACTGAACGAAGCAAAGTGGCATTCATACTTACACTATTGACTGGGAGGGCAGCGCTATGGGGGACGGCGGTGTGGGAGAACCAAGATCCATGCTGTGCCTCGTTCCAGACACTCGCCGCTGAAATGAAGAGGGTGTTTGACCGCGTGGTCGCGGGAAGAGAAGCGGCACGAATCCTTGGAGACCTCAAACAGGATGGAAGATCAGTATCAGATTACGCGATCGAGTTCCGGACTCTGGCGGCTGAGTGTCAGTGGAACGAGGAGGCTCAGTGGGACATGTTCCTGCATGGGTTGGCTGACCGCGTCCTGAGAGAAATCTATGCTTTGGACTTACCTACCACACTTAATGGGTTGATTGAACTGGCACTTCGTGTGTATTCCCGACTCTCTCGAGTCAAACGGCTTGGATTACCCACTAAATTCTCTGGAGCATCTGAGAGCACGCAATCCAGCGGCGGAGACGCGGTCAGCCCCGTCTATGATCACGAGCCCATGCAGGTCGGGCGAGCTTGGCTTTCCCGGGAGGAGAAGGAGAGGCGGAGATCCCAGGGCCTTTGCCTTTACTGCGGCACGGCAGGTCATTTTGCTTTCAGCTGTCCGGTAAAAGGGCAAGCCCGGCAGTAAATCTGAGGCTACTGTCGGGTGGGATCTCCGCTGAGAAGACGTCATCAACATCTACGCTCCTCCCGGTAAGACTAAGATGGTCAGCCAACATGCACAGCTGTCAAGCACTCTTGGATTTCGGGGCAGAAGGTAACTTTATGGACTATACATTTGCACTCAAAATTCAGATTCCCCTGTTACCTCTCACCCGCACCATTTCTGTTCACGCCCTTAACGGCCAAGCCCTACCTGACATTTCATTCACCACTGGACCCGTTTCACTCATCGTATCTGGCAACCACACTGAGAAAACCTCCTTCTACATTCTGGATTCCCCCCTCGCACCCATCGTTTTAGGACACCCTTGGCTCATCAGACACAACCCTAAAATTGACTGGCAGCAGAGATCAGTATTGGAGTGGAGTAGTAAATGTCCTGTCTTGTCTCTGCCTGTTCTTCTGTTTCTGTTTCTGTGTTTCAGGAGAAAGCAGTGGATTTGTCAAACATGCCCACGGAGTATCAGGACCTGAGGGAAGTGTTCAGTAGGTCTCGAGCTGCTTCTCTTCCTCCACATCGTCCCTAGAATTACTGCCAGGTACGTCTCCGCCTAAAGGCAAGTTATATTCACTTTCTGCTCCAGAAAGAGAGGCTATGGAGAAATATATTTCTGATTCTCTAGCAGCAGGGTTCATTCGCCCTTCCTCTTCTCCGGCGGGGGTGGGGGCGGGGTTCTTTTTTGTGGGGAAGAAGGACGGATCTCTGCGACCTTGTATTGACTACCGGGGGTTGAACAGCATCACGGTAAAGAATACTTATCCTTTGCCGCTGATGACTTCAGCCTTCGAGAGGTTGCAGAGAGCGTCGATCTTCACTAAATTGGACTTACGTAATGCTTATCATTTGGTCCGCATCAGGAAGGGAGATGAATGGAAGACTGCTTTTAACACCCCCAGGGGGCACTTTGAATACTCGGTCATGCCCTTCGGCTTATGCAACTCCCCAGCAGTCTTCCAGGCACTTGTCAATGACGTGCTGCAAGATATGGTCGATCAGTTCATATATGTCTACCTGGATGATATATTGATTTTTTCTTCTTCTCTCCAGGAACATGTGCAGCACGTTCGACGAGTGCTTCAGAGGCTGCTAGAGAATGGGCTTTTTGTCAAGGCGGAGAAATGTGCTTTTCATGCACAGTCTGTCCCTTTTTTAGGGTACATCGTGTCATCTGAGGGAATGCGTATGGATGCTGAGAAGGTTAAGGCTGTGGTGGATTGGTCAAGTCCAGATTCCCGTAAGGCCCTACAGAGGTTTCTGGGGTTCGCCAATTTCTATCGGCGGTTTATTCGCAATATCAGCCAACTAGCCTTGCCTCTGACCGCCTTGACCTCCCACAGAACGACGTTCAGGTGGTCAGATGCAGCGGAGGCTGCGTTTGTCAAACTGAAGCGCCGTTTTGTTTCAGCTCCCATTTTAATTACCCCTGATCCGTCACGTCAGTTCGTGGTGGAGGTCGATGCGTCAGAGGTAGGGGTAGGTGCAGTGCTATCCCAACGTTCTCCCGCATATAGCAGGATGCATCCCTGTGTGTAATTATCTCCACACTCTCATGGGAGGTCGAGTTGAAGGTCAAGACGGCCTTACAAGGGGTAACGCCCCCGGTCGAGTGCCCACCGAACCATTTATTTGTGCCAGTGGGATTACGGTCCGACGTTGTTCAGTAGGGGCATTGTTCCAATGTAGCTTGCCATCCAGGAGTCAGTCGCAATACATCTTTAGTCAAACAACGATTTTGGTGGCCACGTATGGCTCGTGACGTTCACAATTTTGTTTTGGCTTGCTCAGTTTGCGCCACTGGTAAGACTTCCAGTCAACCCCCAGATGGGCTCCTTCAACCGTGGTCCCACATCGCACTAGATTTTGTCACCGCCCTCCCACCCTCTCAGGGTAACACGGTAGTTTTGACCGTGGTGGACTGGTTCTCGAAGGCGGTCCATTTCATTCCCTTGCCCAAATTACCCTCAGCCAAGGAGACAGCGTTAATAGTTGTCAACCACGTCTTTCGGTTACATGGCCTCCCGACGGACGTGGTTTCCGACAGAGGACCCCAATTTGTGTCCAAATTTTGGCAAGAGTTTTGTAAAATATGTTACTAAATGAATACACGATTGTGATAGAGAATAAGAAGCTGTTGTCTGATTTCTCCAAGTGGTTGCATTTACCCAAATTTTTTGCATCGTTTTTAAATATTTCTGCCTTGTATGATGATTATAATCCACATCAGATCAAGTTATTTCAAACAATCTGCTGCTGACTTATTAAAAAAAGTTTTCAATTTACATTTTTTATGCTGGTGTTATAGCGGTTAGCTTTCTGAAATGATCAGCGGTGCTGACGCTCTATATTTTTATTAAAGCTCCTGAACAAAAAACATTATTATATTTTTATGACAGGCTAGGTGGTGCTAAACTCTCGAGATGAGGCTTATGACAGATAAAATATGTTACTAAATAAATAATCAATTGTCATAGAGAATAAGAAGCTGACGTCTGATTTCTCGTGATTGCATTTATCATGTTTACTATGGTAGCGTTAATGTTTAGCGTGCACAGTAGCCTATTTTACATCGCTTATAAATATTTCTGCCTTGTTTAGTGATTATAATCCACATCGGATCGAGTTATTTCAAACACTCCTGCTGACTAAGAGTGAGTTTTGAGCTCAACTTATTTTAAAAAGCCTTTAGTGCTGGAGTTATATAGCTGTTATCTTTCTGAAATGATTCGTGCTGACGCTCTCCAGACACGGAGAAACTCCGTCTATGTTCATAACCACTCCTCTAGCCCGAGCTGGCCCGCTTTGGCCCAAGGTTTTCGTCGGGCCAAAAAACCCTGGCCGATGGACACGAGGAAGCCCCGATGAGGCACGATCAAGCCCCGGAAATGACAGTGGAAACGCGACTGGCCCTAGCACACTAGCATGCACGGTTTTAGCCTGACAGTGGAAATGCGGCGAAAGGGTTTGTCTGTTCCTTTTACTGAGTATTTTCGGGTTAAAGTATGATTTAAACAGGTACAGCACATTCACATGCAATCGGTTTCGCAATAATGCATCCAAACAAATGTAATCTTGCAGTGCGTCTTCATCTGTATCTGATTTTGAATCAACAGAAATCTGTAAGAAATACATCGATCTGTAGTTAAAATAACTGATGAAAATGTACTTTTTTTTTTTTTTTTTTGGAGCGTAGTGATTATTAAATGCTCAGAGGGGAAATTGTTGCTCACATACTTTGGTTGAGACAAGGCAGGATAGATCCATTGTTTCATGTTATTTACGCCAAATTCTGACCCTACCATCTGAATGTCGCAGCAGAAATCGAGATTCATCAGACCAGGCAACGTTTTTATAATCTTCTATTGTCCAATTTTGGTGTGCCTGTGTGAATTGTAGCCTATGTTTCCTGTTCTTAATTGACAAGAGCAGCACCCAGTGTGGTCTTCTGTTGCTGTAGTCCATCTGCTTCAGGGTTTGAGGTGTTGTATGTTCAATGATGGTATTCTTCATACTCTGGTTGTAATGAGTGGTTATTTGAATAATGTTGTCTTTCTATCATCTCTAACCAGTCTTCCCATTCTCTTCTGACTTCTGACATCAACAAGGCATTCTCTGTAAACCCTAGAGATTGTTGTGTGGGAAAAAAACTGTATATCAGCAGTATTTGAAATACTCAGAACAGTCCGTCTGGCACCAACAACCATTCCACATTCAAAGTCACTTAAATCCTCTTTCTTCCCCATTCTGATGCTTGGTCAGTTGCTGCCATGTGATTGGCTGATTAGCAATTTGTGTTACAAAGCAATTGAAGAGTTGTATCTAATAAATTGGCGGGTAAGTGTGTGTGTATATATTATATACTATATCCAACTAAAACCTCAGATTCAGGGTTTTATGAGCTTATATATGGTGGCATCCTGGAAAGCTGAACACTCACTGTTCCCAGCAGCCCTCAGATGTACTGCACATATCTGACTCTGGGTCACTGCCTCTCATGGCTGCATGCTTCCATGCGCTTGCTCAGGGGCCAATGGACCCAGTCGTCCTGAAACTTACTTCCTGTTCTGTGTGCTCTCAGGCCTCTGGGCGCTCTCGTCTCATACCACCCATTATGGAAGGGCTTTGTCAGGAGGAGATATGCGTTTAGATGTATTTTTTAAATTAAAAAAATTAAGGCAGGAACATTTTTAAAAATGATATAGGATGGTATGTATAAATGTATTTAAAAAAAATAAAATGATAATATGATAATATAATTAAAAAAATGAACAGTAACATTAAGAGAACTCACAAAAGTTATCTAGTCTTTGAAAAAGTCCTCAAATTGTTAGCACAAAAGTTTTTTTTTTCTGAAATATTTTAGTTGGATGTTCATCTAATTACACACACTACTTTTGACAGAACGTTCACAGAACATTCAAAAGTAACATTCCAATAATGTTTGCAAAATGATAAAACAGAATGTTCCCGTAATCAATAACATTTGGTTAACCAAAAAAAGAAGAAAAAAATAAAAATAAATTTAACAGAACAAATCAGGTATTCTGCACTAATGTTATGCTGATTATATAATCCACTGTGAGTCAATGCACAGTATGTTTTAATATGTATTAATAAATGTGCTCTTGTGTTAGGTATTCATGGATTTTCTGAAATAGATGAGTTGGATGTTCTTATAATGTTCTTTAAGCTTTTCTGCTTGTTTCTGAACATTCAGAGAACATTAAATTGTAATGCTTCCTTAATGTTTGCATAAAGTAATGAAACAGAACATTCCCTTAATGTTTTCTGTAATATTTGCATAACCATTTTTTTTTTCTTTTTACTTTCAGAGAACATTTAGAAATAGCTTTTTAATAACTTAATGGGAACGTTAGCAAAACAGATCTTTGTTAGCTGGAAGGGAGGTGTAAAAGTCAGAGACAACACGGAAACTTAAGCATTAAAATAATATTCAAATTTGTATTATTTTTTATATATTCAAAGAAGTTTTATGATGAAATCAATGTCATAAACCTTGAAGATCCTGCACTATTTCGCTCTACTTAAATCCTCCCCTTTTCCCTTATAATATATTGCGGATTTCATAATCCACAGTTAGTCAGTGTATAATATTTATATTTATTAATAAATGTACTCTAGGGTTAGGTCTGCAGTACACAAGGGTCCCCTATTAGACTTCAGCTGATGTTCTGTGTGATCTTCTATATATACCAGGTCAAATTATACATCTGCATTTTACATGTTTACCACAGAAAATGTATGGAATGTATTTATAGCCTTTATGGAAAAGCTTTTGGATTTGAACTCCGTTCCCCCACATGCTCGTAATTTTTTAATGCGAGAATAAATCCTATTCACCCAGCAGGACTTTCAAAAAATTGCTTGCTCAAATGATCTTTACCGACACTAAAAGGGTCTCCAAATGGGCATTTGGGGGAACAGTAACGTCAGAAACAGCTTTTCTCTCATCCCACAGAACAAGAGTGGCATAGTCTGTTTCATTTTTTTGATTTTAAGACTTCTTCTGTTACTTTATGTGGTCTGAAGACAGGGTCACCGACAGCCATAATTATTCAAAGCCTTTGACAAAGAGCCATGTGTAAATTTTAATGAATAGTTATTTTGTCATCATCTACTCGTCTGCACATTGTTTGTCTATACAGCTAAAGTCAATAGGGTTCAAAACAAGAACTTTCATTACAAGAACAGCTTTCAATTCTTCAAAACATCTTTTGTGCTCCAAAAGAAAGGAAGTCATATAGCTTGGGGACGACATGAGGGCGAGTAAATTTTGACAATTGTGAAATGCCGCAAAAAAAACGTAAAATGATGGTAAATCTGGCCACAACATTTTCAAGTTTAATCAGAAGTCAAAATAAACAAAGTACCTAGAAAAGTATTAACACACCTCTCCTCTACAAGTCACATGATTTGAGCAATCACTCACATCCATAACAGTTTTTGTTTGAAAACTCTGGGGTTGCGTTTCAGTGGAAACAGTGCAAAACTGAGACTTTTTAAAAAGCTGAAAAAAAAGTGAGATTGCTCCTTGTTAGCTGCAGCGATTTTTTCCAAAACGATTTTTTCCAACTGATGAACAATAAAATAAAATAAAAAACAATAAAAAGCCACGCCATTGTTTTAAAAAACATACTTTTACGCTCTCAGAATGTTTCATGAATGCATTTTTCTATCACAGTTTGCTACTTTTCCATCATTTGTAAACATTTTAATGGCTATTGCTCTTGCGTCTCGCGTCTTTTGTAGCATCTCACACAAGAGCGCACTTGTGTGAGATTCTTTTTAAGAATCTCAACTTCAGCATGCAGCACGGCTTATCGATGTTCCAAAACAGCGGAACAATCAGAAGACCCTGGAGGCAGGGCTAGCGTTGCAAGCTTTTGTTTATGCTAGCAAGTTGGCATGGCACCTGTTTTATTTGACACAAAATTGTGTTTTAAGACACAAAGACACGTTCTGTGTGAACAACCCCTTAGTACGTTCTTAGAAAGCGTCCCAAGGATGTTATTTGTACTTGATGAACGTTCTAAGAAACTTTATTGTAACCTTTAAATACTATTCTAATTATGACAAGAAAACGGAGCATTCCAATATTCTTAGAAATGTAAAAGTAAACATTCAGATAACACTATATATTGTAGGAAAAAATAAAGGTAACATTTTACAAACATTTCCATTCGCACAATTTTGTATAACTACTTGCGATATCGCTCCTATGAGTCGCTGGCGTTATAGTTTTAGTTGTATAAACTCTGCTATTCTTTTCAATTTAAAAAGCATCATATCTTTTTCACTATAAATATCGATGTTGATGTGAACTGGCCTTTAGTGTGTAGAATCTCAAACCCTAAGCACAGAATGAGCATCACTTGACATGCTAAATCGCTAATACTTAATGTCATACAGTTATAGATCTTTAAAAAGGGGGTTTCAATTGCTCTTTCCGTGAGTAACCAAGCACCATGCCAGCTTCCCGTCCCAGCCTTCGGCACCAGGCTGGGCTCATCCCAGCATTGATTAAAGGTTTGCGCTGCCGCCCGAGGGGATCTTTGAATAGACAACTTCCTGTAGTTTAAGGCCAGTGATTAACCAGCCAACCCCCTTATTCCCACCAGACCCTGTGCCTTTGTGAGCAGTATGTCTCGCCTCCTCTTACTTAGAATGCGGAGAGAAAGAGCGAGTGAGAGGGTTTGACAGCCAACTCAAACACACAAGGCCAATAATGGACCTTCTATTGTTAGCTGCTTCATTGTTGCCTAAAAGGGCTAATATTGCTACGACCCGGTCGCTATAAAACTCCAGAGCAACAAGCCCTTTGCTACAGGGAGTTGTTCTATCATTATGATGCGCCTGAGGCCCCTCACCCATAATTAGAGGCTATTTTCATATAGAGACCTCTTTAGCATGACAATTGGTCAGCCATTGTCAGAACGTGGAAGGTACAGAGCCAGAAAGATGAATTGCAAACAGATTGATGGTTAACATTTTTATTAATTATGTTTTTTTTCAGCTGTTGAATACTATATACACACACACACACACACACGCACACACACACACACACACATATATATTAGTGCTGTCAACAATTAATCATGATAAAAGTTTTTGTTTGCATAATATATGTGTGTCCTGTGTATATTTATTTGTGACCCTGGAGTCTTAAGTCTCTGGGGTATATTTGTAGCAATAGTCAAAAAAACAAAAAAAAAACAAAACAAACATTGTATGGGTGAAAATTATTGCTTTTTCGTTTATACCAAACATCATTATGATATTAAGTAAAGATCTTATGTAAATTTTGTAAATTTCGTTCCATAAATATATCAAAACATAATTTCTGATGAATAATATGGACAACATTTGGAGAACTTCAAAGGCGATTTTCTCAGATTGCAGATTTTCAAATAGTTGTATCTCGGCCAAATATCGTCCGATGCTAATAAACCATACATCAATGGAAAGCGTATTTATTCAGCTTTCAGATGTTGTATAAATCTAAATTTTTTACAATTTACTCATAAGACTGGTATTGTGGTTCAAGGTCACATTTATTATGTGTATATAAATACACACACATAAGAGTATACATATTGAAAATAAGTTTTTACATGTCTATATTTCAATTCATGATATATATATATATATATATATATATATATATATATATATATATATATATATATATATATATATAAATTGAAAAAAAAAATCACTTCAAAACTATTGATTTGTGAATGCATTTTTTTCACATTTATTTTCCATTAGCTATTAAATAAATAAACAAACAAACTGTTCAGCTACTATTTATGTCTTTTTATTTTTTTGTGAATGCAACAACAAAATAAAATAAAACAAGTCGTGAACATTTTTTGGTGGGTGTTGAAAGTGAGGAGAATTTTTTTTGGAGAACTTAAGTTTGTTTTCTTGTTTACGGTTTTGTGTATGTGTGTAGGTGTTGAGATCTTCATTTAGAAACAGGTGTCTAAAAAAAAAAAAAAAAAAAAAAATTTTCCACTGCTCAGTTTTCATTTTAACCAGCATCATAAATACTGTAAGTGACGGAAAATTTTCTGATGTTTTTCACACTCCTCCACAAGCAACAAATGTTTCATATCTAGCTGCCGCTGTCAAATAAATAAATAAATAAATAAACCCATTGGAATAAATAACCAATGTAAATAAAGGAAATATAAAATTATATTTACTCATATATGTATGTGTGTGTATGTATTAATTTATTTGGGATTTAGTTAATTTGAGCAACATTTGGGCTTTTTTTTAGCCAACATGTTTATTACATTCTTAATCTTAATTAAATGTAAAAGACGTGAGAGACACTGAGCCATTTTACTTTGTTATTCATCAAGACTTTTCCTCGTATAGGCAAAATTGCTCTTCTCACATGTGTAAATAACTGTGGCCCCCTCGGGCTGAAGAGTATTGATCTTCCTTTGCTTACTCACGGCCACCATTGGCCCCTGTGGTGAATGAAAATGACACAGAGACCTCAAGCCGCCACCTGCTCAACACCTCGCTTTGTCTCAGCCTGGTGACATCATCTGACCCTGGGAACATGGGGCCCCTTTTGTGTGACCTTCGATTTGACTGAGCACCTCTTCCTGTGGTTGGTGCCTTCAAGCGACAATAACTGGAGCAAAGTGTGTATCAGCGTATGAAGTCTTCAAACAGGTAAGACACATGTTTGAGTCACTGTAGAAAAACAAAAACAAACTGTAATATATTCAAATGGGATGGAGGGGGGGGGGGCACTGTCAGAATGCAAATGTTTTTATATAAATATAATACATTTACAATTTATGTTAATTTATGCTATATACATTTTACAAATGTGTTAAAATTATTGTATATTTACAATTTATGCAAATTTATGCTTAAAAAATATACAATGTGTTAACGTTTTATATATAAAATGATGCTTATTAAAAATTAATAATCACCTATTAATTTGTTTGCATTGAATATGTATATTATTCTACTTCTACACACACACACACACAAAACTGGAATTCTATATTTTATATATATATATATATATATATATATATATATATATATATATATATATATATATATATATATTATATTTTTTATATTTTATTTCTATATTATTTTTTATGAAATTTGTATATTTAATTATTTATTTTAAAATGCTCATTTATAATTAAGAATTACCTGACTAATTAATTAAAAAGAAGAATTAAATAATTAACAAAATAATTTATGCCACAAAATGGTCTAATTTTTTATTTCTGATCATTTTTGTAAAGGCCGTCAAATATTGATCATATTATTTTGTCAAGAACAAAAAAGGACTAAAGTAGAACAAATACTTTTGTGCTTCAGCTTGGCTCACAGATGTGTGCGTGTGAGTTTGCGTGTGTTGTTTTTGGGAGTATGTCTGCGGGGCAGCTGCGTCTGAACTGCCCCCCCTTCTTACAGGATGTGACATGGCTGTCGGAGTGTGTGCTCATCACTCATATGCTACACAGAACATGCTTAAAACACACACGCAGCCGGCTTTAATTATTACATAAAACGTTGAATACTGCCTGTATAAAAAAAGCATGAGGACAATAAAAATATGAAAGGCCTCTTTAAAATCGCTGTAGATTTGCTTAAGCATAAACAACTCCGCTTTTATTTGAGTGAAAAACAACAGCAATGCTAATGCTAATGCTAATTTTGGCACATAATTCGAACATCTGCTTCCAAACGGACCCCTGAACAAGTACACCACTTGGCCTGATCAAATTATGGGAGTAATTATATCCTAATATCCACAATTCCTTTGTTTGGTTCATGAAGGAGAAAGGAGCAGATAGCAGAGGTCCCTGATGCCAGAGCTCTCATTGTGCCCAGGGTTAAATATAACTGAGTGGAACCTCTAAAGCAAATCGGATCTGAAAGGCAGGCAAAGTCGAGAGTACGCAGCTGTCGGCAGAAACATGTATTTTTTAAAGGCTGCCCCTAATGATTCGAGACAGTTGGCAATTACGTAAGGCACACTTTTAAGGCCACTGCGGCGTGGCACAGCCGTCCCTGAAGCTCACTGGCATGTAATGTGTGTTTGAGGAAGCTGGCCTCTAACCAACATGAGAACGACAACATACACCCAGGGGGGAAAGAGAGGAAGAAAAGAGGGAACACAAGTGATAGACGAGCCGATGACGGTGACCGACAGAAGACTGTGAAATGCACATTTGCTTAAAGTGAAACACACACACAGAAACGCAAATGAACTCTGTATTTTAGGCTCCAAATAACTGACAATAAACCTAACCGATAGTATTACCAAAAGCAAATGTGATTTAGAAACACAATTGCTGACACAATCACACCATTTTAGATTGCTTTTGCAAGTCTTTGAGCTCTTTTATTGTGAATTGTGTTTCATTGGACTCGTATCCGATATTCATCATTACATATGCAATGTTGTAGCGGGTGCGCTACAAAGTAAGTTTACATAAAAAAAGTCGTATATATGAAACTGTAAACATCAAAATGTGTTATTTTACAATTTATACACAGTTAAAAGTATTTTCAGGACATAATATAGTATTGTGCAAGGAACCATGGGGAAATGCATTTTTATTAATCAATATCGAATCTGCCTGGAAGTATATAGTTTGTGTCCAAAATGAAACCTCCCTTGCATTTGAAGCATTTTCAAACTAAGTAACTTTCTGTTTGTTAACGTCATGAATCTGCATGACTCTAACCCGATCTCCTGAAAGTGCGTACAAATAGTACGCCAAATAAAAATTTAAATTCATGGTATAGACATGCAAAAATTGACTTTGGCATTATGCAATGGGTAGGTTTAGGGTTGTAGGGTAGATGCATCTCATATGTACATGAAACCGTATCATATTCACTCCAACAAGTTTCGTATCATATGCAAGCAAAAACTGCTTATTATATACACGCCAAACAGATGCCTATTGCTCGCATGGCCATTTGAATCCACTACAAAGTCTGCACAGAGAATTCTTTTTGCGCAACAAATTCCTGATTGTGTAGATTCTCATTGAAATGCCTGGATTTGCCACAATAATTGAACAATGTTAAATGTGACCGCACATTACTAATAGTGAAATGTAATGCTGACTAGCATTATATTTAGGAGTGTAAAGCTGATATAAACTAAACTGTTACAAAAACCTTTTTGATATGTCTCACCTCCAGGAAATATGACTACACGGAAACAAAAACAGTTCTTGTAAGGTCATAAATGAGATTTAAAGTCTATATAGACTACCTAAAATGTCATAAACATATCTTCACCAGATATGACATCAGTGTTCTGACTCAACATATAAACTGAGAGACAATCAAGTGCCATCAAAAACACTCTTTTTCAATATTTTCTTATTAGACGTCAGAAATCATTCATTTTTAACAAGGTAAATGAAGCTTATTGGAAACATTTTGAAATAATTAAACGTCATATATTTGCAAGCTGTGCATTAGCAGTACTCCAATGTAAAATCAACCATCCAGCCAACAAACAAAAATAATGATATAACTGGACTTTTCTTATGACTCAAACGTACCGTAACAAGAATGATGATGATTTATTTAATAAGCTGTATCTTAATGAGCAATCAAAGATGCAAAATCAGGTCAGGATCGGAAACTGTCAAATTAATGAGATTCAATACCTTGCATTTAATTGGGACCCAAGTATCTTTCCATTTCTTGCACAGGTGAACAGAATAACTAGATGCATTTTTGCAATAAAATAAATATCTTTTTTACATAAGATCTGCCCAGGCATAATTTTAAGCAGAAATCCTGCCCAGCTGAGCCTCCACCAGTAGAATAAAATCATTACAGCGCATTTAGACCAGCCATAGATTTCCCAATATTATTTCAAGACGACGCCATATTTCCTTATTTACTACTGTGATGTGCCAATGATATATCCCCAGCCATAAATAATAATCCATATTTGAAATGTTAATGAGCCCCGGGAAGAAAAGCCTTGGGCGATTCAGCCCCAACAATGGGAAAATATGGCATTCAGGCTCTACAATGGCTCAAATGTAGCCCTTATTTGCATTTCTGTTGACAAATTATTGCTAATATGGAAATATTTCTCCGGAAACAGCCGGCGAAGTTTGTCTCCCGCTCTGCTTCAAATCATTTGTAAATTTCGAGTGGATTACCTCCTTTTGCCGTGGCATAAAAACCCCTCAGATATCACAAGTGGTGAAAGGGTTGTCAAACTGGTTTCTAATCTACGAGGGGGATTTAAATAAGTCTTGAATCACGTTTCAGCCTCTGCCTTACCCCTGCCGCAGCCCTCCCCCGCTCCGCTTTTCAAGACGATCGCTTCTTCTGGAGCTTTCGCTAAGTGAGATTAATTCCTGAATCATAAATAACTCGGAACAAGTCTCCGGAGAGCCCTGTAGCTATGGCACATCAGAGACACGTATGCTATACACGGGGTCACGTATTTTTATATCTAGTATCAATTTGTAATGCTTTCTTTGTTTTAATAGACTGGGAAGCCGTTAATAATACTGACGTAACAAAACTGATGTTAGAAAGCTCAGTCGCACTCGGAGGGTCAGCAAAACTTCTTTAATTGTTGGCTATTAAACGCATATTTCAAATCAAAGCTGTACCTGACAAGGCACAATCCACAATAATTATTGAGTTGTTGATAACAGCGAGTTGAGGTTGGAGGTTGAGCATCGTTCCTCTGGGGTTCCTCATGGTCCAAGAGACGCTTAGGAATCTTCTCATTACTGACCAGTTTTAGAAGTTTGCTAGAAGAAAGAGAGGGAGATAAATGCTGCTGTTAGATGTATTTGATATTTTTACTTACGCTGCTATTCTAAAGTAATGTACCATAGCTTCCAGAGAGCGCTACATGAGGAATTTAGCATTAAAATAAGATAAAACCACTCTGAAACACCTACTGGGCTATTTTACGTTGACAGCATGAATTTCTTATCACTAAGAAAATACATTTTTTACAAATAGGTACATGTTTTACCAACTACGAAGTTCAGCACTTCCTGCTTTTAATATCTGAACAATTACTTCAACAGGACACAGCTGACCACTTAACCCCCTTTCACATTGAGATTCTGGAAAATACACAGGTAATGTGTCCCGGCAATTTTTCCTGGATCGTTAGATTTTGGTTCATTCGCACCGCCAGTGATTTCCCAGAATCTGTGCATGCGTGCACACACAACCTGTAAAGGTCCCGTAATGACACGTGACATCAGGATGTGATGGGTAATGTACGAGTCGAAAACTTTAACGTTCACTGAAGCTGATGTATTTGCATTCAGACAGAAAGCAATCTGCCAGTTTTCCGGGACCAACCTGCAGTGTGAAATGGGGTTTAGAAAGACCTGTGAAGCTACTTATGCTCACATCAGATAGTGGGATGAACTCTGAAAGTGCTGTCCTTTTTATTTGGCAAAACGTGTATGTGTTGAAACAGCTTATTTAAAGTTTCATTTAATAGGTATTTAATAGCAGGTACAATTTTACCATTTTAAACTGTTTATGAAAATCCATCCACCTTTTGCAAAATCACAACCTAGCATTAATGACCGCTGAGTCAACACTGCGAATAACCGGAAAACAACCAACTAAAATAAAAATTAAAATATTTGTTTTCCTGCTGTGATACTGTAATAGTATAAGCAGTTTTCTTTTGGCTGCCATTTCTGACCATAATTTCCACAAAATCTGATTAGAAATGCAAGTATGTAGACATCAGAACACATGAATTGAATTACAGAACCTCAGAAACACACATTGCATCCAGAAGCATTAGCAGCAGAGTTGACCTAAACCTGCTTGACCTCTGCTGGACGACATGCTGTTTATTTGAATTAGTTTGATATTCTTTTTCAGCATCAGGGCCTGCTGCGTCTTGTGTTTACTCCTGAGAGAGGGCTCAAAATAAACAAGTATAAACTTGCTAATACTCATCCCTGCAGAATTATGAACGGTTAGTCACTGTGGTCTTAAAGGGACAGTACACCCAAAAATGAAAATTCTTTTTTTATTGCACACCCTCATGTCGTTCTAAACACATATGACTTTGTTTCTGCAGTGCAATGCAAAGGGAGTTATTTTGTAAAGCTTCCTTACTTTTTTCTCTATACAATGAAAGTGAAAAGTGACTGGAAAGACCACAGAGGTATATATATATATATATATATATATATATATATATATATATATATATATATATATATATAACATATAACATGATTTGAATGCTTTTGCTAATCTTCTAGATTCATATTATGGTTTGTCTGAAAAGCTGAAAACTTCCAGTAATGTTGCAGTAACGTTTGATGTCAATTTTGGCCAGCCCTATTGATTTTATTGTATGGAAAAGAGCAGCCATGACATTCCACACAATAACTCTTTTTTTGTGTGTGTTTATACACACACACACACACACACACAAATACTTTAGAACAACATTGAGAGTTTGCAAAAAAAATCATTTTTATCTGAACTATTCACTGAGATAATGTAAAAATTTTTAGAAGCTCCATCAACTATTTAAACACAGAAATAGCTGATATAGCTGGTCACGTTTTTGAAGGCTACTTGAATCTCGTACATATTAATACACTCTATGAGAATGAGCCAGGAGGCACTTCATGGCTATCACCACAGAGGCTTGTTCAAACGTTGCTTTGGATTTGTCAATGCCTGTGAATAATTATTTGTCCAAAAGACGAACTTAAATGTGGCTTTGAGTGCCAGATGTGGTAAACAGAGCTGAAGGCTCTGACAGGCTTGACAGCGACTTTGACGTTAATCTGACTGCTGTGTAACGGTCGCATCGCCGTGTTTGTATTCATGCATAATTGCCTAATTAGTTTTAATGTAATATAACTATAATTACTTGTCATTACATTCGTCCCCAGACCACTAATTTACTGTTTTATAAAGGCATTCACCCATAATTCTAGGTGAATGAGAGGAAGCAGGGAAAAGGTAGATTAAACATGGGTTTGTGTTCGGAGGGTGTTAAACAGCTGTGTTTACATTGACCAGTGCTGGGAGTATTAGGTAGCACTGCAGAGACTTGCCAACGTTTTTGACCAGTCGCTAATCATCTGCTCCCGGCATTTTATGTTTCACTTGAGTCCATTAATCAAACTCTCAACCTGTTTTTGTTTGAATTGTAATTCATTTGCTTTTCAAAGTCTATTGAATTAACCTTTTTAAATGCACAATGCTAACCACTGCTGCTTAACACATTCTTGACTGAACCTGCACGCATTTTCATTAATAAAGAATTGCAGGACATTGTTCAGACGATAGACTATAAAAGCTTTTTCTGCCCTTGGATAATAATAATAATATTAACAACAGAAAAAAAGGAAAAATGCTAAATTGTGACTTTTAATCTCATAATTTGGATTTCTGAGAAGATATGTGAGGTATAAACACAGTTCTCAGACGAAATGTCTGAATTGTGAGACAAACTCGCAATTGCAAGAACAAAAGTCAGAACTGAAATAATAAGTCACAATTACCTTAAGACTTTTGTTCCGTGGTGAAAAAACAAAACAAAACAAAAAACAACAGTTGCAAGATGTAAACTCAGAATTTTGAGAAAAAGATCGGACTTGCGATATATGAACTCAGGCCTTTTACAGTAGTGCGTTTTCATTTTAAGATGGCATTTTAGAACAAAAACGATCCACATTTATACTGGAATTTCAGCTGCGTTTCAGAATGATACATAATTGAAAACGCATGTCACATGACCATTCATGCACACTGGGCATGTGCGTAAAAGTTTAAATAAGAAGTCGGTTGCTATTCACTGGAAGGTTCAACAATGAGCATGATGGCAAGGAAAAGCAAGGACTTCTTAATGTGGACAGATAATGAGGTGGAATTGTTACTCAAAGTAACTGATGATTATAAGGCAGTCGAAAATGTCGATTGGGAGTCAAAACAAATACAGCAACATACTCGACAGAGACATGATACGGTTACACAGAGATCACGTGGTCAGCCACGCCATCATTTTCGAAAGTCTCTATTGTAGTCCTTTTAAACTGAAACGCAACCCCGGAGTTTACAAACTAAAAAGCAGAGTTTTAGATAAAGTCTCAGTTTTTGAACGTGGAAAATGCTGGAGTAGTGTAAACCATAGGGGTAACAGAAGCAAAGGTTATGCATTTTAAAACTAAACTGCACTAGTGATAATGTAAATGCTTTCAGAATTCTGAAAACAAAACATCAGAATTTCGAGATTTTTGACATTTCGAAATTTGGAATAGCGAGAATTGGAATTCTGAGTTCACAATTCTGACTTTTTTTTTTACACACATTTATGAAAAAAGTCAGAATTATAGGAAAAAAGGGGACAAAAATTTATTTAGAATCCTTGAAAAACACTTATTTAAGTAAAATAAGAAATCTCTGATTTCTATTTATAAAAGCCTAGCCGTCATATCCTCAATTTGGTCAAGGGGTTGCAAATTACATGAGAGCAGGTCATTTCATTTGTGAATTGAAATAATATTAATGACTGTAATTATGATCACAATCACAACAGTGCGTGTGTGCCGACCTGCATACCGTCATCTCAAAATGTTTTTCAAAATCAGCATCAGTTTCCCAATTTATGAACCGCTCTACTGACTTAATGCAATGGCCTTTTTCATTATGTTAAAAAAGTACTTCATTGAGTTGAATTGCAGGCGCTGAGCACAAGAGTCATTTCATGTAATTTATTGGATGTTTCCCAGCACACACATTATTGGCTCTTTATTCAAAATACAATGAATCCAGGTAAATGGAACAAAACTCTTACTGTGAGCCATCAGCGACCAGCAGAAATCCCAGCAATTAGTTCATCTCATTCATACTGTACTGGATCTACGACTGGAAAATGTTTATGCAATATTTACACAGCCACCAGATTTACAAAGATTTACAAAGCCAGATTTTATCGGCTTGTGGTATACAGGAGTCAATGCAAACGCTAATGGATTTTAATTCCCCTCATGAAAAGTGCCATTATGAATCGGTGCTTATTTAGCTACAAAACTATCTACCATGTCTAAAAGAAAACATATGGCCAAGAATGTCAGCTGGACGATTCAGTTCACATGCTCTTGTTACAGGTCACTGCTCATTGAGCATGTAGATTATGTGCTCTTTCAAATGTGTAGGCATGCGACGCATATGTATGCATTTCTGTGAAATCTGGGTCAGTTCCTATAGCTAGAAGATCTACATAGTAAAGAACTTTGCTACTAAATAAGTATTATGCTTTGGTTGGTTCTCGTTTTGGTTCAAATAACCTATTCTGATTCAATTTCCTAATAGATGATAAAACCAAAGGCATTTACTGTGAAATAAAGGCAAGAAAACATCTTTCTATTGAGCCATCCTCGTGCTGTACTTAACATCTCAACATCTACAGCACGACTGCGGTAGACAGATTTACCGTCCTTACAAATTTTGAGTTGTTTTTTTAAGGATTCATTTAAAAAGATCCATGAACTCCTAAAGTAGTTACCATTTGAATAATTCCCTTAACAAACTAACTGAATTCGTCAATCTTGTTTTTGAATCAGTAGGTGGCGACATATAACACTGATTCATCCAGGAATAAAACAACTACTCATTTCTACTTTGTCTTCCTTTGGAACTTCAGAGATACTAAAAAATAGAATTTATAAAACACAGAATGCAAAAAATGAATCAAAATCAAATCGAAAGCTTCAGAACTGAATCAATATCCAGTTATGTTTACAATGACGTTCAATTAAAAAAATAAGAATAAAATAAGATAATAAAAAGAAATGGCTGTTAAAAAATAGTAGCTGCTCTCGAACAGTAGTCATATCACTCCTCTCTCTCTCTCTCTCTCTCTCTCCATGTCTGTGCTTGAAAGGGAATTATCTTATGTGACGTTATGAGAACGTCTGCTACAATATCCTAAACATGTCTCAGGCTGCAGCAGTGATCACAGTATATCTCCTCACTCAGATAATCCTTATTACATACTGTATGTGTCGCACTTTGATCAAATCAAACCCGTTTTGTTCAGTATGTGACCTTGACTAAATCTGCCACTATTCAGAAAGGTAAAAATGAGACTTGGGTCTGTTTGTTCAGAAATAATGATGCATGAACAAGAATACTGTAGAACAAGAGAAGGATAGGTTCACAGGTATAGGCCTGACAGTGACTTCGGTAGCAGACCGGCTGTGAAAGGCCCATCTGCCTGGGAGGTTTTTGCATGGCGTGCCGCCATCTTGCCTCGCCTGACCCCCTCTAAGTACAGCCTTTGAGGTTTCTCTGGGGTTTAAAAATACTCTCCGCCAAATTCTTCTCTCTCACTGGCTTCAGATGGCAGGCGAATCTGAGCACTGAGCTTTCCACATAAACATTGACAATTTTTTTTTTTCTCTTCCTACTTTTTCCCCTCACGATTTGGAACAAGAGAGTTCCAAAAATACCAGGTGTGAACAGAGAACACCAGTGTGCTCACCTCCGTCTGGAGCGCGTGTCTTTCCTAACACACTCTCTGACGCTTTATTATTCACAAAACCTATGAATGCATTATACAATACACTTGACATTCACTAAAACCTATATGTAGAAAGCATCATGTTTTAATTTATTGATTAAGTAAACACTAAAGTCATTCTCTGAAAGGAGGGCCATTATTTTGTTGTTTCGAAGTGTTATGAATAAAGAAAATGCACCTACAATGTTTATATCATAGGCTACTTTTCTAAGGTAGAATACACACTAAACTTTTTTTTTATTTTTTTTATAGAAATGCAACCTCAGAATTTTTCTAAACTCATATCTACCATATTTCTTCCATCTAGTCACAAACAACATAATAGATTGAATAATAAAAAAAAAAAAAAACGTATATGCAGGAGATTCTGCCATTTCAAAATAAAATTGTTGCTTTACTTCATTATTTAGGCTTATGTTTCTAGCATTAGTGTTAGCAACAGTATGACATTTCTGTGAATAGTGCAAAACACTGGTAAAACCTATCATGCATAATAAACCAACATATTAGGAACTTACCAAGTTTTAAACATGTCTCCTCTGAAGACTTGCTTGAACATCTTGCGTCCTCTTGAACAGGTTTTATGATTATTTAAAGTGACATTATTTTTAATAAAATAAGTGTTGTGACTCACAGCGAGGTCTGATTATTCTGTTTTAAACCTAGATGTTTTTAAGATACATTTTAAGGTTTAATCATTTTATGCATTACTAATACATTTATTAATATTTCAAATATATATTTTTTTATGAATGGCAATGCAAACATGTCAAAATGCATGCATGTACTCCTGTACAACTATGTTTTAAAAATATATATAGTTTTTAAATATAATATATGTATAATATATGGATGCAAATAGCACTTAAAACAAGAAAACAAAAAGCTCTTTGGTGCTGTGTATGTCTGACTTTTATTAAATTTAATAATAAAAATAAAATTAAATTTAAAATGTATTGTTACCTAACCTAAAAGTGTATTAATATTATTTAAATGTGGTAAAAATATGGTAAAACTGTTTTTACTCTGACATATTATGTAATGTGGAAGAATTAACAGGGCTACATTGAACAGACAGATCAGGTCAAATCATTTCTTAACATAATTACACATTTTCAGGTTTTAGAGTGCAATTTAGGTTATAGGAAATACGTTATAAACAAAAAAGCACATTTCATGAGAAACGAGAGGATTCATGAGATTATGAGAGAAATACATAATATTTCTTTGTCATTTTACGGTTTCCTCCTTCATTTTGGATTGCCTTTAGCAAAAGTGCTAATATTAGATTATGAAGCCACCCGTGAATTGATGAGCGCTTGATTCACAATATTTGTGCTAATTATTCAAAGAAACCATGTTTATTCATATGATGAATTTACTAATATATTTTCTCAACTTGTCAACTTGCACACTGTACTTACACAGACACTTCAGTTAAATCATTTTTTACTGCCTTGTTTCTGCCTGCAGCATTACAGTTTTTTTTTCTGTGTATCATTCCGCCTGTAAAGACGCACATTCTTGACTTAGCTTACAATTAGCTTCATTTAGGCTCCCAAAATGGGGCTCATCTCAACAGAGGGGGTAGCGCTATCCCCAGCAGCAATAATAGAAATGGCTAAAGCAGCATGCAGTATCGAAGTGCAGCTGTCCCGTCTAATGAGATTTTAAAGTGTTCCTATAATGCCTCATAAATGGCCCCTACATGGGGAATTATATGCTGGAAACGGGGAATCTGATTGGTGTTCCAGGGGGCGGGGGCGTCTGTCGTCCCGGCTCTGTGTTATCGCGCAACAATGAGCCATGCAATAGAGCGTCACAGTTATTTGGGACAGTGTCCCTGCCAGGCACACCCATTCACTACACATACAATCATGAATTAGTCCAGCACATGTATCATTTACTGCCGCCGTGTCCTGGGAGCCACACTCAATTCAAAAGAGTTTGTATACAGAATGGAAGGGCCAGAACATAACAGAAATGATTACACTATTGTGTAACACACATCATAAGATTATGCATGACCATCTTATGACAATCTTAACATTGATACTAATAATAATGATAATTATTGTTTTTCATATTATAAACAATTATTGTTATTAATTATTGAATTAATGAGTTTAATTTGTTATTTGATTTTATGTTTGTTTATTACACCTTTACAGAACATTTATGTTATGTGTGAGTATTATCTTGTTATTTATTTATTTGTTTTTATTCAATATTATTTTAATATCACTAGAACATAAAGACTTTTTTTTTTTTAAAGATTCTATTATGTATTTATTATGTAAAAGCAAATAAATCCAAATATTCTAGAAAATTGTTTAAGGAAAAGTAATTTACATATATGCAAAAATTAATGGTTGTGGTAAATAATGGAAAAATATATAATAAAAAAATAAATGGTTGTTTACACGACATTACTCTACATTACCACAAAACAAAACAAAACAAAGCAAAAACAAAACAAAACAAAACAAAACAAAACAAAACAAAATCACTGTTTATCATATTAGCACATATGACACTGTATCATGTTTATGTGGGCTAAGTACTATGAAACATAATAATATAGCACTTTTATACATAGATATATTTGCCATATTCATGTACATTGTTACGTTGTTATTATTATTGTAAACAATTATTGTAATTAATTATTGAATTAATTAGTTTAATTTGTTATTTGATGTTGTGTATGTTCATTTACACCTACACAGAATAATTACGTTATGTGTAAGTATTTTCTTGTTGTTTATTTATTTAAAAAATCATTTTTATCATGATACTTTTATAAATACTGTAGCACTGAATGGTTGCCATATTAATGTACCATGATATTTGCACGTTATTCCTGAAACAAATGTTCCAAAAAATGTGTCCAAATGTTGCAAGTTACAAATACATAATAAATATTAGATTTAGCTTTTTTTTTTTTGAAAATGTGTGGGATGCATTTGCAAGTTCGTAAATAACTAATACAACATTAAATTGCACAAACGGACACAGCTATCAGAAAAAAGTTGAAAACTTCATCTTGGATTCACACATCATACCAACCATGACCCAAAGAGACGAAAACACCACCCAGTGTGTTTAAGTTTGTGTTTGTGTGTGAATTCCTCATTGTTCCAGGCCTGTACCACTCAAGACTCATACAGACTGAGAGAGAGACAAAACATGACTGTATGAGGACATTGGACACTGTGTGGGTTTTGTCCGGGCTCAGCACATCTTTTGTATGAGATATGTAGCCTCTTTGTGTGCTGAGAGACCTTGTTTGCATTAGAATACTCAGTCTGGGGCTGGGCCGTCTCGGGCGGTCACGTGCACACCTCGCTCAGAAACCCCAAAACATACTCACAGCGAGCTCCATCACGCTGTCTCTCAATGGAAACAGAGTTACGCTGGTTTCTCGGGTCACTTCATACATCGAATGTAAAATGAGGTGTAAGTGCAGATCCTCAAACCCAGAGCTGCTCATCATCTCCACAGTCAGATGCCGTTATTGATGTTATGGGCCTCCAGCTGTGGAGCTGAGGGTCACCTGAGGCCTGGCCGTCTGAATCAGTCTCAGTGTCTCGCCAGAAACCAAAGCTGGACAACTCTGTAGGAGCCACATGTGTGTCGGGACATTTATAGTCATAGGTCCATCATTGAACGAATCTTTGATTTTCCAAAGTGTATAATGCATGTCCCAGGCTAGTTTAAGTGATTTTATTTTTTTGGAATAAAACACACAGAATGTCTGACTGTCTGAAAGATATTATGTAGCACTTGTGCAAAGTAAAATAAATAAATAAATAAATATAATATAATAAAAAGCAGGTTGTAGCTCGTTATTGTTATCTCTGCCAATAGCATGAGTTTTGGGGTGGGACTATAATTTTTATTTCCAACCAGTAGCGCATGTGGGTATTTTGGTAAACAGAAATCTTTGTTTGAAAACAAATATCTACGGAAGTTCTAAGCGCCCATGCACTATAATTTTTTTCCTTCTTGTTTTTTCGTTATAACG
Source organism: Carassius auratus (assembly GCF_003368295.1). Lineage (NCBI taxonomy): Eukaryota > Metazoa > Chordata > Actinopteri > Cypriniformes > Cyprinidae > Carassius > Carassius auratus. The sequence goes on along the minus strand of NC_039264.1, from coordinate 21,775,717 downwards.
ACTTAATTTCCTCGTTATCTCGACATAACAAAAGTTGTTTTCTCATTATAACAACTTAATTTTCTCGTTATCTCGACATAACAAAAGTTGTTTTCTCATTATAACGACTTAATTTTCTCGATATCTCAACATAACAAAAGTTGTTTTCTCGTTAGATTGTAGTTCTACCAGAAAGACTCGGGAGATAGAGGAATGTACGAAGCATACATTTATTGACAGCTCAGCGAGCACAATTATAAATTTCTTTGGCGGAAGGCCCCGTCCATGGTTCGTAATCCGAGGGTAGCGAATCTGCATTTCCTGCCTGAAGACGAAGGCAGGGGCGCAGCAGACCCCCCCTGGAAGGTAAGGACAGGACCATCCTGGTGGTGGTGGGGAGGGTGGAGGTTGTTGTCGCGTTGGCATCTGCGAACTCAAACATGTGTAAGTACGATCTTTTATACAGGAGTATAAAGACGTGATTGGATAATGATGAAGGTAATTAGTGACGAAGTGATTGAGTCTTCCTGGCAGAACTTAGGCTAAAGCTTCCATTTCTACCAGAAAGACTCGGGAGATAGAGGAATGTACGAAGCATACATTTATTGACAGCTCAGCGAGCACAATTATAAATTTCTTTGGCGGAAGGCCCCGTCCATGGTTCGTAATCCGAGGGTAGCGAATCTGCATTTCCTGCCTGAAGACGAAGGCAGGGGCGCAGCAGACCCCCAAAATTAGGTGGATTATGAGACCTCCAGACGGGGCCGGCCTTCCCCCCCAAAAAAAAGTAGATGAAGTATACCCACCAGTTGTGAATCCTAAGGTTCCTGGAAGAAATAGAAAGAGAGTTAGCATGACCAGTATAATGACGTTAGATTAAACTTCTTAAGTTTTACAGAAATAGGCCAGACACAGACAGCAACGATAGGCAGGACACAGACAGCCACGATAGGCAGGCATGGACAGGCCTCGTTAGACCAACAGAAACAGCCATGATAGGCAGACACAGACAGGCCTCGATAGACCAACAGAAATAGCCACGATAGGCAGACACAGACAGGCCTCGATAGACCAACGGAAATGCCACGATAGGCAGACACAGACAGGCCTCGATAGACCAACAGAAATAGCCACGATAGGCAGACACAGACAGGCCTCGATAGACCAACAGAAATAGCCACGATAGGCAGACACAGACAGGCCTCGATAGACCAACAGAAATAGCCACGATAGGCAGACACGGACAGGCCTCGATAGGCCGAACATAAATAGCCACGATAGGCAAGACGCAGACAGCCACGATAGGCAAACGCGGACAGGCCCCAATTGGCCGAACATAAATAGCCCGATGGGCCAGACGCAGACAGCCACGATAGGCAGACACAGACAGGCCCCAATAGACCGTACATAAATAGCCACGATAGGCCAGACGCAGACAGCCACGATAGGCAGACACAGACAGGCCCCGATAGACCAACATAAATAGCCACGATAGGCCTCACGCAGACAGCCACGATAGGCAGACACAGACAGGCCTCAATAGACCAACAGAAATAGCCACGATAGGCCAGACGCAGACAGCCACGATAGGCAGACGCAGACAGGCCTCGATAGACCATACAGAATAGCCATGATAGGCAGAACACAGACAGCCTCGATAGACCGTACAGAAAAATAGCCATGATAGCCAGACACAGACAGGCCTCGATAGACCATACATAAATAGCCACGATAGGCCAGACACAGACAGCCACAATAGGCAGACGCAGACAGGTCTTGATAGACCGTACAGAAATAGCCATGATGGCCAGACACAGATAGGCCTTGATAGACCATACAGAAAAATAGCCATGATAGCCAGACACGGACAGGCCTCGATAGACCAACGGAAATAGCCACAATAGGCCAGACGCAGACAGCCACGATAGGCAGACACGGACAGGCCTCGATAGACCGTACAGAAATAGCCATGATAGCCAACACAGACAGGCCTCGATAGACCGTACATAAATAGCCACAATAGGCCAGACGCAGACAGCCACGATAGGCAGACGCAAGACAGGCCTCGATAGACCATGATTAGCCACGATAGGCAGACGCAGACAGACCTCGATAGGCCGTACATAAATAGCCACGATAGGCCAGACGCAGACAGCCACAATGGCAGACGCAGACAGGCCTCAATAGGCCGTACAGAAATAGCCACAATAGGCAGACACAGGACAGTCCTCAATAGACCATACAGAAAAATAGCCATGATGGCCGGACACGGACAGGCCTTGATAGGCCGTACAGAAATAGCCACGATAGGCCAGACACAGACAGCCACGATAGGCAGACACGGACAGGCCTCGATAGGCCGTACAGAAATAGCCATTATAGCCAGACACAGATAGGCCTCGATAGACCGTACAGAAATAGCCAGGATAGGCCAGACACAGATAGCCACAATAGGCAGACATGGGACAGGCCTTGATAGACCATACAGAAAAATAGCCATGATAGCCGGACACGGACAGGTCTCGATAGACCGTACAGAAATAGCCACGATAGGCAGACACAGACAGCCACAATAGGCAGACATGGGACAGGCCTTGATAAAACATACAGAAAAATAGCCATGATAGCCGGACACGGACAGGTCTCGATAGACCGTACAGAAATAGCCACGATAGGCCAGACACAGATAGCCACAATATGCAGACATGGAACAGGCCTTGATAGACCGTACAGAAAATAGCCATGATAGCCGGACACAGACAGGTCTCGATAGACCGTACAGAAATAGCCACGATAGGCAGACACAGACAGGCCTTGAAAGACCATACAGATATAGTAACACCACCACCAGTAATTGCATGAATTTACCTGATTAGTTACAGGAGAGCTTGCTGAGCTTCAATAATGGTTTTGAATCAGGTCTGATGTATGATTCAAATGCATAGGAATACCATCTGCCCATGATCTTAACAGCTGATGTAGAGATCCCTCATTCAGCTGCTGAAGTAGCTGCCCCAATTCTGAATGAATGGCCAGTAGATAGACTGCAGCTTTGAGAACAGTGGTTAAGTGAGTTCTAAACAGCCTTGGAAAGGGGGCTCCGTTAGGAAAAAAAGAGCTGGTGCGTTTTAGAAATTCTAGGTCGGATTTTTAAGAAATTTCACCATGCAGAGAAGGGACAGGATTATTGATTTTAGAATTGTTAAGGTGACTCCAGAACCTTGCACATCGGTTTTTGAGTGCTTGAGGAGAGTGTGAAGAATTTTTGGTCCGAATCATAGATCTGAAGGAAATGCCGCGAGCAGGATCAAATTGATTGGTTTGAAGTGAATTCCCCTGGAAGCATAACCTGTAGAAAGCAGATAAACACTGCCTCCAGAAGAATATTGAGGTACTTTGAAGGAAGGCAGATGGAAGTAATTCATTTTGCAATATGGGCAGGGTAATAGGCAGACATTTGTCTTTAATTTGTTGGAAGATTTAGCTAACCCCTCAAGTAGTAATAGAACTGAATAACCAAAAGGCTTGAAAATTTGATTATAAAATTTAGCGTGGATTAGATGCTGGCAAGGAGTCTGCGAATAGAGAAATTAAGATTGCGATTTTTTTTTTTTTTTTTTTTTTTTGACAAGAAAGGAGCAACGGTCGAAATTAGAATAGGAACGCAAAAATTGGAAGGAAAAACATTAGAAGTGGACCATGCAAACGTGTAGGCTTGATTGTAGAGGGAGCGACGCCTTAGAAATGTGATTTCCAGCTGACGTAAGCACTTCGTTAGTATTATGTCTGCTAACGGAGGGCAGACTGAAGAATCCGGGTTGGCTGAGGGCACAGCTGTCTGAAAGTTTAAAAGTGTAAAGTGAAAGCCGCAACAGCCGAGTAAGAGTGATGAACCAACACCAGTAGATGCGCGAATATAAACAAGCCTTGATTGTAGCTTAACCCCTTACTGTCACTCCCCAATTATTATTTTTTTTATTTTTTTTTTTATATTAAGTTGAGGTATCAGAGGTTAAGTTAAAATACGCATAAATCGAATTGACTTACTAGCACACATTGCTAATCTTGATGAAAACAATTAAACATTGTTTGTCTTAGCAATCTTATCAAATTCTGAATATTTCCACCCTGTAACGAATAATTTTCTGATGACGTCAGTTTGACATCATGAGCAGAACCTACTTAACGCGCCCCTCCGGCCGTTAGTTAGTTATGAGTGATGGGCGGTAACACTGCACTTTTCTCTCCATTGACTTCCATTCATACGCATGCGAATGCGTCGGACCGGAAACGCAAGCTTATGCGAAAAATTTTGCATTTCGCTGCGTTCCAAAGTTCAAGTTTGGTGAACTCTGACCAGGGAATTTGCATAACATGAGGATGTGGACCAGTAGAAGAGCGATACATTGCTGCATGGCCTCTGTACAAAAATTCAAAAAGGAAGCGCTATATACTTTAGCTGTTGCACAGCGTCCTAGTTTATAATACATTAAAAGATTTATAAAAGAAAAGCTGCATGGTTTGTAGTGTCGACAGGAACAGGTGATACATTGGAATGACAACGTTATATATATATATCTTTTTTTTTTTTTTTTTTTTTTTTTCTCTTTCTTCTCCCCCTCCTCCCCTTAGGGTGTATATATTTATAGAGAGATACAGAGTAACGTTACAATATAATAAAACGCTTTCGACGCCGTTGCAAAAGACACAGTGCTAGCAAACATGTAATAATCCATCTTGTGATAATTGAGGGGAGACGGTTTTATCTTGCTCCCGCCCATATTCGCAGTGGCGTTCGAAATAATTTCGCATGTTTAAAGTCTAATGCGACCGCGCCTTGAGACGGAGACCAGGAGTGCAAACAAACCATGCCTGCTAATTAATATTCGGGTTAAACTGGAGATATGTCACTACTCTGAAATAAGGTCAGCAGCAACTCGTGTCACGTGGAGTAATATATGCCTGCTGACTGAGCATTGAGCCGAATCTTACCTACGACTCAAAAGAAGGGTCCATATACGCATCAGCTTGGTAGATCCAGTGTTCATAATTCACTAGCCCAAGAGTAAGCCATGTAAAGATGAGGTGAGAGCAGCGGTTCCCTGCATAATGCTGTAGACTTGTGAAGTGATGGAGGCGAGATGCCGAAGAGACTGGCAGCCTTAATTCTGTCTGCTGGTCCGGAGAAACTTCATTCCTGCAGGTTCACGTGAGCGTACAGATGAATATTTGTTGATTGAGACCAAAGTCTTTTCAGGTGTTGAGACCCAAGCAGCACTGACGCGACATCTCGGAAAGCACCAGCGTTGCCAAGACCGTATTTTTTTTTTTTTTTTTTTTTTTTTTTTTTTGTGGGTTGCCTTTTCTGTCCTGGGTTTGAGGTGACCCCAATAGTGTTATATATAGCCCCTAGAATGTGAATTCTACCGATAAATCCCTTTTGAACGCGATTGGGCTATTTTTTTTTTTTTTTTTTTATTATAGTAGTAACTGGTGGTTTTGAGAACCTGGCAACCCTGGCCTGGAAGCACACGGAACTCCGCCAATGTTCACATCCTCTGCCGAGAAAAGCTTGTAAATCATCCAACACAAACGACTGCAGATAATCACCGTGACACAGAGCTAAGCCAACGATCCCGTGTGCATCTTAGAGGAACGTCGAACTCTAGATAGTTTGCGGGGCACGAACTTAATTACAGCAAGTAGATGAATAAACACAACAGCTTGAGCAAGTACAATCACGTCGGAATCTGCGGTTGTTGTCGCGTTGGCATCTGCGAACTCAAACATGTGTAAGTACGATCTTTTATACAGGAGTATAAAGACGTGATTGGATAATGATGAAGGTAATTAGTGACGAAGTGATTGAGTCTTCCTGGCAGAACTTAGGCTAAAGCTTCCATATCTCTGCCAATAGCATGAGTTTTGGGGTGGGACTACCATTTTTATTTCCAACCAGTAGCGCATGTGTGTATTTTGGGAAACAGAAATCTTTGTTTGAAAACAAACATATACGGAAGTTTTAAGCGACCATGCACTATAATTTTTTTCCTTCTTTTTTCATTATAACGACTTAATTTTCTCATGATCTTGACATAACAAAAGTTGTTTTCTCGTTATAACGACTTAATTTTCTTGTTATCTCGACAAAACGAAAGTTGTTTTCTCGTTATAACGACTTAATTTTCTCATAATCTCAACATAACGAAAGTTGTTTTCTGTTATAACGACTTAATTTTCTCGTTATCTCGACATAACAAAAGTTGTTTTCTCGTTATATTAACATAACAAAAGTTGTTTTCTCGTTATAGATTGTAGATCTCTGCCAATAGCATGAGCTTTGGGGTGGGACTACATTTTTATTTCCAACCAGTAGCGCTTGTGGGTATTTTGGGAAACAGAAATCTTTGTTTGAAAACAAATATCTACGGAAGTTTTAAGCTGCCATGCACTATATATTTTTTCCTTTTTGTTTTCTCATTCTTTTTTTGCTTTCAATCAAAACTTTTGTTTCTAAAGTGAATGCGATCTGTTTGTTTTTCATCCAAAACAAAACAAAACAAACTGCTGAACAACTGAAAAATAGCCTATCTTAAAACACACACAGGAACAATAAAATAAATGGCATTCAAAAAAAGCATAATTAATATAATAATTACAAAGCAATGTTTCTTATGCCAAAGTTAAAATATCCTACTGTATAAATCATACAGATATTGTACATATAAACCATGAACATGTCCTTTTCATTGCAACTGGAATAAAACATTTTGATAATGCAACATTAATATGAGCTATATTAATTAAACAACAACAACAAATCTTAGTTTTATTGTTTAAAAATATTAAAATCATGTAGCGTTGGCATCTGCGAACTCAAACATGTGTAAGTACGATCTTTTATACAGGAGTATAAAGACGTGATTGGATAATGATGAAGGTAATTAGTGACGAAGTGATTGAGTCTTCCTGGCAGAACTTAGGCTAAAGCTTCCATATCTCTGCCAATAGCATGAGTTTTGGGGTGGGACTACCATTTTTATTTCCAACCAGTAGCGCATGTGTGTATTTTGGGAAACAGAAATCTTTGTTTGAAAACAAACATATACGGAAGTTTTAAGCGACCATGCACTATAATTTTTTTCCTTCTTTTTTCATTATAACGACTTAATTTTCTCATGATCTTGACATAACAAAAGTTGTTTTCTCGTTATAACGACTTAATTTTCTTGTTATCTCGACAAAACGAAAGTTGTTTTCTCGTTATAACGACTTAATTTTCTCATAATCTCAACATAACGAAAGTTGTTTTCTGTTATAACGACTTAATTTTCTCGTTATCTCGACATAACAAAAGTTGTTTTCTCGTTATATTAACATAACAAAAGTTGTTTTCTCGTTATAGATTGTAGATCTCTGCCAATAGCATGAGCTTTGGGGTGGGACTACATTTTTATTTCCAACCAGTAGCGCTTGTGGGTATTTTGGGAAACAGAAATCTTTGTTTGAAAACAAATATCTACGGAAGTTTTAAGCTGCCATGCACTATATATTTTTTCCTTTTTGTTTTCTCATTCTTTTTTTGCTTTCAATCAAAACTTTTGTTTCTAAAGTGAATGCGATCTGTTTGTTTTTCATCCAAAACAAAACAAAACAAACTGCTGAACAACTGAAAAATAGCCTATCTTAAAACACACACAGGAACAATAAAATAAATGGCATTCAAAAAAAGCATAATTAATATAATAATTACAAAGCAATGTTTCTTATGCCAAAGTTAAAATATCCTACTGTATAAATCATACAGATATTGTACATATAAACCATGAACATGTCCTTTTCATTGCAACTGGAATAAAACATTTTGATAATGCAACATTAATATGAGCTATATTAATTAAACAACAACAACAAATCTTAGTTTTATTGTTTAAAAATATTAAAATCATGTAGAATTGATAAAAGGCTAAAAGAGAAAGCAAATAATAATAATAATAATCATATTTTCTTTTATAATTAACAAACAAACAAATGAGCAAAAAACAAAATCTAGTTAATTTGTATAATTAAAATCAAAGGGAGATTTCTGTCAATAGCATGAGTTTGGGGGTGGGACTAATTATTATTATTATTTTTATTTTTTTTACCAATTGCAAATTGGGGAATGTTTGGGAAATGTTCAAAGAAATTAGTGTCATTAGAAACATAAATGTTATAATGGCTTTGTGATTATAGACCAAAAACAAAATCTCCTTATGTACTGTCCTGTATAAAATTGTACCAAAATGTGTACATTTGAAAGAAAACTATTTTGTTACAAATGTATAGATTTTTTTGTTTTTGCCCATACGTCCACATACAAATTTTAATAAACAAAAAAAAGGAAAGCTTCTGCTTAATGCGTTCATTGCAAATGTAAAACCCTGCACCCACATTGCATGCATTTTCTGCCAGTTACAGATATGCAGCATGGCCAATAGCATGTTAACATGCATAGCGAGTAACCGCAGTGAACTTTTGAACATCTCTGAATTCATTAGCTATATTTAGTGTGCGCTTGAAGTGCTCAATTAGAGTCGAAACCCGTCACAGAGCAACACACTAATTACAGAGTGTATAAGGGCAGTTTCACATATATATAACCTATTCAACATACAGCAGACAACAGAGGCCTGATTCTGATACTTTACACAAATACACAACAGTTAGATGAAAGAGGGAAACATGAAATATGCTATGATAATTGCATGGCTGGGTGGAGTTACGTGTGACAGCTGAATGCAAATGCTGCACCGCAGATTCACTGATGATTTATTTAGGCTAAAGGGAGTTTCCCCTCTTTGACCTGTACAGACGTGGCTCACTGTAAAAGCTGCTTGCATGCATTCACCTTCATGAACCTTCAAAGCTTAGATTTAACAATTACACATTTATGCTTAAAAGGTCAAAATGGCTGCAGGTATAATAAGATAATATCAGTGAAACGTGTCATTCTGATACATCGCCATTTTCATGTCCAAACCTAACTCTAAAAACAAAAAAAAAAATCTTTTTTTTTTTTTTTTTTACATTATGGTGTTTAAGCAATAAAAACAAGAAATATAGTGAGCTTTACATTCTCCTTTCAGTATTCACCCACAATTGGCCTCTGGATTTAGACCTAAAATAATATGATTTCAAAAATGTATTTATTTATTTATTCCAGTGTGTTATGAGAAGACAATTACTTCTCTCTCCTGAACCACTGCAGGGCCACCGATGTCCCATTTTCTTTTACTGACTTAAAGGGGAAAATTAAATGAAGTGAGACAAATAGTTTTTTGGAGACCTCAGCCAATAAACCATAATTTCAGTCAATAAAACATCTTCTGACACACACACACACACACACACACACACACACACACACATATATATATATATATATATAGAGAGAGAGAGAGAGAGAGAGAGAGATTTTTTTTCTCTCTCCTGACATTTTTAAAGATTTTTTAAAGTAATTAAAATGGTTTTAATTGTATAAAATGTTTTTATATAATAAATACACTTGCATTCCTGCATTTACAAATTATATGCATAGTGATATATATATTTTTATTATAGCCATATACCTCTATAATGAAAATAACTGATCAATTTTCCTTATACCAGTCTATCATCACAAACCTATTATTAATTCAAAATTGATATCTATTATTCATACCAAAAGCACACTGGTTTGATAGACTGCCTGTGTTTTCTTCTTTGTTAGCAAGCACCATCTTGTGGCTAATGCTTGCACTACAAATACTCATGAAGTTAAAAGCACATTCTTCTGGTTTTACAGTATTTACACTTTCTAGGCCAGGTTCATGCACCTGACGAGGACACAAACGGGTTAACAAAACCATAAAGAGGGTCTGACCTGGATCAGCACAAGTGGCACTCTTTTGCTCGTGTTTATTTCACCTGTTTGAGGCTTAGAGCGAGGTAAAACACAACAGCTGTGTTGTTCAAGCAATCCTTTATTCTTTTTTTTTTCTTTTTTTAAAAAGGTACATCTGCTTAAAATGAAATATGTATTAAGCGAATCAGGAAAACAACAGTGAAGTGAAAGATAGTTTGATGACAGCTCTGTAGTGCAAAGTCATCTTTGCTCTTATTTTGGTTTGTTCTCGAACATAAAAGCACTCCCTTCCATTTCAGACACTATAATTTAGATGCAATAAGGCTATGCTTTAATACAGTTTCCATAAAAACTACAGAAAATATCGTCTGTAAGGTCTTATTTTACAATACATTCAAAACTCAATTTGATAGCCTAAAAATCAAATCATGAAGCAAATCCTTTACAAATGTTAATAAACAATATATATATATATATATATATGCAAAGCTTTCACACAAACAGCATCATTAGCCTTTACAGAAAATCCAAACCGAAACCTGAGAAATGTACGTTTTATTGGATCAGTGAGATCCTAACCTGAATTCTCCACACATACACACACACACACACACACACACACAAACTCTAACCTAACATTTAATGTACAATGAAACCCAATGTAAAACAAGAACTCAAAATTATTTAAAAAATCACTCCTTGACACTTGGTGTCAAATTAGCAAAAATATTTTAGCTCCCAAAATGCTTAAAGCTCTACGGTGGTGGTGGGGCCATTGGTGGTGCCCTCGGTGCTGGGTTTCTCTCCCTCTGCTGGTGGAGCCTCAGCAGTGCTGCTCTCCTTGACTTCCTGCTCACTGCTCTCTTTGGGTTTCTGTTCACTGCTCTCTTCGGGTTTCTGCTCGCTGCTCTCTTTGGGTTTCTGCTCGCTGCTTTCTTCGGGTTTCTGCTCGCTGCTCTCTTTGGGTTTCTGCTCGCTGCTTTCTTTGGTTTTCTGCTCACTGCTCTCTTTGGGTTTCTGCTCGCTGCTTTCTTCGGCTTTCTGCTCGCTACTTTCTTTGGTTTTCTGCTCACTGCTCTCTTTGGGTTTCTGCTCGCTGCTTTCTTCTGCTTTCTGCTCGCCGCTCTCCTTGGCTTTCTGCTCGCTGCTCTCCTTGGCTTTGCTCTCTTCAGACTCCTTCTGGTCAGCACCAGAAGTGTCATTGGGCTCGCCGAGAAGCGCCGTGGTTTCGTTGATGACCTGCGCGGTGTCGTTTGCAGGTGGCGTCTTTACAGCACCGTTTTGCACCGGGAAAGCACCCTCTAGAGCCTCGTAGAGGAACTTGTACTGCTCCTGTGAGGAGTTTAGAAGTACTTTAGCATTTTAACGTGAAACAAAAGAGTAACAGATTTGATCATGGATTGTTTATTAACTTCTATGTGGTTTACATGTGCAAACTACACTTTATTTGGGTTGAAACATCTTTGAAGTCACCTTTAAGTGCAAGATTTCATATTTGTGACTGCATTTTGTGAAGTTGAACAAATAAGCTTTCCATTGATCTATGATTTGTCAGGATAAGCTGGGATACAACTATTTGAAAATCTGCAATTATGGGGTGCAAAAAAAAAATCTAATAATGAGAAAATAGCCTGTGAAGTTGTCCCAATTCAGTACTTAGCAATGCATATTACTAATCAGAAAGTATGTTTTGATATATTTACGATAGGATATTTACAAAATATCTTCATGGAACATGATCTTTTACTTAAGATCCCAATGATTTTTGGAATTAAGGAAACATCAATCGTTTTGACCCATACAATATATGGTTGCCTATTGCTACAAATACTGTATGTATACCTGTGCAACTTAAGACTGGTTTTGTGGTCCAGGGTCACATTTAGCAAACGTTAGCAAAGATATGCAGGGTTACACTTTAAAATAGGTAAAACTTGTTAACTATTAACTACAACTTTTGTCATAATAAATTCTTAAAGGGTAAGTTCACCCAATAATCAAAATTATGTCATTAATAACTCACCCTCATGTCGTTCCAAAACCTGTGAGACCTCCGTTTATCTTTGGAACACAGTTTAAGATATTTTAGATTTAGTCCGAGAGCTTTCTGCCCCTACATTGAATCTGTGTGTACGGTCTACTGTCCATGTCCAGAAAGGTAAGAAGAACATCATCAAAGTAGTCCATGTGACATCAGAGGGTCAGTTAGAATATTTTGAAGCATCAAAAATACATTTTGGTCCAGAAATAGCAAAAACTACGACTTTATTCAGCATTGTCTTCTCTTCAGTGTCTGTTGTGAGAGAGAGTTCAAAACAAAGCAGTTTGTTATATAGGGTTCACAAACAAATCGTTCGATGTAACCGGATCTTTTTGAACCAGTTCATCAAATCGAACTGAATCGTTTAAAACGGTTCTCGTATCCAATAAGCATTAATCCACAAATGACTTAAGCCGTAACATTTTTTAATGTGGCTGACACTCCACCAGAGTTCAAGCAAACCAATATCCCGGAGTAATTCATGTACTCAAACGGTACACTGACTGAACTACTGTGAAGAGAGAACTGAAGATGACTGCAGAGCCGAGCCAGATAACGAACAAAAGTATTGACTTGTTCTCGAGTCAAGAACCGTTTCGGTCAGACGCGTCCAATTGGAGAACCGAGGAGTTGATGAATACTGCGTATGATGTGTGATTCAGTGTGAAGCAGACTGACACACAGAGCATCTGAACCGAATGTATTTTTTTGGTGACTGATTCTGAACTGATTCTGTTCTAATTTTATGAGCTCGAGTAAACCAAAGGTTTGAACTTAAGGGCAATCATCACAAATGACACCATTACGTCAAGCGCAAAAGAACTGGTGAACCGTTTTCTTCAACCGGTTTATTTAATCGAACTGTCCAAAAGAACTACTGGTAATCTGAAAACCGATGCAAACGTTTTTTTTTTTGACTCGAGAACGAGTCAATCTTTTGTTCATTATCTGGCTCAGCTCGGTGTTCATCTTCAGTTCCCTTTCGAAAGCTTCAGTCGATGCTGCACTGCTCAAGACATTGGGAAACGTCTTATTCGTGACCAGCTGTGAATAATGTGTGTAACACGTAGATAGAATTGACCCAGGGTAATATAGCCTCAGTTGATGACGTCATTGGGGCACGAAAAAGACGTTTCTCAATGCGCTGAGCAGTGCAGCATCTCGTTCCGCTTTCTCAGGGAACAAGGTAACAATTAAGAAACCGGGAACATTCTCTCTTCACACCAGTTCAGTCACTGTAAATTAAGTTTGAGTAAATTAATTACTCCGGGATATTGGTTTGTTTGAACTCAGAGGGAGTGTCAGCCACGTTAAAAAAGTTAACAGCTTAAGTCATTTGCGGATTAATGCTTATTGGAGATGTGAACCGTTTTAAATGCTTTTTTTTGAACTCTCTCTCACAACAGACACGGAAGAGAAGACAATGATGAATAAAGTCAAAGTTTTTTGTTATTTTTGGACCAAAATGTATTTTTGATGCTTCAGAATATTCTAACTGACCCTCTGATGTCACATGGACTACTTTGATTATGTTTTTCTTACCTTTCTGGACATGGACAGTATACCGTACACACAGTTTCAATGGAGGGACTGAGAGCTCTCGACTAAATCTAAAATATCTTAAACTGTGTTCTGAAGATAAAAGGAGGTCTTACTGGTTTGGAACTACATGAGGGTGAGTTATTAATGTCATAATTTTGATTATTGGGTAAACAAACCCTGTAATTTGCTGCTTATTAATAGTTAGTAAAATAGTTATTAAGTTTATGTACTGGGTAGGATTAGGGATGTAGAATAAGGTCATGTAGAATAAGGCACTAATTTGTACTTAATTAGTAGTAATACATGGCTAATATCCTAGTAATATGCATGCTAATAAGCAACTAATAGGTGAAACTGTAAAATAAAGTGTTACCGATCCGACAATAACAATGGAAATCCCAAACTATCTTTTTCTTCCAAAATGGTACATATCAGTATTTTAAGGAAAGTAGAAGATAGATAAGTTTTTCTAATTTTCTATAAACCTTAGTAAGGGTAGCGGCAAATGTCATTTTTGACAGGAATGCAGATGTGAGGGATAATTCAGTCGTTTAATGGATTGTACTATTAAAACGTACCGATTTGACAGCTGACAAATTTTTTATTTCATGAAAATGTCATTGTGGCTTGAGAAAAATATATTTAACCCCCACAGCCTTGTTTTTTTTGAGTATAGCATCTAACCTGAGTAAGGTATATAGTTTTTTTTAAACAAAGCAAGAACGTACGATTGTTTCTATAATCCCCTGTCTCTCCTTGCGCAAGTTTTTGACTACATGGAAGACGTCCACCAGCTTCTCAGTGTATGCGCTGTCCAAGAGGTTCCATAGGGCACAAAAGACACCGGTACGTGATGATCCATTGCTGAAATGAAAGTTTGTGGAAGTTTAAAATCCAACAATCCATCCACCCATGTTCATCAGGAAAAAAACAAACAAACTGGTGTTGATGGACTTACTTGCAGTGCACCACCATGGGGATGTTACGGTTCATTTTGCTGTTATCATAATTGCTGTTCTCTCTGATGACCCTTATCATCTCTATCAACTCCTGAGGGTTCTCCGGAAGCTCACGGCCTTTCCATTTCAGGAACTGGTACTGATCCACCTCCAAGACGTCTGTCTTCTGTTACAGGATTCAAAACGGATTCATTTGTCTGCAGATGATGTCGTCACATATATTCATGCTGAGGAGAAGGAATATGCTTACCTTTGTGGACTTTATTTCCAGTCGCCGCCTCACATACGTTGGGAAGCTTTCTGTCTTTTTTACCTCAATTTCCATCTCCCCGAATGTTTTCTTTTCATCTCCCCAGTACTGAGAGCAATATTCCTGAAACAACCCAAAATAGATATGGGGTGAAAAATTGGGCAGAGATCAGTTAATTCTATCTATCTATCTATCTATCTATCTATCTATCTATCTATCTATCTATCTATCTATCTATCTATCTATCTATCTATCTATCTATCTATCTATCTATCTATCTATCTATGTGTCTGTCTGTCTGTCTGTCAGTCAATGCCTGTCTGTCTGTCTGTCTGTCTATACATGCCTGTCTGTCAATCCTTCCATCTGTCAGTCTTTACCACTGTCACTCTTGTTATCTGTCTTTCTTTTGTTCAATCTATCCGTCTGTGTATATACTTTAACTGCTTGTCTGTTTGCATATCTATCTCTCATTCTTTCTCTCTGTCTGTTTATCCATCGCTCTCTCTCTCTCTGTTACTGTGGGTGGTCTTACATTGCTGTCTTCTTGGCAGTCAGTGAGCATGACCAGTGTTTTAGTTTGTTGCTGGTACAGCATGAGCAGGAACTCTCCCGTCGTGTTTGGTAAAGGTCCCTGTGTTGCGATCAAACTCTTCTGACACCAGTAGCCCTGTTGGAAAGCAATAACAAGCATATTTGATTCATATTTAGACATTCTAATCTATTAAACAATTTCTCATTCACTCTAATAACTGTGTTTTAAAAAATAAAAATATATTAGATAATATAAATTCAAGAGAATCAAGTTTTGTACAGAAATGAACGAGGCGTTGATGTATTCATTAGATTCTTCTTCCTCATCTGATGAATAATCCTCCTCATCTTCTGGGTCACTCGTCTGGTTGCCCTCAATGTCCAGTCTAAACAGGACTCTGTTAAAGTCATCTGGAACAGAAATGCTCACTGGTAACTCATCTAATGCTAATTTGTAATGAAGAAGTAAATTTATGTCTGTATATTATATATTATATATTTATATTATAATTATATATTATATATAGTTTTGTAACATGCATTTGAGACCAAGATCTGCAGATTAATAAAGTTGGTGTTGGTAACTGACATGGGATAACATCGGAGTTGCGGTTTTTCTTCTTGTTCTCCTCGCTGCTTGCCGTGTTACATGTTCTCCATTTTTTAAATTTGGGCAGTTTCTTTATAAAGGAAAGCAATGGGAAATTATGATTATTAGTGTGCGTTAGTGATTATTATTAAATGATTGATTATTAGTGCCCTAATAATCAATCAGCTGAAAATCAAAGAGGGAGGACAAACCTGGAACTCCATTTCAAGCAAACTGGGGTCATTGCCATCTTTCTGCCTGAGGGTGTTGAGCGCTGAGTGGAATTCAGACAGTGAGACCTCTGTCTCTCCGAACATGTGGTGCTCAATCAGAGCAGTGTGGATCAGTACGTACTGGGCCTATCACAATAAGCAAAGCACACAGTTAAATATGCATAAACACATCCAAAAAAAAAAAAAAAGAAAAAAAAAGAAAGAAAGTAAAATAAAGGCTGTTACAACAGATCTTAAAACTGTCCAAAGTTAAGCGTAAAATAAAAGATGTTTTAAAAAAATAAAATAATGGGTGCTATAGCTTGGCCATATTTGGTCACACTAAGGATATATTAAGTAAATTTTAAGGATAAATGAAAATATGATTTTTGCATGTTTAGTTCACGATTAGATTTAACACTTATATTTAAGATTTCAGAAAGAATAATTCAGATTTAAAGAAAAAACTTTTTAGCATACATAGGTTTAATTTACATTTATATACACAAATGCAAAAGTAATTGTAAAATCGTACATTCTAAGCACTACTAAATGTTTGACGGAAGTTTCACATAGGTATTTTTCTTTTAAAGTTTATTCATGTTAAATGACTAAAAATCAATGAGCAATAATTGGTCATTTTATTGAAATAAATTTATTGAAATAAAAGGAACTGATTGAATAAATATTCAAATATTTAAATAAACTGCTAAACACATATATTATTATGGTTAACAAAATAAGTATAATCATTAATTATATATAAAATAATTAGAAACTGATTAGAGTGTAACATTTAGACCAGTTTGAGCTTTTTAATGATACCTACTTCAAATTTGGTGCGACACATCAAATGCATTACCAATAAATCAGTGAATAAAATTAAATCACCTCCACTTGAACCATGAGGCATCGCTGGCGACGTAGTTTTGCTACATATCCATAGATATCCACTCTGCCCTCTGCCTCGAGAGATTCAATCATTGCATCAATGCCAATATATGTTCCTGTGCGGCCGACCCCTGCACTATAGAGGATACAACAACATTCACATTAAGCTTTATTCACTCTAAATTACCCTTTTTGTTACTAAATGCATATAATAATCTCTACAGCCTTGTCTTACCTGCAGTGGATCACAATCGGGCCACTGAAGAAGTTCTTGAAGGAGTTGACTCTTCTCCTGAGCTTCAGAAGCAGGCAGGGGTCTCCGGGCACACCATGGTCAGGCCAGCTGATGAACTGGATATGTGTGACTTCTCTTTCTGAGGCCTTCTCTCGCTTCTGTACACACACAAACACACACACACACACACACATGTTGGTATATGTGGTTTATGGGGACTCTCCATAGGCGTAATGGGTTTTATTCTGTACAAACTGTATTTTCTATTGCCCTACCCAAACCCTACACCTAAACCTAACCCTCAGAGGAAACTTTGTGCATTTTTGGATTTTCAAAATAACTAATTATGTATGATTTATAAGCATTTTGAATTACGGGGACACTAAAAATGTCCTCATAAACCACCTCCTCATTGTACTACCTGTGTCATACCTATGTCATTATACAAATTTGTGTCTTCATTAACCACATAAAGTAGCTCACTAAGGTAAAAGCATCTGAATGAAGCATATATGAATAAGTGAACCACACACACTTACATTGGCCAGGATCAGATGGCGTACGATATAATCAGGACAATGTTGCTCAGATCGGATTTTCACCACAAAATCATCAAAAATCTCAGTCTCTCTGTCCAGAGATGGCCAGTACTGAGCGCATTTGACCTGAGAGGACAAACAGCAACAGAGAGAGGAAATAATTAACAAATAACTAATACAAATGACAAAAAAACATGAATAAACCCTTTTAAAAAAATCTACAACACTGGACCAAACACAACCTTATTTCCTTCCTCACAACGGGTGACCATGACAATAATGGATGACTTTTGCTCCCAAACCATTTGCCAAAAGTCACAAACAGTCTCATCCTTGGGTCCTGGAAAACATGCCAACAAAATAAAATCAAAATCAACCATTGGATAAAATTCAAAACTCACTAAATGTTCAGTTTTAATAACCTTAAATGTTAATGTAAACAATTCTGCCACATTTTAATGGTCATTTGGTGATATATAATGTTGGGTAAAAGTGTGCATTCTTTGGCTGCTTTAAAAGAGGCTTAGCCAATCACAATTAAGAATCATAACCATCTGTTTAATAAGAGGATTTTTACCTTGGGCTGCAATGTATTTCTTTGGCTCTTGATATCCCTGTAAGGGTTAATGCATTACAGTACAATTGTTAACAGTTTTATAAATAAATAAATATTTTTAGCTGGATTGTTAAGTATGATATTTAAATTGTATTTAAAAATGACCTCCATCAATTTCAATAAAGTTATATTAAAATTAGTTGAGGTAAACAAGCATGATATATAGCTAGAGGATAAATGAGCCATACCTCGATAAAGCTGGCATTGATGTAGTCATCTTCACCTCCAGCTGAGAGAGTAACCCGATTATAGTCATCTGCAAATTCATGCACAAAATGATCAATTCTCTGATTAAAAAAATGAAAACTACAAAGGGCACTGGGTAAACTGATTTCTTCATGAAAACTGGAGTGATATTTACAAGGCAGAATGTCAACGTAGCGGTTCTTGGACTGGTTTTCCTGTTTCTTCGCTTCTTTGACGGTGTAATTGGAGAAAATGCGGGGAATGCTCTGAGGAGATGCAAAATCTGAATGTATTTCTCATTATATTAAAACTGTAAATGTAGCTTCTGCAGATTTATGGTATAGAGAATCACCTGAAACTCATCCATAAACAGGCGGCTCTCATCAGCGATCTTGGTCTTGTAAGCCTCCACCAAACCGTCAGCATAGATGGGCTCAACTCTGCGCAGCGGTTCTGCTGGAGGACATGAAACATCAGATTCTGAAAGCCGTTTACTTCTGGAATGCACTGAATTGAGTGATAGAAGAGAATAGCATACGTGTGAGAGGAATCTCTTCATCCTCAGTAGCCCTGTGGTGAGAAAGCCCAACAGAAACATTGATGAACATTTAAAGAAAACATTGTGATAACAGAGTTCAAAGGACAGCTGGGATTTACTGTGACACTGACCGCTTTCTTTTGAGAAGGTAAATTTTGAAGAGCACGAAGAGGAGCGCCACTGACGTCACAATGATCAGAAACACCAAGAATCCAACAACAGCCTTGTCATTGTCTGAGGGAGGAACATATTTGCAGCTTAAATTCGCCTAAATAAACTGCTGGAGAGTATTTTTGTACAATTAAAGGTGCAATAAGCAATTATTTTCCTCAGTAACACGATTTTTGCACAAAAAAGTAATGAGATCTAGGCATTTCAGTAGCCTAACAATTCCATTTTTACAATCACCATGTTTCTAAACACTTTCCCATGCAGAATACAAACAAAGTTCTGTCATGAAATTCTAGATGTCACTGGATGATAAGTCCTTAACTTAACCTGCTAGTAATCATACAGTACACAGCGCAGGTGAGTGGTTTCTGTTGGATCAGCAGCAAATGAGCGTACTGTTCAACATTCAAATACTGGCCTGTGTTTTCTTTTTAATGTATATATTGACCATTGTAAAACAAAGAAATACAAATAA
Source organism: Carassius auratus (assembly GCF_003368295.1). Lineage (NCBI taxonomy): Eukaryota > Metazoa > Chordata > Actinopteri > Cypriniformes > Cyprinidae > Carassius > Carassius auratus. Next base: position 21,756,074 of record NC_039264.1, on the reverse strand, counting down.
ATAATTAAATAAATTACTGAGTGCACCTTTAAAGCACTTTGAAAAAGATGATACATGAACAGATAATAATAGAGCTGAACTGAAATGGCAAACATCTCTAGTTGTGCTGGAATGAGAAAAGGTTGTTCTTACACTGAGTAGTGGCTTCAGAAGTAACGAAAGCTGAATGTCCTTCTTTATTCTTGGCTGTTATCTGAAAATAATAAATATTAACTGTGAAACAAACATGAAAACATTGCATAAACAGCAATTCCAACACTAATTCTTTGGCATGCTGAATGACAGATGGTGACAGAAACTAAGTGAGATTTAGGTACCTGAATTTTATATGTTGTAAGGTAGTAAAGATCTTGAAAATGAAATGAACATTTAGTTTTGGGTTTTTTGGTGATTGGAGGTTCTCCATTGTATGTGATTTCAGCTTGAAATGTTCCCTCTCCTCCGTTCCAGTTTATTTTTGGTCTCTTGTTTTCACATTTTATTTCAAGAGAATTGTGAGAAGGGTGAATTACTTCAATTTCTGACTGGAAAATGGGCTCTATCAAACAGAATGAAACAAAACAGATTTTAGACACACAATGACCTATCATTTACATACAAATAGACAACCAGATATGACTAACTGCTTTGTTTTGAACTCTCTCTCACAACAGACACTGAAGAGAAGACAATGCTGAATAAAGTCATCGTTTTTGCTATTTTTGGACCAAAATGTATTTTTGATGCTTCAAAATATTCTAACTGACCCTCTGATGTCACATGGACTACTTTGATGATGTTTTCCTTAACTTTCTGGACATGGACAGTAGACCGTACAGACAGCTTCAATGGAGGGACTGAGAGCTCTCGACTAAATCTAAAATATCTTAAACTGTGTTCTGAAGATAAACAAGAGGTCTTACTGGTTTGGAACGACGTGAGTTATTAATGACATAATTTAGATTTTTGGGTGAACTAACCCTTTAATATCCACAAAATAACTGCAAAATGAAGAATGACAGAAGGAAGAGATCTGAAGGAAAAGAAAAAAAAAAACTTACTGTCAGAAAGCGTTGTACTGTTACCAGTGTAAATGACATAAGGTTTTTGGTTGACTGTTCCAGTAATACTGCATTCATAGTCTGTATATGGCAATAATCCAGTAATTCTACAGACTGTACTAGTGACACTGTCTTGTGTACAGCTCCCAGCTGAAAAGACAAAATATACCTGAATTAGACACTGAACATCTATTACCTCTACTAATATCATAAAAGACTCTGGAGTATTATTACAGATACTGTGCAGATGATAATTTCAGTGATGGTGTATTGGTAAAACAACAGGAAAGTTGGAGCTCTTACGATGATTGTTTCCATGTCTGTCAGGTGTTTTGCAGCTGACTGAATAACTGTCCCATTCAATCCCTGAGCATCGATCTCCCTCGAGTGAAGTCCAGGAGATTTCCAATGAGCTGCTGGATAGGGGCTGAAATTGCCCTTTCTTTTGCCAATCTGTAAGAAAGAAAAATAGAAATCACCAACAATTTAAAACAAATCTTATTTTGATTCCTCAGTCACACTTGTCAGTGTATTGGATAACATTAAATATCAATATCAACAGTTTTAAAACAAAATAACATCTTTAAAATGTAACAAACAGATGAAAAAAAAAACAATAAAATAATAATCTTTAGTTTAATTTATGTCTTGCTTATGCCTTATGCCTTGCCATTTAAGCCAAGTCAAAGTGATACAGTAAGTTTCCTGATGAAAAGAATGGAGTTAAAATTCACTAATAAAACACAGTGGACAAATTAAAAGAACAAAGCCAAATATGTTGTTGTAATATAATGATAAAACCCTTTAATTGTTTAACATTATATATTGTTCATATTTATATATTTAATATTATGCCATTTAGGTGCTGTTTGAAATTTTCTTATTTCCTATGTTTATGTTCAGTTCCTTCACTTTAATGAAAATGAAAATAACTTATTAATTAACTTAAATTACTGAAGACAATTTGAAGTGGCATTAAACTCTTATCTAAATATATAAATATCTGATGTTCAATAAATTATGATGTTAAACATCACTTGGGAAATATCTGAAAAAGGACTGAAATTATATATATTAATATTAGGGGTTGCACAGTCTAATCAACTAGTCAACTTCAATGCTCTGTAATGACACTTTAAGCTTATAGAGGGCGCAACAGAATATCTCATAAGGACTTCCACATTTACGTTAGAGGAAATGATGAATAAATGAAGACTCTGAAAGCGCTCCAAAAGAAGTGTGATTATATTATTGAATGCTCAAAACTAAACGGTAGAATACACGTTTAAAACATTTATAAGTACAGGTTAACTGCTGTTCTAATCTAATGCGCTGCTGCTCTGTAACGCACTCACAGCTTCAGACAGAAGCTTGTACGTCACACGCAGTTCGCGAGCACAGAATCATTCAGCGCAGAAAATGTATTGTCAACATTGTTCTGTGATTTCTCAATAAAATAGTTTAGAAACTGAAAAGTTCAAGCATATATTTCTTTAACTAAACCACACAGCCTCCCTACTACTAGAGAGATGCTGCCAGGTAGAATTAATTCACACACACATTCAAATGAATCCTTACTGTGCTACTTTATCTGTATATGAATTAGAACGAGCAGAAATCTGTGAGAAATGTAACGACCCAAAGATGAGCTTTTATAGGAGCAATAGCCATGTGGGCAGCACCGGCATATACCATAGCTGTGCACTCAGTGTTTGAGTCTCTGCTCCAGATGTATTCGTTCATTAATAATGTCATCAGTGACCAGTCGACTTTGACTCGACTTTCATCACATAAACGTTGACTTAAAAAAAACAGAAGTAATTCAACCCCTAATACATACACACATACACACACACAGTTGAAGACAAAATTATTAGCCCCCTATAAAATTTCTGTCCTTTTTCAAATATTTCAGAAGTGATGTTTAACAGAACAAGGGTATTTTAACAGTATTTCTTATTATATTTTTAATCTGGAGAAAGCTTATTTCAATTTGACTGGAATAAAAGAATGATGTAAAATAATTGATATGGAACAAACCACTGTTGTTCAATAACTGTCGTTAACTAATTTAACTTGCCTAATTAACATAATCCTCTAAACCTTTAAATTACACTGTAAACTAATGATGAAGTATGTGTTGTCATCATGGCAAAGACAAAAAAAAAAAAAAAAAAAGATTGTAAATGCAATTTATGCATAAAGGAGGATTAGCATTTAAACATTTATCAAAGCATTTTCCAATGTCAAGAACATCCTTGAGAAGTATTAACTATTACTATTAGAAGTACAAGAAGTTTGAAGAGACCCACACAGTGGAGAACAGCGGCAGGAAGGGAAAGAAAATTAAAAAAAATTATTTTTAGAAAACTTTTGAGAGAGGTTTCTAAAGACCCAAGAACAACTGCGGAGATTCTAGTGAATGATTCAGTCAAGTCTGGGTCTGGGATTGATATCTCAATGAAGACGGACACTAGAGGCTCGGACAGGAATAGACTGTGCGGCTGCAGACCAAGAAAACATCTCTTCTGAAGAAGAGACACCTCCAAGCTAGACTGAAGTTTGAAGGACATCCTGGAGAAAAACTATACGTTCTGAAAAAATATCATTCAATTTTTTGATAGTTATCATGACATTACTGGTAAATATTCTCAGGTGTGCAGGAGAAAAAAAAAGGAATAACTCTGAACCAGCGCCATCTGTGTTTGAAATGAACTCACCACATTTGATCTGAATGTCGAGCTCATTACTCTTGATGGGTTGTTTCTCACGAGGATATTCTCCAGTGCAGCTGTAGTGTGTGTTTAGTAATAATAACACTGAGGTATTTAACCCATAAACTGTGCCCTTTTCTGATAAATAAAGAGGAGAAAACTCATTCTTCATCTGCTTGTCTTTTTAATCATCATCAGTGAAAATATAGTATGAATAAAATAAAATAAAGATGATGAATTCACAGTGCCATCAAAACATGTCCAGTACTTACTGTTCTCATCATTGATGCAACTGATGTTAAGCAGTGCAGCATTACATCGTTCTGGTTTATTCATCCATTCAAACTGAGAGGGAATAGTTTCCTTGAAGTTTATTTTAGGCTTTACTGAAAAAAATAAACATTCAGTTCATTAAAAAAAATAAAGTACTGGGAAAAATGACAATGAATTTGAATTAAGGAAACAAACAAAATGTAGAATTAAAATTCAAGTAAAATCAACAATATTACATTTGTGTTAAACTGCTTTAAGTTTGTTGTAATTTTACAAAATGTTTGGTACTTTTACTTAAAGAAACAGATATTAAACAGATATTAATAATTAGTGCTTGAAATGTATAATGTAAATTATTATATTTAATTCAGTCATTTTATAATTAATGCCAATAAAATTAAAATTGAGGACACTTCTGTGTGTTGTGACCAATTCAGATTCACACTCATGAACTGAAAAACAGTCAATTCTACATCATGAGAGAGAGTGAGAATGATTTAACATTCATCATTATTCTACACACATTTCATTTGTGTTTAAACAGCAGTAAAAATTGAACTGAATAATGATCCATCTGTTGAGTTTATTAAATACCAACCTGGGGGCAGAGTAACATTCATTGTGTAGTTACATGTGTCCAGTACAACGGTGTGTGTGTGTGCACAAGAGTTTTGCTCCGTTATTTTAACACATTCAGTCAGATTCCATTGAATACCAGTCAATTCTCCTTTCAAACACACTTCATTATCTGTCACGCTTGTTACAACAGTTTTTTTAAGAGCTTCTACTTTTTCTGTACAAGAAATGAGACAAATATGAATACATATCACTTCACAATATCTATTTAGCAACAAAATACAAACACAGTTCAAAAACCTAATAAAAAATATAAAAATTGTTATTGCTCTCTATGCTGTGAAATAAAATTATACAAAGTCCCCAAAGAGAATTTGGAGATTTAAAAATTATATTTAAAAATGACTCATTGCATTATGTAACAAAATATGAATCTGTTGAATGAATTGTAAATAAACTGGATATTTTTAAGTGTGAGGTCACTGTAAATAATGTCCCATCTGAGTCTATTTCATTATATTTTAATTCATGCAGAAATCTTCTTTTTCACACTTACTACTGGAAGTAAAGATGTTGTTTCCACTGAGTTCACAGTCATCCACACTGACGGTGTACACAGTGCATGGTTTTAACCATTCAAAAGGAATTTTAAAGACAGTTTGGTTAGATATTTCCGCAGCACGGGTCTCATTGTGCTTATCCTTTATCCTGATTGTGTAATTTTGGTCCTTAGAGCCGGTGATATTCACGACATGAGCTTCGGTTTTGTTCACACTCTTCAAAACGCTGTACTGACCTGTGTGTAAGTGTGTATGAACAGTCACAAATTCACAAGAAGAAACTGTGTCTCGAACAACACAATTAAAGTTGACTTCACACAACAGACAAACAAATACTCACATGGTCCTTCTGTTGTATCTGAGAAAAACACATATTTAAATGTTAATCATCATAAATCAAGCAATGTTGTCTCAATAATCATCAATCATTTGTTCAGAGAGCTCAAACTGTGTGGAGTTACCCGTGATGCTGGTGGATGTGTGTAAGGTTGAGGTGGTTTGTGTGGATGTGAGAGATGTGGTGGTCGTGTTTGGAGGTGAGGTGATGGAGCCATTACTTGAGCTTGGTTGGGTGTCTAGTTGATAAAAGTTAATAGTTAAAACTGTCTGACCAGACTACAGACATACTGCAAAGCTCAATTAATGTAGAGCTAACGCATTTCAAGAGGAAAATCATTACCTTCATCTGTTGATTGTGAGGTTTGTGTAGGAGTGTGTGAGGGTGAGGGGCCTGATTCTAAAGGAAATGCAAGTTCATGATATTGAGTATCACTTTATGTAATTCACAAACATATTAATTATTGTACTAGTATTAGCTTTAGCCATGGTGAATTGCACAATTACACATTTGCACTAAATTGAAGCGGCACAATCTTTGACATCAACATTAACATTTACGGGAGGTATAACTTGATAAACTGTGTGATACTAGTGAATAACTTTAAATTTTTTAATACACACACACACACACACACACACACACACACACACACACACACACACACAAACATATATATATATATACGTTACAAATTAATTAAAATGTACAATATAATTATCAACTTAATAATGACCATACTTCATGTAACTCTTTAAATTATTTTTTAAATGTGAAAACTAACTATAAAAACAATTTCTACAAACTTGCCATGGGTTTTTAAATGAGACTGTAAAAAGATTGAGTTCAGGACAGAATAAATGATTGCTGAAAGACTATATATTCACCTATAAGCTTCATCACTTGACTGTGTGGTGGAAATGGTGTAATAAAATATCACCAAGAATGTCTATTAATGTTTACAAAGGGTCCAGTTTGATTTCATGTTCATGTCTTTAAATGTAGCAATGGAAGAAAAAAAATATTGTAAAAATGTAAAGTCTGCAACAGATATTAACATTACTATTATTACAGGTTATGACACGTGTCCCGAGCACTCATCAGCATTGCCCTGTAAACCAAGGAGAAACACCTGCGTGCACTCAGCACAGGGTGGCCAGCCAGAGCTGAAGATTATCAGAGGACGACTACAAAAGCCACTGCGTTACACAATGTCCAGACTCCTCTCCAGACTCCTGGACAACTGCACCTCTACCTCTTTTCCGGAAAGCAGTGTGTGACTGGCCAGCCCCAGCACAGACACCCAGCACTTGGAAGCACAGAGTACTGATGGAGGCAGAGCACAGAGCACCGAGCACCAGTTCACTTCACCCAGACACGTTGGCACTTATCTTTTCAATAAATTCACCCTCCGGGCCCTTTATTGAATTCCCCTTGTCGTGTGATTCTTCACCCCATTACACTGGTGGTGAATGCGGGCATACTTTGGGAAGAATCACAGACAAGCCAACTGTCCAGCATTGTGTTTGCCCAAGTCTGTGACCGTCCCCCACTTTTTGTTGAGTTATCCCTTTTTCTTCTGTGTTCCCCGCAGGCGGCTGCTCCTCCCTAGCCATGGAGGAATTACTGAAACATCTCACCAAGGTGAGCATCTGTCAACGGCAGATTATGGAGCATATGGCAGCTTGCCAGGGAGAATCGGACAAGAGATCGCCACGCTTCACACTGCCACTGCCCAACAGTTCAGGCCATGCAGCTCCTGCCAAAGAAGACCACACACGACGACGCAGAGAACTATGCAGAGATGTTCGAGGCCATCGGGACTCAATATCCTGAGTAGGTTTCCTGTTAGCCGTGCTGCTATCTCCTAAAAAGGAGCTGATTTAAATAACTCTTTTCACAAGAAATAAGGACCCTGTATATCGTGTACCATCTCATGATCACAATGTATGTTAACGTCACAGGAATCATTAATAATTAATGGACCTCAACACAAAGGACCCATACAGGATCAATCCCCTGACTCTGCTTCCTGCTTTCTTGTGACTCTTTCTACGAACTGATCTTTTCAATAAACAATCTCAAAAGTACAACCACTGAGAAATCAGAAGGTTTTACGATATTTACAAATAATATATTTTATGTCTTATGTTTGATGTGCTCAAGGTAAAGGCTTTTATAACTTTAGCAGGTAGTGCTATTAAATTTGTGTAAGATATGGAAAGTTTTTAATATTGAATGAAATCCCTAACTCCGCTTTTCAGCGCAAATGCAAGTAGAACAAACTAACTTGCTGAAATAAGTGCAAATTGATCTTAAGCAGTAAAGATAAGACACATCTCTGTTTTTGTGGTTTTCTTGGTGCAATCTAATGAATAACTTACTCCTGGGACTTCATTCAAATCCATTATCATTCTCTTCAGTAACTGTGTGTATGGATGTATGTGTGTGTGGATGTATGTGTGTGTGTTCATTAGGTTTTAGATCCATGTAATAGAGTAGCTCAATAAAATCTTGTTTCATTTATAAAGAAGTATTGTCTTGTGTGGTGTATTTTAAGATTATACTTTGCCCGGATCTGAGCTACCTAGCTCGTAATTTATAAATTATCTTTCTGTTTGTATTCTAATTATGAAGTAATATAAACAGAATTGTAAAGACATACTGATGTCAACGTTTGCTGGACGAACCATTGATGAAGTATAAACTAATTAAATTTGGAATCAGTTCATTTAAAGCGAGTCGAATCTTTAGATTTGATTCCTCTCAAAATAAATGAGCTACTGTAATATTTCCTTACTGTGCGGCACAGTTGTTCTATGACTGGGAATATAAGACCCGGTTGCCAGCCCATGCCCAAGCAGCCGAACTCACCTGTCTAGCACATCATTGGCTGATCGCTGGGGGTCCCACCACTGCCCAGGTAGTGAAGTGAGTGTTGATAGATCACCTGCTTCAGGCCCTTCCCCATCTACTTTGACTGGCAGCAGGCATGCGAAATGTCATCTGGCCCTCTTTGAAACGAAGCACTTAGGGTTCCAGGTGGGTCGTGGCCTTATTAAGCCTCAGGAGAAGAAAGTGGCAGCGATCCTCTCTGCGTTACAGGCCACCTCCAAAACCCAGGTAAGAGCCTTTTTGGGGTTGGTGGCTACTATCGCTGCTTCATCCCTAACTTCTCCTCCTTAACAGCTCCCCTGATAGACATGACCAGAAAGGGGCAGCCAGAGAAGACTCACTGGGGACCTGCTGAAGATGAATCGTTCCAGCAAGTGAAAGCGGCACTCACCTCTGAGCTGGTCCTCCAAGCCCAGACTTTAATGTCCCCTTCCTGTTGCAGACAGACACCTCAAACATTGGTTTTAGAGGCGGTCTGTCAAGGTTCATTCCCCACACAGCCCCAGTCTCCCTGTTGTCCTACAGGGCCAGGACAATGCTTAGGGATGGGGAGTGTGATGCTTGTTCTGAGCACTCATCAGTATTGCCCTGGAAACCGAGGAGAAACACCTGCGTTCACTCAGCACGGGCTGGGAAGCCATAGCTGAAGCTCATCAGAGGACGACTACAAAAACTGTCGCGTCACACACACACTGGTGAGACATATCTCCAGAAGACTCCTCGATTACTGCACCTTCCAGAAAGCAGTGTATGACCGGCCAGCACCAGCGCATGAGCACAGCACGGACACCCAGCATTTGGAAGCATAGACTACAGATGGAGGCAAAGCACAGAGCACCAGTTCACTCCACCTTAAAAATACTTAAAAATAATAATAAAATAAAATAAAATAAAATCTCAGAGATGGTGTACTCGTAGCAGGGCATGATGGGAAGATGGAGATGAGACTGTATGAGAGTAATAATGCAGGCGTGTGAGTTTGATGCCAGCTTTACCCAGGGGCGTAGATTATGCAGGGGACACGGGGGACGTGTCCCCCCCCCACACTTTTATCATCATGAAATTCCTCCCCCGTTCTTTTTAGGGCAAGGGTGTTCGAATAGAGGTTTTCAAGAACTGGTGTGAATAAATATAGATTTAAACTTAAAGAGACAGGATAGTCTGCGCATGACATGATGTTTTATTCGGACTCAGAAGGCGAAATGAACATCACAGAGCGCTAAACACTCCCGCAGAAAGTCATATCAGGAAGCTCTTAATATGGACAACAGCGTCCAGCTATCGCTGTATGAAAACAGTTTTTTTCGGGTTTGTTTTTTCCAAGTCCAAAAAATCTCCAGCAGGTGATAAATAAAGTATGTGAACAATGCAGTGCTAATTGCAGTGCAATAGAATGTATTACAGTATAAAAACTATTCTGCCTTATTATGTGATAAAAAAAATTTGTAGTAAGACATTAAAAAGCTAGACATTAAAAGCTAGAAATTAGAGAAAAATTTGCCTATTGCCTAATTTGCCTATAAAGTTGCCTGTTGTATCCAGTACCAGTCAAAGGTTTTTGAACAGTAAGCTTGTTAATGTTTTTTAAAGAAGTATCTTCTGTTCACCAAGCCTGCATTTATTTGATCCAAAGTACAGGAAACAATACAATTTAGAAATATTTTTACTAGCCTATTTAAAATAACTGATTTCTATTTGAATATATTTCAAAATGTAATTTATTGAGAATTCAAAGCTGCATTTTTTTGCATCATTACTCCAGTCACACGATCCTTCAGAAATAATTCTGATATACTGATTTGATGCTAAAAAAAGTATAATGTTGCAAAAGCTTTTTATTTCGCATAGATGCTGATCAGTGGATCCTTCTATTCATCAAAGAATGCTGAAAAAAATGTTCTCATCTATTTTAAATATTGATAATCAGCAAAGACTAGAGGAATGATGCTGAAAATTACATGGAATACATTACATTTAAAATATATTCAGACAGAAAACAGTTATTTTAAATAGTATAAATATTTACTTTGGATCAAATAAAGGCAGGCTTGGTGAGCAGAAGATACTTCTTTCAAAACATTAAAAATTTTACTGTTAAAAAAACCTGTTGACTAGTAGGCTTACAGAAATGTTGTATTGTGTAGTTATATATATATATATATATATATATATATATATATATATATATATATATATATATATATATATATATATACAGTGGGGCTCGAAAGTTTGGGCACCCCTTGCAGAATCTGTGAAAATGCAAGTAATTTTCAAAAAATAAGAGAGATCATACTAAATGAATGTTATATTTTATTTAGTACTGTCCTGAGTAAGATATTGTACATAAAAGATATTAACATTTAGTCCACAAGACAAAAAAATTGCTGAAATTATTAAAATATAATAACTTTTTGATATTTGAGAGATATTTTTTAAAATTTAAATATACTCTATAAAACTGTTTACCTTCAAAATATGTTTATTTTTATTATAGAAACTTGTCTAAACATTTTAAATATGAAAACACACACACACACACACACACATAAATCAATCATTGAATGTGCTCAGTAACATGTGCTCGCAGCAGGGCATTATGGGAAGCTGGAGGTCAGAGTGTGAGAGATTGTGTGTGAGAGTAATAATGCAGGAGTGTGAGTTTAAAGTCAAATTTAAATATTAATAGTTAAAGGGGGGGTGAAATGCTATTTCATGCATACTGAGTTTTTTACACTGTTAAAGAGTTGGATTCCCATGCTAAACATGGACAAAGTTTAAAAAATTAAGTTGTACGATTTTTGGAACAAAAATACTCCTTTGTCACAAGTTTCGGAATTTTTTTTCGAGTATGGCTCTGTGTGACGTTAGATGGAGCGGAATTTCCTTATATGGGTCCTACGGGCACTTCTGCCGGAAGAGCGCGCGCTCCCGTATAGCAGAGCCCTGAGAGCGCAACAGACATTCACTGATCAGAGCGAGAGACCGAAATGTCAGAAAAGAAGTGTGTTTTACAAACAAGGCCCAGTTTGACGGCGGATTTGCACATCTTTTATTTCTTAAGGATAATGAGGGTCACAATCGTGTGTTGGAACCACATGCGGTGAGTAAAACTGCTTCAAATATCTCTGCGTTGTTAACTTAGCTATCGGTGCGTAAGCATATCAAGTAAACAACATGCGATGTTGTCATCAAACTGCACTTTCCACATGTACACCTTAAAAAAAAAAAGACGACATAAAGTGGAAGACGTCCTGCTATAGTCTTTGCTGCTGCTGCTCTTGTTAAATTTCAGCCTCTGGATCTGATTCTGGATCATAAATATACGCTGAACCTGACTGTTAGCCATGGTTTGTTTTGGATGATGGTTTTTTCCTCACGGTAATGTCACAGCTTCCAAACGCTCTCAACGCAAAAGCTTACTGGCGCTCGTGATTCTTTAGCTCCGCCACAAGTCACGCCTCCAGCCGGTCGTGTTATTCCGGGAAAAATCAGTACAGACTATCTTTCTCTTATAAATATAATGAAACTAAAGACTTTTTGGAGTTATAAGGGATGAAGTACTACTTTGTAGGTACTCAAGATTAACAGGATATTGAGTGAAAACGAGCATTTCACCCCCCCTTTAATTAGTTAATTACTGTTGACCAATAGGTGGCGATGTTACTAAATTGATGTGGCAAGCTCTCTGTGAGGTGACAATGGCACATACAAAGTTTGGTGTAAATATATCAAAGCTTTGCTGAGATACAGCCTCAGATGTATTTTGGCATCTTTCCAGCAAATCCGGTAATGCGCTAAACAAAAACCGTTTTGTATATGGACACAAAATCCACAACTTTTTGCCAGTGGCTTCTGAAGATGATCTGAGTCAAATTTGATGAAAATCGGACTAACGGTCTAGGAGGAGTTCAAAGAAGTAAATAACACTTTTCAAGAGCCGAATCGTGACCTTGAGCTGGTAATAGTGAGGTTTGTGTAGGAGTGTGTGAGGGTGAGGGGGCTGCTTCTAAAGGAAATTAAAGTTCAATTTTGTCTCAATAAACATTAATAATTCTATCAGAGAGCTCAAACTGTGTGGAGTTACCCGTGATGCTGGTGGATGTGTGTAAGGTTGAGGAGGGTTGTGTGGAGGTGAGAGATGTGGTGGTCGTGTTTGGAGGTGAGGTGATGGAGTCTTTACTTGAACCTGGTTGAGTGTCTAGTTGATAAAAGTTAATAGTTAAAACTGTCTGACCAGACTACAGACATACTGCAAAGCTCAATTAATGTAGAAATGACACATTTCAAGAGGAAAATCATTACCGTTATCTGTTGATTGTGAGGTTTGTGTAGGAGTCCGTGAGGGTGAGGGGCCTGATTCTAAAGGAAATGCAAGTTCATGATATTGAGCATCACTTTATGTAATTCACAAATTTATTAAATATTGTTCTAGCATTAGCTTTAGCCATGGTGAATTGCACAATTACACATTTGCACTAAATTGAAGCTGCACAATCTTTGACATCAACATTAACATTTACGGGAGGTGTAACTTGATAAACTGTGTGATACAAGTGAATTACTTTTAGTTTTTTAATACACACACACACACACACACACACACACACACACACACACACACACACACACACACACACACACTACATTTCTACAAACTTGCCATGTATTTTTAAACGAGACTGTAAAAGATTTAGTTCAGGACAGAATAAATGATTGTTGGAAGACTATTAAATACTCTCCTACAAGCTTCATCACCTGACTGTGTGGTGGAAGTGTTTTGTGGTGCGTATAATAGTTACAAAAAAAAGTAATAATAATAATAATAATAATAATAATAATAATAATAATAATAATAATAATAATGAAAGGTTATAACATTTTGATGATAGACTTATTCTGACAAATGGTGTAATAAAATATCACCAGGAATGTCTATTTGTATTTGTATAAGTACAAAGGGTCCAGTTTGATTTCATTTTTGTGTCTTTAAATGTAGAAATTGAAGAAAAAAAATTCTAAAAATGTAAACAAGTCTGCAACAGGTATTAACATTATTATTATTACAGGTATTGACATATCATTTTAACACAGGATAAAGTTTCCTTTCATATTATTAATGCCACATCATGGCACATTCATGGATGGACGGACACCATGAAACAATATTTTAGCTGATCAAGTTACAAATAATTAGTAATTAATACTAAATATTTCAACATTTTATGAGTATTACCATTAGCAATGTATGATTACAGAAGAATTGGCACCAAAATATACAACTACGAATTAAAACTATTAGATATTTGAGAGATATTTCTTAATATTTAAATATACTCTATAAAACTGTTAACCTCCAAAATATGTTTATTTGTATTATTGAAACTTGTCTAAACATTTTTCATATGAAAACACACACACACACACACACATAAATCAATCATTGAATGTGCTCAGTAACATGTGCTCGTAGCAGGGCATTATGGGAAGCTGGAGGTCAGAGTGTGAGAGATTGTGTGTGAGAGTAATAATGCAGGAGTGTGAGTTTAAAGTCAAATTTAAATATTAATAGTTAATTAGTTAATTACTGTTGACCAATAGGTGGCGATGTTACTAAATTGATGTGGCAAGCTCTCTGTGAGGTGACAATGGCACATACAAAGTTTGGTGTAAATATATCAAAGCTTTGCTGAGATACAGCCTCAGATGTATTTTGGCATCTTTCCAGCAAATCCGGTAATGCGCTAAACAAAAACCGTTTTGTATATGGACACAAAATCCACAACTTTTTGCCAGTGGCTTCTGAAGATGATCTGAGTCAAATTTGATGAAAATCGGACTAACGGTCTAGGAGGAGTTCAAAGAAGTAAATAACACTTTTCAAGAGCCGAATCGTGACCTTGAGCTGGTAATAGTGAGGTTTGTGTAGGAGTGTGTGAGGGTGAGGGGGCTGCTTCTAAAGGAAATTAAAGTTCAATTTTGTCTCAATAAACATTAATAATTCTATCAGAGAGCTCAAACTGTGTGGAGTTACCCGTGATGCTGGTGGATGTGTGTAAGGTTGAGGAGGGTTGTGTGGAGGTGAGAGATGTGGTGGTCGTGTTTGGAGGTGAGGTGATGGAGTCTTTACTTGAACCTGGTTGAGTGTCTAGTTGATAAAAGTTAATAGTTAAAACTGTCTGACCAGACTACAGACATACTGCAAAGCTCAATTAATGTAGAAATGACACATTTCAAGAGGAAAATTATTACCGTTATCTGTTGATTGTGAGGTTTGTGTAGGAGTGTGTGAGGGTGAGGGGCCTGATTCTAAAGGAAATGCAAGTTCATGATATTGAGTATAACTTTATGTAATTCACAAATATATTAAATATTGTTCTAGTATTAGCTTTAGCCATGGTGAATTGCACAATTACACATTTGCACTAAATTGAAGCTGCACAATCTTTGACATCAACATTAACATTTACGGGAGGTGTAACTTGATAAACTGTGTGATACAAGTGAATTACTTTTAGTTTTTTAATACACACACACACACACACACACACACACACACACACACACACACACACACACACACTACATTTCTACAAACTTGCCATGTATTTTTAAACGAGACTGTAAAAGATTTAGTTCAGGACAGAATAAATGATTGTTGGAAGACTATTAAATACTCTCCTACAAGCTTCATCACCTGACTGTGTGGTGGAAGTGTTTTGTGGTGCGTATAATAGTTACAAAAAAAAGTAATAATAATAATAATAATAATAATAATAATAATAATAAAAGGTTATAACATTTTGATGATAGACTTATTCTGACAAATGGTGTAATAAAATATCACCAGGAATGTCTATTTGTATTTGTATAAGTACAAAGGGTCCAGTTTGATTTCATTTTCGTGTCTTTAAATGTAGAAATTGAAGAAAAAAAATTCTAAAAATGTAAACAAGTCTGCAACAGGTATTAACATTATTATTATTACAGGTATTGACATATTATTTTAACACAGGATAAAGTTTCCTTTCATATTATTAATGCCACATCATGGCACATTCATGGATGGACGGACACCATGAAACAATATTTTAGCTGATCAAGTTACAAATAATTAGTAATTAATTCTAAATATTTCAACATTTTATGAGTATTACCATTAGCAATGTATGATTACAGAAGAATTGGCACCAAAATATACAACTACGAATTAAAACTATTAGATATTTGAGAGATATTTCTTAATATTTAAATATACTCTATAAAACTGTTAACCTCCAAAATATGTTTATTTGTATTATTGAAACTTGTCTAAACATTTTTCATATGAAAACACACACACACACACACACATAAATCAATCATTGAATGTGCTCAGTAACATGTGCTCGTAGCAGGGCATTATGGGAAGCTGGAGGTCAGAGTGTGAGAGATTGTGTGTGAGAGTAATAATGCAGGAGTGTGAGTTTAAAGTCAAATTTAAATATTAATAGTTAATTAGTTAATTACTGTTGACCAATAGGTGGCGATGTTACTAAATTGATGTGGCAAGCTCTCTGTGAGGTGACAATGGCACATACAAAGTTTGGTGTAAATATATCAAAGCTTTGCTGAGATACAGCCTCAGATGTATTTTGGCATCTTTCCAGCAAATCCGGTAATGCGCTAAACAAAAACCGTTTTGTATATGGACACAAAATCCACAACTTTTTGCCAGTGGCTTCTGAAGATGATCTGAGTCAAATTTGATGAAAATCGGACTAACGGTCTAGGAGGAGTTCAAAGAAGTAAATAACACTTTTCAAGAGCCGAATCGTGACCTTGAGCTGGTAATAGTGAGGTTTGTGTAGGAGTGTGTGAGGGTGAGGGGGCTGCTTCTAAAGGAAATTAAAGTTCAATTTTGTCTCAATAAACATTAATAATTCTATCAGAGAGCTCAAACTGTGTGGAGTTACCCGTGATGCTGGTGGATGTGTGTAAGGTTGAGGAGGGTTGTGTGGAGGTGAGAGATGTGGTGGTCGTGTTTGGAGGTGAGGTGATGGAGTCTTTACTTGAACCTGGTTGAGTTGCTAGTTGATAAAAGTTAATAGTTAAAACTGTCTGACCAGACTACAGACATACTGCAAAGCTCAATTAATGTAGAAATGACACATTTCAAGAGGAAAATTATTACCGTTATCTGTTGATTGTGAGGTTTGTGTAGGAGTGTGTGAGGGTGAGGGGCCTGATTCTAAAGGAAATGCAAGTTCATGATATTGAGTATAACTTTATGTAATTCACAAATATATTAAATATTGTTCTAGTATTAGCTTTAGCCATGGTGAATTGCACAATTACACATTTGCACTAAATTGAAGCTGCACAATCTTTGACATCAACATTAACATTTACGGGAGGTGTAACTTGATAAACTGTGTGATACAAGTGAATTACTTTTAGTTTTTTAATACACACACACACACACACACACACACACACACACACACACACACACACACACACACACACACACACACACACACACACACACACACACACACTACATTTCTACAAACTTGCAATGTGTTTTTAAACGAGACTGTAAAAGATTTAGTTCAGGACAGAATAAATGATTGTTGGAAGACTATTAAATACTCTCCTACAAGCTTCATCACCTGACTGTGTGGTGGAAGTGTTTTGTGGTGCGTATAATAGTTACAAAAAAAAGTAATAATAATAATAATAATAATAATAATAACAATAATAATAATAACTAGAAGGTACATTTCCTGAAGAAAATGTGAGTGGTGCTTGCAGTGGCAAAACTCGCCCCTCTGTTGCTAGGGTGTGGTTGCTAGGGTACCCGGGGTGGTTGCTATGGCAGTTGCTAGGGTCCCCATGATGGTTGCTAGGGCCGTTGCTAGGGTACCCAGGGTGGTTGCTAGGGTAATCGGGGTGGTTGCTAGGGTGTTGCTATGTGGTTGCTAGGGTACCAGGGGTGGTTGCTAGGGCGGTTGCTAGGGTCCCCATGATGGTTGCTAGGGCCGTTGCTAGGGTACTCAGGGTGGTTGCTAGGGTAATCGGGGTGGTTGCTAGGGTGTTGCTATGTGGTTGCTAGGGTACCCGGGGTGGTTGCTAGGGCGGTTGCTAGGGTCCCCATGATGGTTGCTAGGGCCGTTGCTAGGGTACTCAGGGTGGTTGCTAGGGTAATCGGGGTGGTTGCTAGGGTAATCGGGGTGGTTGCTAGGGTGTTGCTATGTGGTTGCTAGGGTACCCGGGGTGGTTGCTAGGGTGGTTGCTATGGTAACCTGGGTGGTTGCTAGGCAGTTGCTACGGTACTTGGGGTGGTTGCTAAGGTGTTGCTAGGCGGTTGCTAGGGTGTTTTGGCTGGTTGCTAGGCAGTTGCTATGGTCTCCTGGGTGGTTGCTATGATGTTACTAGGTGGTTGGTAGTTGTCACAGATGGTCACTATGTAGTTATTATAGAGTTCTTAGCTCATTTGAGCACTTAGCTAATCACTATTAGCATGTAGCTAATCACTGCTAGCATGACTAGCATGTTGGAAGTCCAGTGTCCTAGCATGAGTCAAAAAATCCAACCGCCATGTCTGTACGATGTTCTGATGCAGAGATATAGGTCGTGCAAAACGGTTGCTAGGGTACTCCGTTTGGTTGCTATGGAGTGGCTTGGCAGCTGCCAATGGTGATACTCCAAAGGCTGCTCGCCAATACAAACCAACCCCCATGCCTCTACGATGTTCTGATGCGGAGATATAGATCTTGCAAAACGGTTGCTAGGGTACTGTGTTTGGTTGCTAGGGAGTGGCCTGGCAGCTGCCAATGATGATACTCCAATGGTAGCTTGCTAATATAAACCAACCCCCATGCTTCTATGTCTTTCAGATGTTAAGATATCTCTCTATGCTTTGGGTTGCTAGGTAGCTCTTAATGGTTGCTAGGGCGTGGCTAGGTTGTCTTGAAGGAGATACATGATTGGCCGTTTGCTGCCCGAGTCAAACGAGCCCACCCTCATGTTTCTATGACACTTCTATCCAAAGTTATTCATTTGATCTTTTTCAATGGAAGTCTATGGGGCTTGTTGCTATGGCGCTCTACATGGTTGCTAGGGCGTGGCTTGATAGCTTCATAATGATCCTGAGAGACTGATTGGTTGCCTGATTCAAATGAGCCCACCCCCTTGTCTCTATGACACTGTGATGCAGAGTTATTTTCAATACAATATCCCTATGTAATTTCCCATTGCAGGAAAAACACAGTGTTTCATGGGCGATCCCGCACCATACTATGTCTATGGGGCAACTTTGGGGGTCTCTAGCACCCCAGGGGTACAACTTATACCCCATGTCGGGGTATGATCGCGCACAGCCTGATAGCCTCTCCAAATGTGGTGATTCACATGTTTCTGCGAAATTCTCTCTCGGAGCTACGATCCGTCAAAGTTGGCCGCAATGCATTGTCTATGGGATTTTTCGCCCGATTTTTCGCCCGGTGTACGAACATCGTACGCCCGATCGCTTATAAAAGTCATAGCACACCATTCCCGACTAGGCCGCACGATTTGACGCCTGTTTTGCGGGTCTGTGACGAAAACTGCGGGACTAGTTACGCGCCGAAGTTTTGGCGGAAGAATAAGAATAAGATATAATAATAATAAGTATGTGAGATAATAATAGTGATGCCTTGCCTCCGGCAAGCACCACTAATAATAATGAAAGGTTATAACATTTTGATGATAGACTTATTCTGACAAATGGTGTAATAAAATATCACCAGGAATGTCTATTTGTATTTGTATAAGTACAAAGGGTCCAGTTTGATTTCATTTTCGTGTCTTTAAATGTAGAAATTGAAGAAAAAAAATTCTAAAAATGTAAACAAGTCTGCAACAGGTATTAACATTATTATTATTACAGGTATTGACATATCATTTTAACACAGGATAAAGTTTCCTTTCATATTATTAATGCCACATCATGGCACATTCATGGATGGACGGACACCATGAAACAATATTTTAGCTGATCAAGTTACAAATAATTAGTAATTAATTCTAAATATTTCAACATTTTATGAGTATTACCATTAGCAATGTATGATTACAGAAGAATTGGCACCAAAATATACAACTACGAATTAAAACTATTAGATATTTGAGAGATATTTCTTAATATTTAAATATACTCTATTAAACTGTTAACCTCCAAAATATGTTTATTTGTATTATTGAAACTTGTCTAAACATTTTTCATATGAAAACACACACACACACATAAATCAATCATTGAATGTGCTCAGTAACATGTGCTCGTAGCAGGGCATTATGGGAAGCTGGAGGTCAGAGTGTGAGAGATTGTGTGTGAGAGTAATAATGCAGAAGTGTGAGTTTAAAGTCAAATTTAAATATTAATAGTTAATGAGTTAATTACTGTTGACCAACAGGTGGCGATGTTACTAAATTGATGTGGCAAGCTCTCTGTGAGGTGACAATGGCACATACAAAGTTTGGTGTAAATATATCAAAGCTTTGCTGAGATACAGCCTCAGATGTATTTTGGCATCTTTCCAGCAAATCCGGTAATGCGCTAAACAAAAACCGTTTTGTATATGGACACAAAATCCACAACTTTTTGCCAGTGGCTTCTGAAGATGATCTGAGTCAAATTTGATGAAAATCGGACTAACGGTCTAGGAGGAGTTCAAAGAAGTAAATAACACTTTTCAAGAGCCGAATCGTGACCTTGAGCTGGTAATAGTGAGGTTTGTGTAGGAGTGTGTGAGGGTGAGGGGGCTGCTTCTAAAGGAAATTAAAGTTCAATTTTGTCTCAATAAACATTAATAATTCTATCAGAGAGCTCAAACTGTGTGGAGTTACCCGTGATGCTGGTGGATGTGTGTAAGGTTGAGGAGGGTTGTGTGGAGGTGAGAGATGTGGTGATCGTGTTTGGAGGTGAGGTGATGGAGTCTTTACTTGAACCTGGTTGAGTGTCTAGTTGATAAAAGTTAATAGTTAAAACTGTCTGACCAGACTACAGACATACTGCAAAGCTCAATTAATGTAGAAATGACACATTTCAAGAGGAAAATCATTACCTTCATCTGTTGATTGTGAGGTTTGTGTAGGAGTGTGTGAGGGTGAGGGGCCTGATTCTAAAGGAAATGCAAGTTCATGATATTGAGAATCACTTTATATAATTCACAAATATATTAAATATTGTACTAGTATTAGCTTTAGCCATGGTGAATTGCACAATTACACATTTGCACTAAATTGAAGCTGCACAATCTTTGACATCAACATTAACATTTACGGGAGGTATAACTTGATAAACTGTGTGATACAAGTGAATTACTTTTAGTTTTTTAATACACACACACACACACACACACACACACACACACACACACACACACACACACACACACACACACACACACACACACTACATTTCTACAAACTTGCCATGTATTTTTAAACGAGACTGTAAAAGATTTAGTTCAGGACAGAATAAATGATTGTTGGAAGACTATTAAATACTCTCCTACAAGCTTCATCACCTGACTGTGTGGTGGAAGTGTTTTGTGGTGCGTATAATAGTTACAAAAAAAAGTAATAATAATAATAATAATAATAATAATAATAATAATAATAATAATAATAATAATAATAATAATGAAAGGTTATAACATTTTGATGATAGACTTATTCTGACAAATGGTGTAATAAAATATCACCAGGAATGTCTATTTGTATTTGTATAAGTACAAAGGGTCCAGTTTGATTTCATTTTTGTGTCTTTAAATGTAGAAATTGAAGAAAAAAAATTCTAAAAATGTAAACAAGTCTGCAACAGGTATTAACATTATTATTATTACAGGTATTGACATATCATTTTAACACAGGATAAAGTTTCCTTTCATATTATTAATGCCACATCATGGCACATTCATGGATGGACGGACACCATGAAACAATATTTTAGCTGATCAAGTTACAAATAATTAGTAATTAATACTAAATATTTCAACATTTTATGAGTATTACCATTAGCAATGTATGATTACAGAAGAATTGGCACCAAAATATACAACTACGAATTAAAACTATTAGATATTTGAGAGATATTTCTTAATATTTAAATATACTCTATAAAACTGTTAACCTCCAAAATATGTTTATTTGTATTATTGAAACTTGTCTAAACATTTTTAATATGAAAACACACACACACACACATAAATCAATCATTGAATGTGCTCAGTAACATGTGCTCGTAGCAGGGCATTATGGGAAGCTGGAGGTCAGAGTGTGAGAGATTGTGTGTGAGAGTAATAATGCAGGAGTGTGAGTTTAAAGTCAAATTTAAATATTAATAGTTAATTAGTTAATTACTGTTGACCAATAGGTGGCGATGTTACTAAATTGATGTGGCAAGCTCTCTGTGAGGTGACAATGGCACATACAAAGTTTGGTGTAAATATATCAAAGCTTTGCTGAGATACAGCCTCAGATGTATTTTGGCATCTTTCCAGCAAATCCGGTAATGCGCTAAACAAAAACCGTTTTGTATATGGACATAAAATCCACAACTTTTTGCCAGTGGCTTCTGAAGATTATCTGAGTCAAATTTGATGAAAATCGGACTAACGGTCTAGGAGGAGTTCAAAGAAGTAAATAACACTTTTCAAGAGCCGAATCGTGACCTTGAGCTGGTAATAGTGAGGTTTGTGTAGGAGTGTGTGAGGGTGAGGGGGCTGCTTCTAAAGGAAATTAAAGTTCAATTTTGTCTCAATAAACATTAATAATTCTATCAGAGAGCTCAAACTGTGTGGAGTTACCCGTGATGCTGGTGGATGTGTGTAAGGTTGAGGAGGGTTGTGTGGAGGTGAGAGATGTGGTGGTCGTGTTTGGAGGTGAGGTGATGGAGTCTTTACTTGAACCTGGTTGAGTGTCTAGTTGATAAAAGTTAATAGTTAAAACTGTCTGACCAGACTACAGACATACTGCAAAGCTCAATTAATGTAGAAATGACACATTTCAAGAGGAAAATTATTACCGTTATCTGTTGATTGTGAGGTTTGTGTAGGAGTGTGTGAGGGTGAGGGGGCTGATTCTAAAGGAAATGCAAGTTCATGATATTGAGAATCACTTTATGTAATTCACAAATATATTAAATATTGTTCTAGTATTAGCTTTAGCCATGGTGAATTGCACAATTACACATTTGCACTAAATTGAAGCTGCACAATCTTTGACATCAACATTAACATTTACGGGAGGTATAACTTGATAAACTGTGTGATACAAGTGAATTACTTTTAGTTTTTTAATACACACACACACACACACACACACACACACACTACATTTCTACAAACTTGCAATGTGTTTTTAAACGAGACTGTAAAAGATTTAGTTCAGGACAGAATAAATGATTGTTGGAAGACTATTAAATACTCTCCTACAAGCTTCATCACCTGACTGTGTGGTGGAAGTGTTTTGTGGTGCGTATAATAGTTACAAAAAAAGTAATAATAATAATAATAATAATAATAAAAGGTTATAACATTTTGATGATAGACTTATTCTGACAAATGGTGTAATAAAATATCACCAGGAATGTCTATTTGTATTTGTATAAGTACAAAGGGTCCAGTTTGATTTCATTTTTGTGTCTTTAAATGTAGAAATTGAAGAAAAAAAATTGTGCAATTCACAAATACACTAAATATTTCAACGTTTTATGAGTATTACCATTAGCAATGCATGATTACAGAAGAATTGGAACCAAAATAAACAAATACGAATTAAAACTATTTGCTATTTGAGAGATATTTTTTTAATATTTAAATATACTCTATAAAACTGTTAACCTCCAAAATATGTTTATTTTTATTATAGAAACTTGTCTGAACATTTTTCATATGAAAACACACACACACACACATAAATCAATCATTGAATGTGCTCAGTAACATGTGCTCGTAGCAGGGCATTATGGGAAGCTGGAGGTCAGAGTGTGAGAGATTGTGTGTGAGAGTAATAATGCAGGAGTGTGAGTTTAAAGTCAAATTTAAATAATAATAGTTAATTAGTTAATTACTGTTGACCAATAGGTGGCGATGTTACTAAATTGATGTGGCAAGCTCTCTGTGAGGTGACAATGGCACATACAAAGTTTGGTGTAAATATATCAAAGCTTTGCTGAGATACAGCCTCAGATGTATTTTGGCATCTTTCCAGCAAATCCGGTAATGCGCTAAACAAAAACCGTTTTGTATATGGACACAAAATCCACAACTTTTTGCCAGTGGCTTCTGAAGATGATCTGAGTCAAATTTGATGAAAATCGGACTAACGGTCTAGGAGGAGTTCAAAGAAGTAAATAACACTTTTCAAGAGCCGAATCGTGACCTTGAGCTGGTAATAGTGAGGTTTGTGTAGGAGTGTGTGAGGGTGAGGGGGCTGCTTCTAAAGGAAATTAAAGTTCAATTTTGTCTCAATAAACATTAATAATTCTATCAGAGAGCTCAAACTGTGTGGAGTTACCCGTGATGCTGGTGGATGTGTGTAAGGTTGAGGAGGGTTGTGTGGAGGTGAGAGATGTGGTGGTCGTGTTTGGAGGTGAGGTGATGGAGTCTTTACTTGAACCTGGTTGAGTGTCTAGTTGATAAAAGTTAATAGTTAAAACTGTCTGACCAGACTACAGACATACTGCAAAGCTCAATTAATGTAGAAATGACACATTTCAAGAGGAAAATCATTACCTTCATCTGTTGATTGTGAGGTTTGTGTAGGAGTGCGTGAGGGTGAGGGGGCTGCTTCTAAAGGAAATTAAAGTTCAATTTTGTCTCAATAAACATTAATAATTCTATCAGAGAGCTCAAACTGTGTGGAGTTACCCGTGATGCTGGTGGATGTGTGTAAGGTTGAGGAGGGTTGTGTGGAGGTGAGAGATGTGGTGGTCGTGTTTGGAGGTGAGGTGATGGAGTCTTTACTTGAACCTGGTTGAGTGTCTAGTTGATAAAAGTTAACAGTTAAAACTGTCTGACCAGACTACAGACATACTGCAAAGCTCAATTAATGTAGAAATGACACATTTCAAGAGGAAAATTATTACCGTTATCTGTTGATTGTGAGGTTTGTGTAGGAGTGTGTGAGGGTGAGGGGCCTGATTCTAAAGGAAATGCAAGTTCATGATATTGAGCATCACTTTATGTAATTCACAAATTTATTAAATATTGTTCTAGCATTAGCTTTAGCCATGGTGAATTGCACAATTACACATTTGCACTAAATTGAAGCTGCACAATCTTTGACATCAACATTAACATTTACGGGAGGTGTAACTTGATAAACTGTGTGATACAAGTGAAAAACTTTTCATTTTTTAATACACACACACACACACACACACACACACACACTACATTTCTACAAACTTGCAATGTGTTTTTAAACGAGACTGCAAAAGATTTAGTTCAGGACAGAATAAATGATTGTTGGAAGACTATTAAATACTCTCCTACAAGCTTCATCACCTGACTGTGTGGTGGAAGTGTTTTGTGGTGCGTATAATAGTTACAAAAAAAGTAATAATAATAATAATAATAATAATAATAAAAGGTTATAACATTTTGATGATAGACTTATTCTGACAAATGGTGTAATAAAATATCACCAGGAATGTCTATTTGTATTTGTATAAGTACAAAGGGTCCAGTTTGATTTCATTTTTGTGTCTTTAAATGTAGAAATTGAAGAAAAAAAATTGTGCAATTCACAAATACACTAAATATTTCAACATTTTATGAGTATTACCATTAGCAATGCATGATTACAGAAGAATTGGAACCAAAATAAACAAATACGAATTAAAACTATTTGCTATTTGAGAGATATTTTTTTAATATTTAAATATACTCTATAAAACTGTTAACCTCCAAAATATGTTTATTTTTATCATAGAAACTTGTCTGAACATTTTTAATATGAAAACACACACACACACACACACATAAATCAATCATTGAATGTGCTCAGTAACATGTGCTCGTAGCAGGGCATTATGGGAAGCTGGAGGTCAGAGTGTGAGAGATTGTGTGTGAGAGTAATAATGCAGGAGTGTGAGTTTAAAGTCAAATTTAAATATTAATAGTTAATTAGTTAATTACTGTTGACCAATAGGTGGCGATGTTACTAAATTGATGTGGCAAGCTCTCTGTGAGGTGACAATGGCACATACAAAGTTTGGTGTAAATATATCAAAGCTTTGCTGAGATACAGCCTCAGATGTATTTTGGCATCTTTCCAGCAAATCCGGTAATGCGCTAAACAAAAACCGTTTTGTATATGGACACAAAATCCACAACTTTTTGCCAGTGGCTTCTGAAGATGATCTGAGTCAAATTTGATGAAAATCGGACTAACGGTCTAGGAGGAGTTCAAAGAAGTAAATAACACTTTTCAAGAGCCGAATCGTGACCTTGAGCTGGTAATAGTGAGGTTTGTGTAGGAGTGTGTGAGGGTGAGGGGGCTGCTTCTAAAGGAAATTAAAGTTCAATTTTGTCTCAATAAACATTAATAATTCTATCAGAGAGCTCAAACTGTGTGGAGTTACCCGTGATGCTGGTGGATGTGTGTAAGGTTGAGGAGGGTTGTGTGGAGGTGAGAGATGTGGTGGTCGTGTTTGGAGGTGAGGTGATGGAGTCTTTACTTGAACCTGGTTGAGTGTCTAGTTGATAAAAGTTAATAGTTAAAACTGTCTGACCAGACTACAGACATACTGCAAAGCTCAATTAACGTAGAAATGACACATTTCAAGAGGAAAATTATTACCGTTATCTGTTGATTGTGAGGTTTGTGTAGGAGTGTGTGAGGGTGAGGGGCCTGATTCTAAAGGAAATGCAAGTTCATGATATTGAGCATCACTTTATGTAATTCAAAAATTTATTAAATATTGTTCTAGTATTAGCTTTAGCCATGGTGAATTGCACAATTACACATTTGCACTAAATTGAAGCTGCACAATCTTTGACATCAACATTAACATTTACGGGAGGTGTAACTTGATAAACTGTGTGATACAAGTGAATTACTTTTAGTTTTTTAATACACACACACACACACACACACACACTACATTTCTACAAACTTGCCATGTATTTTTAAACGAGACTGCAAAAGATTTAGTTCAGGACAGAATAAATGATTGTTGGAAGACTATTAAATACTCTCCTACAAGCTTCATCACCTGACTGTGTGGTGGAAGTGTTTTGTGGTGCGTATAATAGTTACAAAAAAAAAGTAATAATAATAATAATAATAATAATAATAATAATAATAATAATAATAATAATGAAAGGTTATAACATTTTGATGATAGACTTATTCTGACAAATGGTGTAATAAAATATCACCAGGAATGTCTATTTGTATTTGTATAAGTACAAAGGTTCCAGTTTGATTTCATTTTCGTGTCTTTAAATGTAGAAATTGAAGAAAAAAAATTCTAAAAATGTAAACAAGTCTGCAACAGGTATTAACATTATTATTATTACAGGTATTGACATATCATTTTAACACAGGATAAAGTTTCCTTTCATATTATTAATGCCACATCATGGCACATTCATGGATGGACGGACACCATGAAACAATATTTTAGCTGATCAAGTTACAAATAATTAGTAATTAATACTAAATATTTCAACATTTTATGAGTATTACCATTAGCAATGTATGATTACAGAAGAATTGGCACCAAAATATACAACTACGAATTAAAACTATTAGATATTTGAGAGATATTTCTTAATATTTAAATACACTCTATAAAACTGTTAACCTCCAAAATATGTTTATTTGTATTATTGAAACTTGTCTAAACATTTTTCATATGAAAACACACACACACACATAAATCAATCATTGAATGTGCTCAGTAACATGTGCTCGTAGCAGGGCATTATGGGAAGCTGGAGGTCAGAGTGTGAGAGATTGTGTGTGAGAGTAATAATGCAGAAGTGTGAGTTTAAAGTCAAATTTAAATATTAATAGTTAATTAGTTAATTACTGTTGACCAATAGGTGGCGATGTTACTAAATTGATGTGGCAAGCTCTCTGTGAGGTGACAATGGCACATACAAAGTTTGGTGTAAATATATCAAAGCTTTGCTGAGATACAGCCTCAGATGTATTTTGGCATCTTTCCAGCAAATCCGGTAATGCGCTAAACAAAAACCGTTTTGTATATGGACACAAAATCCACAACTTTTTGCCAGTGGCTTCTGAAGATTATCTGAGTCAAATTTGATGAAAATCGGACTAACGGTCTAGGAGGAGTTCAAAGAAGTAAATAACACTTTTCAAGAGCCGAATCGTGACCTTGAGCTGGTAATAGTGAGGTTTGTGTAGGAGTGTGTGAGGGTGAGGGGGCTGCTTCTAAAGGAAATTAAAGTTCAATTTTGTCTCAATAAACATTAATAATTCTATCAGAGAGCTCAAACTGTGTGGAGTTACCCGTGATGCTGGTGGATGTGTGTAAGGTTGAGGTGGGTTGTGTGGAGGTGAGAGATGTGGTGGTCGTGTTTGGAGGTGAGGTGATGGAGTCTTTACTTGAACCTGGTTGAGTGTCTAGTTGATAAAAGTTAATAGTTAAAACTGTCTGACCAGACTACAGACATACTGCAAAGCTCAATTAACGTAGAAATGACACATTTCAAGAGGAAAATTATTACCGTTATCTGTTGATTGTGAGGTTTGTGTAGGAGTGTGTGAGGGTGAGGGGCCTGATTCTAAAGGAAATGCAAGTTCATGATATTGAGCATCACTTTATGTAATTCAAAAATTTATTAAATATTGTTCTAGTATTAGCTTTAGCCATGGTGAATTGCACAATTACACATTTGCACTAAATTGAAGCTGCACAATCTTTGACATCAACATTAACATTTACGGGAGGTGTAACTTGATAAACTGTGTGATACAAGTGAATTACTTTTAGTTTTTTAATACACACACACACACACACACACACACACACACTACATTTCTACAAACTTGCAATGTGTTTTTAAACGAGACTGTAAAAGATTTAGTTCAGGACAGAATAAATGATTGTTGGAAGACTATTAAATACTCTCCTACAAGCTTCATCACCTGACTGTGTGGTGGAAGTGTTTTGTGGTGCGTATAATAGTTACAAAAAAAGTAATAATAATAATAATAATAATAAAAGGTTATAACATTTTGATGATAGACTTATTCTGACAAATGGTGTAATAAAATATCACCAGGAATGTCTATTTGTATTTGTATAAGTACAAAGGGTCCAGTTTGATTTCATTTTCGTGTCTTTAAATGTAGAAATTGAAGAAAAAAAATTTTGCAATTCACAAATACACTAAATATTTCAACGTTTTATGAGTATTACCATTAGCAATGCATGATTACAGAAGAATTGGAACCAAAATAAACAAATACGAATTAAAACTATTTGCTATTTGAGAGATATTTTTTTAATATTTAAATATACTCTATAAAACTGTTAACCTCCAAAATATGTTTATTTTTATTATAGAAACTTGTCTGAACATTTTTCATATGAAAACACACACACACACACATAAATCAATCATTGAATGTGCTCAGTAACATGTGCTCGTAGCAGGGCATTATGGGAAGCTGGAGGTCAGAGTGTGAGAGATTGTGTGTGAGAGTAATAATGCAGGAGTGTGAGTTTAAAGTCAAATTTAAATAATAATAGTTAATGAGTTAATTACTGTTGACCAATAGGTGGCGATGTTACTAAATTGATGTGGCAAGCTCTCTGTGAGGTGACAATGGCACATACAAAGTTTGGTGTAAATATATCAAAGCTTTGCTGAGATACAGCCTCAGATGTATTTTGGCATCTTTCCAGCAAATCCGGTAATGCGCTAAACAAAAACCGTTTTGTATATGGACACAAAATCCACAACTTTTTGCCAGTGGCTTCTGAAGATGATCTGAGTCAAATTTGATGAAAATCGGACTAACGGTCTAGGAGGAGTTCAAAGAAGTAAATAACACTTTTCAAGAGCCGAATCGTGACCTTGAGCTGGTAATAGTGAGGTTTGTGTA
The DNA here is from genome assembly GCF_003368295.1 of Carassius auratus. Taxonomy (NCBI): domain Eukaryota; kingdom Metazoa; phylum Chordata; class Actinopteri; order Cypriniformes; family Cyprinidae; genus Carassius; species Carassius auratus. Next base: position 21,726,559 of record NC_039264.1, on the reverse strand, counting down.
GGAGTGTGTGAGGGTGAGGGGGCTGCTTCTAAAGGAAATTAAAGTTCAATTTTGTCTCAATAAACATTAATAATTCTATCAGAGAGCTCAAACTGTGTGGAGTTACCCGTGATGCTGGTGGATGTGTGTAAGGTTGAGGAGGGTTGTGTGGAGGTGAGAGATGTGGTGGTCGTGTTTGGAGGTGAGGTGATGGAGTCTTTACTTGAACCTGGTTGAGTGTCTAGTTGATAAAAGTTAATAGTTAAAACTGTCTGACCAGACTACAGACATACTGCAAAGCTCAATTAATGTAGAAATGACACATTTCAAGAGGAAAATCATTACCTTCATCTGTTGATTGTGAGGTTTGTGTAGGAGTGCGTGAGGGTGAGGGGGCTGCTTCTAAAGGAAATTAAAGTTCAATTTTGTCTCAATAAACATTAATAATTCTATCAGAGAGCTCAAACTGTGTGGAGTTACCCGTGATGCTGGTGGATGTGTGTAAGGTTGAGGAGGGTTGTGTGGAGGTGAGAGATGTGGTGGTCGTGTTTGGAGGTGAGGTGATGGAGTCTTTACTTGAACCTGGTTGAGTGTCTAGTTGATAAAAGTTAATAGTTAAAACTGTCTGACCAGACTACAGACATACTGCAAAGCTCAATTAACGTAGAAATAACACATTTCAAGAGGAAAATTATTACCGTTATCTGTTGATTGTGAGGTTTGTGTAGGAGTGTGTGAGGGTGAGGGGGCTGATTCTAAAGGAAATGCAAGTTCATGATATTGAGTATAACTTTATGTAATTCAAAAATTTATTAAATATTGTTCTAGTATTAGCTTTAGCCATGGTGAATTGCACAATTACACATTTGCACTAAATTGAAGCTGCACAATCTTTGACATCAACATTAACATTTACGGGAGGTGTAACTTGATAAACTGTGTGATACAAGTGAATTACTTTTAGTTTTTTAATACACACACACACACACACACACACACACACTACATTTCTACAAACTTGCAATGTGTTTTTAAACGAGACTGTAAAAGATTTAGTTCAGGACAGAATAAATGATTGTTGGAAGACTATTAAATACTCTCCTACAAGCTTCATCACCTGACTGTGTGGTGGAAGTGTTTTGTGGTGCGTATAATAGTTACAAAAAAAGTAATAATAATAATAATAATAATAATAAAAGGTTATAACATTTTGATGATAGACTTATTCTGACAAATGGTGTAATAAAATATCACCAGGAATGTCTATTTGTATTTGTATAAGTACAAAGGTTCCAGTTTGATTTCATTTTTGTGTCTTTAAATGTAGAAATTGAAGAAAAAAAATTGTGCAATTCACAAATACACTAAATATTTCAACGTTTTATGAGTATTACCATTAGCAATGCATGATTACAGAAGAATTGGAACCAAAATAAACAAATACGAATTAAAACTATTTGCTATTTGAGAGATATTTTTTTAATATTTAAATATACTCTATAAAACTGTTAACCTCCAAAATATGTTTATTTTTATTATAGAAACTTGTCTGAACATTTTTAATATGAAAACACACACACACACACATAAATCAATCATTGAATGTGCTCAGTAACATGTGCTCGTAGCAGGGCATTATGGGAAGCTGGAGGTCAGAGTGTGAGAGATTGTGTGTGAGAGTAATAATGCAGGAGTGTGAGTTTAAAGTCAAATTTAAATATTAATAGTTAATGAGTTAATTACTGTTGACCAATAGGTGGCGATGTTACTAAATTGATGTGGCAAGCTCTCTGTGAGGTGACAATGGCACATACAAAGTTTGGTGTAAATATATCAAAGCTTTGCTGAGATACAGCCTCAGATGTATTTTGGCATCTTTCCAGCAAATCCGGTAATGCGCTAAACAAAAACCGTTTTGTATATGGACACAAAATCCACAACTTTTTGCCAGTGGCTTCTGAAGATGATCTGAGTCAAATTTGATGAAAATCGGACTAACGGTCTAGGAGGAGTTCAAAGAAGTAAATAACACTTTTCAAGAGCCGAATCGTGACCTTGAGCTGGTAATAGTGAGGTTTGTGTAGGAGTGTGTGAGGGTGAGGGGGCTGCTTCTAAAGGAAATTAAAGTTCAATTTTGTCTCAATAAACATTAATAATTCTATCAGAGAGCTCAAACTGTGTGGAGTTACCCGTGATGCTGGTGGATGTGTGTAAGGTTGAGGAGGGTTGTGTGGAGGTGAGAGATGTGGTGGTCGTGTTTGGAGGTGAGGTGATGGAGTCTTTACTTGAACCTGGTTGAGTGTCTAGTTGATAAAAGTTAACAGTTAAAACTGTCTGACCAGACTACAGACATACTGCAAAGCTCAATTAATGTAGAAATGACACATTTCAAGAGGAAAATTATTACCGTTATCTGTTGATTGTGAGGTTTGTGTAGGAGTGTGTGAGGGTGAGGGGCCTGATTCTAAAGGAAATGCAAGTTCATGATATTGAGCATCACTTTATGTAATTCACAAATTTATTAAATATTGTTCTAGCATTAGCTTTAGCCATGGTGAATTGCACAATTACACATTTGCACTAAATTGAAGCTGCACAATCTTTGACATCAACATTAACATTTACGGGAGGTGTAACTTGATAAACTGTGTGATACAAGTGAAAAACTTTTCATTTTTTAATACACACACACACACACACACACACACACACACACACACACACACACACACACACACACACACACACACACACACACTACATTTCTACAAACTTGCAATGTATTTTTAAACGAGACTGTAAAAGATTTAGTTCAGGACAGAATAAATGATTGTTGGAAGACTATTAAATACTCTCCTACAAGCTTCATCACCTGACTGTGTGGTGGAAGTGTTTTGTGGTGCGTATAATAGTTACAAAAAAAGTAATAATAATAATAATAATAATAATAAAAGGTTATAACATTTTGATGATAGACTTATTCTGACAAATGGTGTAATAAAATATCACCAGGAATGTCTATTTGTATTTGTATAAGTACAAAGGGTCCAGTTTGATTTCATTTTTGTGTCTTTAAATGTAGAAATTGAAGAAAAAAAATTGTGCAATTCACAAATACACTAAATATTTCAACATTTTATGAGTATTACCATTAGCAATGCATGATTACAGAAGAATTGGAACCAAAATAAACAAATACGAATTAAAACTATTTGCTATTTGAGAGATATTTTTTTAATATTTAAATATACTCTATAAAACTGTTAACCTCCAAAATATGTTTATTTTTATCATAGAAACTTGTCTGAACATTTTTAATATGAAAACACACACACACACACATAAATCAATCATTGAATGTGCTCAGTAACATGTGCTCGTAGCAGGGCATTATGGGAAGCTGGAGGTCAGAGTGTGAGAGATTGTGTGTGAGAGTAATAATGCAGGAGTGTGAGTTTAAAGTCAAATTTAAATATTAATAGTTAATTAGTTAATTACTGTTGACCAATAGGTGGCGATGTTACTAAATTGATGTGGCAAGCTCTCTGTGAGGTGACAATGGCACATACAAAGTTTGGTGTAAATATATCAAAGCTTTGCTGAGATACAGCCTCAGATGTATTTTGGCATCTTTCCAGCAAATCCGGTAATGCGCTAAACAAAAACCGTTTTGTATATGGACACAAAATCCACAACTTTTTGCCAGTGGCTTCTGAAGATGATCTGAGTCAAATTTGATGAAAATCGGACTAACGGTCTAGGAGGAGTTCAAAGAAGTAAATAACACTTTTCAAGAGCCGAATCGTGACCTTGAGCTGGTAATAGTGAGGTTTGTGTAGGAGTGTGTGAGGGTGAGGGGGCTGCTTCTAAAGGAAATTAAAGTTCAATTTTGTCTCAATAAACATTAATAATTCTATCAGAGAGCTCAAACTGTGTGGAGTTACCCGTGATGCTGGTGGATGTGTGTAAGGTTGAGGAGGGTTGTGTGGAGGTGAGAGATGTGGTGGTCGTGTTTGGAGGTGAGGTGATGGAGTCTTTACTTGAACCTGGTTGAGTGTCTAGTTGATAAAAGTTAATAGTTAAAACTGTCTGACCAGACTACAGACATACTGCAAAGCTCAATTAATGTAGAAATGACACATTTCAAGAGGAAAATTATTACCGTTATCTGTTGATTGTGAGGTTTGTGTAGGAGTGTGTGAGGGTGAGGGGCCTGATTCTAAAGGAAATGCAAGTTCATGATATTGAGTATAACTTTATGTAATTCACAAATTTATTAAATATTGTTCTAGTATTAGCTTTAGCCATGGTGAATTGCACAATTACACATTTGCACTAAATTGAAGCTGCACAATCTTTGACATCAACATTAACATTTACGGGAGGTGTAACTTGATAAACTGTGTGATACAAGTGAATTACTTTTAGTTTTTTAATACACACACACACACACACACACACACACACACACACACACACACACACACACACACACACACACACACACACACACACACACACACACTACATTTCTACAAACTTGCAATGTGTTTTTAAACGAGACTGCAAAAGATTTAGTTCAGGACAGAATAAATGATTGTTGGAAGACTATTAAATACTCTCCTACAAGCTTCATCACCTGACTGTGTGGTGGAAGTGTTTTGTGGTGCGTATAATAGTTACAAAAAAAGTAATAATAATAATAATAATAATAATAATAATAAAAGGTTATAACATTTTGATGATAGACTTATTCTGACAAATGGTGTAATAAAATATCACCAGGAATGTCTATTTGTATTTGTATAAGTACAAAGGGTCCAGTTTGATTTCATTTTCGTGTCTTTAAATGTAGAAATTGAAGAAAAAAGTCTGCAACAGGTATTAACATTATTATTATTACAGGTATTGACATATCATTTTAACACAGGATAAAGTTTCCTTTCATATTATTAATGCCACATCATGGCACATTCATGGATGGACGGACACCATGAAACAATATTTTAGCTGATCAAGTTACAAATAATTAGTAATTAATACTAAATATTTCAACATTTTATGAGTATTACCATTAGCAATGTATGATTACAGAAGAATTGGCACCAAAATATACAACTACGAATTAAAACTATTAGATATTTGAGAGATATTTCTTAATATTTAAATATACTCTATAAAACTGTTAACCTCCAAAATATGTTTATTTGTATTATTGAAACTTGTCTAAACATTTTTAATATGAAAACACACACACACACACATAAATCAATCATTGAATGTGCTCAGTAACATGTGCTCGTAGCAGGGCATTATGGGAAGCTGGAGGTCAGAGTGTGAGAGATTGTGTGTGAGAGTAATAATGCAGAAGTGTGAGTTTAAAGTCAAATTTAAATATTAATAGTTAATTAGTTAATTACTGTTGACCAATAGGTGGCGATGTTACTAAATTGATGTGGCAAGCTCTCTGTGAGGTGACAATGGCACATACAAAGTTTGGTGTAAATATATCAAAGCTTTGCTGAGATACAGCCTCAGATGTATTTTGGCATCTTTCCAGCAAATCCGGTAATGCGCTAAACAAAAACCGTTTTGTATATGGACACAAAATCCACAACTTTTTGCCAGTGGCTTCTGAAGATGATCTGAGTCAAATTTGATGAAAATCGGACTAACGGTCTAGGAGGAGTTCAAAGAAGTAAATAACACTTTTCAAGAGCCGAATCGTGACCTTGAGCTGGTAATAGTGAGGTTTGTGTAGGAGTGTGTGAGGGTGAGGGGGCTGCTTCTAAAGGAAATTAAAGTTCAATTTTGTCTCAATAAACATTAATAATTCTATCAGAGAGCTCAAACTGTGTGGAGTTACCCGTGATGCTGGTGGATGTGTGTAAGGTTGAGGAGGGTTGTGTGGAGGTGAGAGATGTGGTGGTCGTGTTTGGAGGTGAGGTGATGGAGTCTTTACTTGAACCTGGTTGAGTTGCTAGTTGATAAAAGTTAATAGTTAAAACTGTCTGACCAGACTACAGACATACTGCAAAGCTCAATTAATGTAGAAATGACACATTTCAAGAGGAAAATTATTACCGTTATCTGTTGATTGTGAGGTTTGTGTAGGAGTGTGTGAGGGTGAGGGGCCTGATTCTAAAGGAAATGCAAGTTCATGATATTGAGTATCACTTTATGTAATTCACAAATATATTAAATATTGTTCTAGTATTAGCTTTAGCCATGGTGAATTACACAATTACACATTTGCACTAAATTGAAGCTGCACAATCTTTGACATCAACATTAACATTTACGGGAGGTATAACTTGATAAACTGTGTGATACAAGTGAAAAACTTTTCATTTTTTAATACACACACACACACACACACACACACACACACACACTACATTTCTACAAACTTGCAATGTGTTTTTAAACGAGACTGTAAAAGATTTAGTTCAGGACAGAATAAATGATTGTTGGAAGACTATTAAATACTCTCCTACAAGCTTCATCACCTGACTGTGTGGTGGAAGTGTTTTGTGGTGCGTATAATAGTTACAAAAAAAGTAATAATAATAATAATAATAATAATAAAAGGTTATAACATTTTGATGATAGACTTATTCTGACAAATGGTGTAATAAAATATCACCAGGAATGTCTATTTGTATTTGTATAAGTACAAAGGGTCCAGTTTGATTTCATTTTTGTGTCTTTAAATGTAGAAATTGAAGAAAAAAAATTGTGCAATTCACAAATACACTAAATATTTCAACGTTTTATGAGTATTACCATTAGCAATGCATGATTACAGAAGAATTGGAACCAAAATAAACAAATACGAATTAAAACTATTTGCTATTTGAGAGATATTTTTTTAATATTTAAATATACTCTATAAAACTGTTAACCTCCAAAATATGTTTATTTTTATTATAGAAACTTGTCTGAACATTTTTCATATGAAAACACACACACACACACATAAATCAATCATTGAATGTGCTCAGTAACATGTGCTCGTAGCAGGGCATTATGGGAAGCTGGAGGTCAGAGTGTGAGAGATTGTGTGTGAGAGTAATAATGCAGGAGTGTGAGTTTAAAGTCAAATTTAAATATTAATAGTTAATTAGTTAATTACTGTTGACCAATAGGTGGCGATGTTACTAAATTGATGTGGCAAGCTCTCTGTGAGGTGACAATGGCACATACAAAGTTTGGTGTAAATATATCAAAGCTTTGCTGAGATACAGCCTCAGATGTATTTTGGCATCTTTCCAGCAAATCCGGTAATGCGCTAAACAAAAACCGTTTTGTATATGGACACAAAATCCACAACTTTTTGCCAGTGGCTTCTGAAGATGATCTGAGTCAAATTTGATGAAAATCGGACTAACGGTCTAGGAGGAGTTCAAAGAAGTAAATAACACTTTTCAAGAGCCGAATCGTGACCTTGAGCTGGTAATAGTGAGGTTTGTGTAGGAGTGTGTGAGGGTGAGGGGGCTGCTTCTAAAGGAAATTAAAGTTCAATTTTGTCTCAATAAACATTAATAATTCTATCAGAGAGCTCAAACTGTGTGGAGTTACCCGTGATGCTGGTGGATGTGTGTAAGGTTGAGGAGGGTTGTGTGGAGGTGAGAGATGTGGTGGTCGTGTTTGGAGGTGAGGTGATGGAGTCTTTACTTGAACCTGGTTGAGTGTCTAGTTGATAAAAGTTAATAGTTAAAACTGTCTGACCAGACTACAGACATACTGCAAAGCTCAATTAATGTAGAAATGACACATTTCAAGAGGAAAATCATTACCGTTATCTGTTGATTGTGAGGTTTGTGTAGGAGTGTGTGAGGGTGAGGGGCCTGATTCTAAAGGAAATGCAAGTTCATGATATTGAGTATAACTTTATGTAATTCACAAATTTATTAAATATTGTTCTAGCATTAGCTTTAGCCATGGTGAATTGCACAATTACACATTTGCACTAAATTGAAGCTGCACAATCTTTGACATCAACATTAACATTTACGGGAGGTGTAACTTGATAAACTGTGTGATACAAGTGAAAAACTTTTCATTTTTTAATACACACACACACACACACACACACACACACACACACACACACACACACACACACACACACACACACACTACATTTCTACAAACTTGCAATGTGTTTTTAAACGAGACTGCAAAAGATTTAGTTCAGGACAGAATAAATGATTGTTGGAAGACTATTAAATACTCTCCTACAAGCTTCATCACCTGACTGTGTGGTGGAAGTGTTTTGTGGTGCGTATAATAGTTACAAAAAAAGTAATAATAATAATAATAATAATAATAATAAAAGGTTATAACATTTTGATGATAGACTTATTCTGACAAATGGTGTAATAAAATATCACCAGGAATGTCTATTTGTATTTGTATAAGTACAAAGGGTCCAGTTTGATTTCATTTTTGTGTCTTTAAATGTAGAAATTGAAGAAAAAAAATTGTGCAATTCACAAATACACTAAATATTTCAACATTTTATGAGTATTACCATTAGCAATGCATGATTACAGAAGAATTGGAACCAAAATAAACAAATACGAATTAAAACTATTTGCTATTTGAGAGATATTTTTTTAATATTTAAATATACTCTATAAAACTGTTAACCTCCAAAATATGTTTATTTTTATCATAGAAACTTGTCTGAACATTTTTAATATGAAAACACACACACACACACACACACATAAATCAATCATTGAATGTGCTCAGTAACATGTGCTCGTAGCAGGGCATTATGGGAAGCTGGAGGTCAGAAAGGAAAATTAAAGTTCAATTTTGTCTCAATAAACATTAATAATTCTATCAGAGAGCTCAAACTGTGTGGAGTTACCCGTGATGCTGGTGGATGTGTGTAAGGTTGAGGTGGGTTGTGTGGAGGTGAGAGATGTGGTGGTCGTGTTTGGAGGTGAGGTGATGGAGTCTTTACTTGATCCTGGTTGAGTGTCTAGTTGATAAAAGTTAACAGTTAAAACTGTCTGACCAGACTACAGACATACTGCAAAGCTCAATTAATGTAGAAATGACACATTTCAAGAGGAAAATTATTACCGTTATCTGTTGATTGTGAGGTTTGTGTAGGAGTGTGTGAGGGTGAGGGGCCTGATTCTAAAGGAAATGCAAGTTCATGATATTGAGAATCACTTTATGTAATTCACAAATATATTAAATATTGTTCTAGTATTAGCTTTAGCCATGGTGAATTGCACAATTACACATTTGCACTAAATTGAAGCTGCACAATCTTTGACATCAACATTAACATTTATGGGAGGTATAACTTGATAAACTGTGTGATACAAGTGAAAAACTTTTAATTTTTTAATACACACACACACACACACACACACACACACACACACACTACATTTCTACAAACTTGCCATGTATTTTTAAACGAGACTGCAAAAGATTTAGTTCAGGACAGAATAAATGATTGTTGGAAGACTATTAAATACTCTCCTACAAGCTTCATCACCTGACTGTGTGGTGGAAGTGTTTTGTGGTGCGTATAATAGTTACAAAAAAAAAGGAATAATAATAATAATAATAATAATAATAATAATAATAATAATAATAATAATAATGAAAGGTTATAACATTTTGATGATAGACTTATTCTGACAAATGGTGTAATAAAATATCACCAGGAATGTCTATTTGTATTTGTATAAGTACAAAGGTTCCAGTTTGATTTCATTTTCGTGTCTTTAAATGTAGAAATTGAAGAAAAAAAATTCTAAAAATGTAAACAAGTCTGCAACAGGTATTAACATTATTATTATTACAGGTATTGACATATCATTTTAACACAGGATAAAGTTTCCTTTCATATTATTAATGCCACATCATGGCACATTCATGGATGGACGGACACCATGAAACAATATTTTAGCTGATCAAGTTACAAATAATTAGTAATTAATACTAAATATTTCAACATTTTATGAGTATTACCATTAGCAATGTATGATTACAGAAGAATTGGCACCAAAATATACAACTACGAATTAAAACTATTAGATATTTGAGAGATATTTCTTAATATTTAAATACACTCTATAAAACTGTTAACCTCCAAAATATGTTTATTTGTATTATTGAAACTTGTCTAAACATTTTTAATATGAAAACACACACACACACACATAAATCAATCATTGAATGTGCTCAGTAACATGTGCTCGTAGCAGGGCATTATGGGAAGCTGGAGGTCAGAGTGTGAGAGATTGTGTGTGAGAGTAATAATGCAGGAGTGTGAGTTTAAAGTCAAATTTAAATATTAATAGTTAATTAGTTAATTACTGTTGACCAATAGGTGGCGATGTTACTAAATTGATGTGGCAAGCTCTCTGTGAGGTGACAATGGCACATACAAAGTTTGGTGTAAATATATCAAAGCTTTGCTGAGATACAGCCTCAGATGTATTTTGGCATCTTTCCAGCAAATCCGGTAATGCGCTAAACAAAAACCGTTTTGTATATGGACACAAAATCCACAACTTTTTGCCAGTGGCTTCTGAAGATGATCTGAGTCAAATTTGATGAAAATCGGACTAACGGTCTAGGAGGAGTTCAAAGAAGTAAATAACACTTTTCAAGAGCCGAATCGTGACCTTGAGCTGGTAATAGTGAGGTTTGTGTAGGAGTGTGTGAGGGTGAGGGGGCTGCTTCTAAAGGAAATTAAAGTTCAATTTTGTCTCAATAAACATTAATAATTCTATCAGAGAGCTCAAACTGTGTGGAGTTACCCGTGATGCTGGTGGATGTGTGTAAGGTTGAGGAGGGTTGTGTGGAGGTGAGAGATGTGGTGGTCGTGTTTGGAGGTGAGGTGATGGAGTCTTTACTTGAACCTGGTTGAGTGTCTAGTTGATAAAAGTTAATAGTTAAAACTGTCTGACCAGACTACAGACATACTGCAAAGCTCAATTAATGTAGAAATGACACATTTCAAGAGGAAAATCATTACCTTCATCTGTTGATTGTGAGGTTTGTGTAGGAGTGTGTGAGGGTGAGGGGCCTGATTCTAAAGGAAATGCAAGTTCATGATATTGAGAATCACTTTATATAATTCACAAATATATTAAATATTGTACTAGTATTAGCTTTAGCCATGGTGAATTACACAATTACACATTTGCACTAAATTGAAGCTGCACAATCTTTGACATCAACATTAACATTTGTGACCCGTCACGGAAACCAGTGACACAAGTCAACAGCACAACTTTCGAGCAAAATGAGAAAGAAGTTACACCGAAAATGCTTTGAAGTACTTGAAGACAAGCCGGATGCTTATGAACAAGCGCTCACTGATTCTGAAGACGATCTGAGCGACTATAAAAATAAGACTGTATAATATCCCTAATCTACAACTGAGCTAATATGATGATGAGGAAGAATGTATTGGACTGGCTTCAGACGAGTTGGACCGTAATATATCAGAGGCTATATCGATAGTAACATTTGATGGGGATAAAGACAGAGAAATGAGGAAAATCCGTAACATTTAGAGGCAAACAGACGCACAGTGTAAACTTCGGAGATGGTTACATCCACAAAGAAGACCCCGACAAAGAGAAAGTGTGCCCGAACGACTTATTTCATTGGAGGCATTGAGATCTGCAAGAATACTTTTCTGTTTCTTATGGGGTGAGTTTCCATAAACATCAAAGTTTGTCGTTTTGTATTCATTCTAAGAACACGTACACATTATCTCATGTTTAGTCCATGTTTAGACCTTCCCATATCTACCTATTGTTATTAGCTAGCTCATCGGTTATCACAGAATCCTGTTAAAAAAGTCCTAATGCTACACAATGAAATAAATTCACCAAGTTTTATGTAGAAAACCAGCAAATAACAAATAAAATTAGCATCAATACATACTTTTTGTTTACATACAAATTTAAATAATAACATTAAAAATGATGGCCACATTTTAAAGATTAAAGATTTTTTTTTATAAAAAGATAAAACTCACATATTTCAGCCTGTAAATCATTTTTATAAAAGTCAAAAAAGTTAAATTACTGATATTTACAATGCATATTCTCCTTTATCATTAATAGTATACGGTCCGATTTTTCCCGTTTTTTCCCTGTCTGTCTTTGCTATGCAACCAAGCAGCTTTACAGGGGGTATGGCTTATTTAAATGAGATGTAAATGAGCCCCATTGTCACTCGCAGCAGTGAGAACAGGTGAGAACTGCAATCTTTAGAGGCTATTTTCTGCTTTTTGAGCTTTTTTGAGTAACTACCTTCAAATGGCCACAACTTATCCAAATATTATCAGATTTCCATGTGTTACACATCGTTGGAAAGCTTGGAGACTACTCTTTCAGAATATGTGAATAACTCAAAATGCCCCAGAACCGACTTGTGTCCCTACTTTCCGTGATTGGTCACATTTACGGGAGGTATAACTTGATAAACTGTGTGATACAAGTGAATTACTTTTCGTTTTTTAATACACACACACACACACACACACACACACACACACACACACACACACACACACACACACACACACACACACACACACACACACACACACACACACACACACACTACATTTCTACAAACTTGCTATGTGTTTTTGCAGTCTTTGCAGTCAAAAACAGTCCTAGGAACAATTTTCTGAGTTTATCACAGTACCATACAGTGGATGCAAGACTGAATTATAGCAGCTAAACATAAAAACAGCTTGTGTGACTATAAGAAAATGAACGGTCATCTAAAAATTGTAGATCGGCACACAGGTGTGAGGGACTCTATCTAATTGAAATATATAAAGCTCTCTCACTATAACTCACATGTTAGTTATTACACCTCTCTGTGTGCCATACGCTGTCTAAAATGTAAAAATGTTTGTTTGGGTCTCTCATGCTTAAAAAAAAAATGAAAATGAAAAATAATAAAATAAAATAAAATCTCAGAGATGGTGTGCTCGCAGCAGGGCATGATGGGAAGATGGAGGTGAGAGTGTGTGAGAGTAATAATGCAGGAGTGTGAGTTTGATGTCAGCTTTACCTTTGATGATGTCTGCAGATGTGTTTGATGAAGTGGTGGAGTCTGACTGAGGGACTGTAAAGATGGATTGACAGAATGAAGAAGTTGAAGTTTTCACTGATTTTATATATATATATATATATATATATATATATATATATATATATATATATATATATATATATATATATATATATATATATATATATATATATATATATATATATATATATATATATATATATATATATAATTACATTATGCAATAGCTGAATAATAACTCTGAATAATAGACTGAATAGCTTTTGTGTCAATAGGTTTCTCCTGTCTCCTACATGATTATGTGATTAAATTATTTTTATTATTGGGACTTCTCTCCGAACAGATAAGGGATTCAATAGTTGAAAACTACTATTGCAGAAGAATGTGTAGACAGTGGTGGGTAGATTTATTACAAATTGAACTCATCTTACTGATTCCAAATTATAAAAATGATAAACTGAAACAAAATTTTGTTAGTATCCATTACATTACATATTTTATTTGATATAATCAAACTATTTTATTATCTTTTAGATTACTTTTGACCTAACTTAAGTATCCCATTGATTTATATAGTATAATGTTGTACTATATTGACAAAAAAAATCAAAGACAATTAAAATATATTCCATTCGTTGTTACTAAAATCATGAAGTGCATTAAACTTTAAATTACAGCTATGTTTCCCAAACTGGTGTCTGTAAAGAAACTGCAAATGAAAAGTGAATAATCAGTTAAATAATAATAATAATAATAATAATAATAATAATAATAATAATAATAATAAAATTACAATAAATCATTTTAGAACAACAACAACCATAAAACACTTACTAAAAAGCATAAAATATTATATTTGTTTACGAGAATGTTATGTGACATTTAACCAGTGTCAAAGAAACATGAACATGCAAATGTGTTAAAATGTCAGGTGGTCATCAAGTATATATATCGGATGAAAGACATTTGGCTGACAAAAAATAAATAAATAAATAATAATAAAAATAATAATTAATCACATGATTTTGTGCATTTTACTGTGTTTGAAAGACAAAACCTTTCCTGAAACAAAGACCTGTGTGAATAATCTGTAATCATCTAATCAATAAAAAAGTAACTGAATATTTTAAAATGTGTATTATCTAATCACAAGTACTAAATTTTGGGTATCCAAAAGTGTTGACAAGTCTGCGGTTGTTTTTCATGTCCGGGGGTCGAAGCAACCCCAATCCCAATAACGTGATGTTTAACTCCTAAAATGCGAATTTTACCAAGGGACCCATGTCAAAAAACGTGTATTTTATCACCCGGAACAAAACGCGATTGGGCTAGTTTTGAGAAGCAATTGGGCAGGTTTTGTTTTGAAAACTTTGCAATCCTTATCTGAACGCATGTGCTGGATATATACTACGGAGTGCCTTTACTGACAAGATGCGCATGGAATTGCATTCGGTTTTTTGCACAGCCCTAAGTTCAGCTAATTATGGCAGCTAATAATTGGTATCAATGTTATCAGCATGATGCAAGGAATCTGTCAACATTAGTCTCATTACAATATTATAATGTATGCAAAAGTTATTAGCAATTTTTATCAATTGCTATATAACTTTTTACCTCAAGGAGGTGCTGCACCCAAAGTTTTTGAGTGCCATCAGGGCATGGTGCCGAAGATGCATACCGATTTTCATAATAACAAAATCTAAACATTCTTAAAATATTGCATTTTTTGACAAAATAAAAAAATGGTCGATGGCCAAAATGACTGAAATACAAACATTTGGTATGGTTCGACTCAGCATGATGCACCCCATCTATAGATTCCAGTTTTGCAGCTTCTGACCACTAGGTGGCACTGAGCCAAAACACTGCAGGTAGTCTAGGTTTATACATGTTAAAACACACACCAAGTTTGGTCTAAATATAATATGGAGTTGTGGAGATATAGCCTCACATGCATTTTTGAATGTATAGAAATGCACATTTTGGATAAGTGGTGGAGACTCATTTGCTATGGTGACGTTTCTCACTGTCCTCTATCAATGTGCCAAATTTCACAATTTTCCCTTAATCAGTTTTATGGGCTGCTATAGACTTTGTGGTGGAAGAAAAAGAAAGAATAATAATAAGAATCTTAATGTATTCAATAGTTGCCTAAGCACCTTTGGTGCTTGGCCCCTAGTTAAAGCTGCAAGCGGCGATGAAAGGGCCCTTGCACCCAGGCTCACCACCACCACCGCGTCCTTCAGGTCGATCGCTGCATACCAATCTTGGGGACGGATGCACTTGAAAATGCATCTTTGTGTCAACATCTTGAACAGCAGCTTGTGAAATGCACGGTTCAAACCTCGTAGATCTAGGATCGGTCATAACACACTGCTTTTCTTGGGTACAATTAAGTAAATCCCTGATCTCATATCGGTAGGGGGCACCAGTTCTATCGCGTCCTTGCCATTGAGACTGCGATCTCCTGGCTAGAGAGGAGGAGGCAAGTGAACCTGTAGTGCACATTTCACAACTATCCTACTATTGAGACCCAGAGACTGAGGAAACAATTTTTTGCTTAAGTTTTGAACAAAAACAAAACAAAAAGATTCTCTACCCGGCCCTCCTCCAGGGGAAGGAGTAGTGCAGTCAGAAGGGGGCAACGTTAGAGGTACCCTGCCATGTTTGATGTAACATGCTTGACTTAGCGTGCTTGATGCCCAGACATGCGTGACAGTGATCGGGACCATCCAGAAATGCACAGGTGATAAGACATCTTTATAAAGACACGATCACCTTTATAAGCCTTTCTTCTTTCAGAAAAAATATTTATTTTGTGCTGAAGCATACAGAGGTGATTGCCACTGCTGTGCTGTAATGCCCACACTTGTTGGCTCTCTACAACACTCTTCATAGACAGCAGTAGTGATGAACTACCAATTGGCTATGAAAAGATGAATGATGTGATGCACCTGGTGCCTCTTATACTTACTCTGTGATCAGTGGCAGCTGGATGCAACAATCGCATGTGCATTGGCTCGACTAGTTTAGACACTCAAAGCAGATTTGTCTCTCTGGCGAGATCCTAATTCATCAGTTACCGACGTGACGTCGAAAGCGAGTCACTTGGTGGACGAAGTACACAAATCAAGTCATTGAGTAAAAGTACACATACTGTACGCATAATAAAATATTACTCTATTAAAAGTTAAATTACTACTTTTTAAATTTTATAACCAAAGAATATTCCAATAATAATAATAATAATAATAATAATAATAATAATAATAATAATAATAATAATAATAACAAAAACTCAAACGAACTCATTTACAAGTAACCTGGGCACTTCATTACCTGTTAGAGATGAGTGCTATTCTAAATAGCCTAAATAGTCTTGTGACTACTAGATACTGCTAAATATTTCTGTACTATAAAGCTATTTCAGTAAATACTCTCAAGCCACATCACAATCAGTGACGTGATGCTGTTTTTTTTTTTGTCTAGATCTATTTGTGAATTTACCGATAATTCAATAAAAATTACCTTTGTTATAGATTATATAAAAAACACTTTTCTATAATGCAAATGTTTCCAGAAACGAATGAATATGACTGATTATTGAAAGACGAGCTACATCTATTCACCTACAAGTAACCCAAGCGCTTCTTTACTGGTTCTAATGTAGACTGTGTCACAGGATAGAGGTCACATATTCATTTGAAATAACTTATGTTTACAGACTTTAAACTCAACATGAAATGCCATTCAGTATTTGTATTATTTGCAACAGCCATCTAAAATAATGCCTTGGCTGTTGGTCAATATTATTTCGCTCCACATATGCGTGACCCATAACGGTTTATCATGTGAAGAAATCAACCTGAAGAACAGTTATTAATGGATTCTTATAGGAAACACCTTCTAATAAATAAAGATTAGCAACATTATAAAAGTATAACACTGCTCATGAGCGCAGCACTGAAGATGTGATTCTGAAGGAGAGTTCACAGTGTACATGATGGGAGGATGGAGGTCAGAGGTCATGAGTGAGACAGACTGAGTGTGAGAGAGATACTGTATAATGCTGGAGTGTGTGTGTGCTGTGGTGATGCGTGTTGTCGTGGTTACCTTTAGTGGTAGGTAATGTAGGGATGTGAGCAGTGGGTGGTGTGGTGTTCTTTGATTGGTCAGCACTGACACCTAATTAACAATTATATAGTTTAAACTGGATCCAAAAACAGTCTATATGCATAAAGTCGACACATTGTACATCAGATTAACAAACCAAATGCAGCAATAACCAAAACAAAAACATGTTTTTATTTTAATACTTACCCTTTCTTAATATCAGTTTATTTGTTAACATGAACTAACAATTAAAACAAATACTTCTAAATATTGTATTGTTTGAAAAACTTCAAAAACAAATAGAACAAATAGAATGCTCATTGTTAGTTAAGATTAGTTAAAGCATTAACTAATATTAACCTTTAGGGCATCTTTGTTAAATTATACATTTCATTGAATTTTTGTATTCGTCAAAAGAGATGAATTTGCACCAAAACCTCATAAAGTTTGATTGAGTGCATGACCTTCAATGTCAACAATAAAAGACACGAGAAGTATGAAATATTTTTCATAATTACATAATTATTCATAAAAACTAATGTAATATATATGTATATCATATAAACTGTCCAAATCTGCAAAATATGTTTGGAAAAACACTTCACATCACTTTATTTTTGTAGAAATGGTATACACACGTTTAACTGTCTACATCTAAATTTTACAAATGCGTTTTAAACGAGATATGAAAAAGATTTCTTTTCATCATCTAATACATCCTTATCACGATCATATCCTTCACAAACTGCTGAAAGACTGTTACCTGTCTTTGGTTTGTTGTCTCCTTCAGTCTGTGAGTTTGAGGGGTCTGTGAGTGAAGGGGAAAAAGTTCAGTTTAGATGGTTTTGTATAAGATTTAACTACCAACACACTGAAACTCATTCAACAGACCAAACTTTCTTCTAACAAGTCGTACACTTTTAACTCATTTAATGATGTTTTTAAATGATGAAAGGTAGAAATATAAAACACAATCTTAATTTTCACTACAAGATAGCTTCCGCCTTTGCTACCGTTCGGACTTTCTAGCTTACTGCTCTGCGCTTTGCTTCTTATTTCTGTACTTTTCTCTGATTTTTCTAAGATTTTTATCAGCACAGTGCTCAAACAACAGATTTTTGGCACAAACAATAAAACTAAAAACATTGGGACTGGAATAATACTACAAAAAAGAAGACTTTGTCTCCCACTGCGAACAGCTTACATTCCGGAGACGGGAAAACAACTACCTACCAAACAGAAGAGAGAGAAAATGCCTCCTGTTGGATCTACTTGTTGCATGAACTGCTGCAAACTTCTACAAAGGATTGTGATTCTTGAAACAAAGTTACTTTCTGGACTTCCAGAACAGACGGAACACTTAGCAGACCATCGTCATGGACCCCCTCAGCATACAGCCGGTGAGTCCCATGAATCTTCTGAATCTCAACAGTTTATACCAAGTGTGGAGGAACAGGCCGAAACTGATCGCCACACTAATCGTTGGCACAAACAGGGAGTGAGACCCAAAGGAACACGAGACATCAGATTGTCATGAGTTTCTCGTATTGCTGCCATACCTTCCTCTACCCCAGATTCGACTATGACAAGGCTTGTGAATACTGGCATTCTACCACCCCCTATACATTTGGAAAACAGATTTGAAGCATTAATAAATGTGGGTGAGGAATCCTCAAATGTGATTAAACATGGATCTAATCAGCCAGCAGCTAACACCGCTACTAACAGGCGCTCAAGGATGAGCAGACAGCGGCATTCAGCTCAGAGTGCAGCCAAGTCCAGGACTCTGATAGTGGGTGACTCTGTTATCAGAAACATCCGTAGCAGGACTACAACAACATGCTGCCTTCCTCAAGCAACGGTCTCTGATTTGAACAAGGAACTTCAGAACATTCTGATGAAGCACAAGACTGCAAATCAAATCATCATCCATGTGGGGAAGAATGATATTGGGAAAGAGCAGTCAGAACTCCTTAAGAAGGACTTCATTGAACTCTTTGAAACACTTCAAAGACTCAAAGTTCAGTCGTTCATCAGTGGACCACTCCCAGCAAGGGGAACAAATATTTTTTCATGGTTGCTTGGGCTCAACACATGGCTACAAAGATCTTGTAATATAAAAGGAGTAAATTTCATCGACAACTTCAATCTTTTCTGGGGCCATAGACAATTGTTTAAACCAGATGGCCTCCACCCAAACAAACTCGGTGCAAGAGTGTTTAAGGACCATATCTACTTCTCCCTTCGTCATCCTTCAGCAGAGTGTGTCAATCCATTCAGCACACACACACCGGCTCCGAGTCATCATGTGGTTGACATATCCCACAAGTACACTGATAACACCTTGCAGCCAAAACAATCACTGCTCATGGACACTATCCCGGCTGAGCCCTGCCCACAGAACTCCTCACAGACTGACTGTGATGTATCAAAACAGCTACAAGATTCACCACCCAAGGAAGACTTTCTGGAAAACAGCCAGGGAAGCCAGGACAACACATCACAGCCACCGGAAACACCAGAGACACAGCCCATCTCACCAGACACATTATCCCTCTCTCCAGCATCTCCACTTCTGTGCTTCTCACAGAAAATGGAGGAATTGGTGTATGTTGGGACTAAACTCTCCCACTCATTCGCTGCTAGCCCTCAGATATCAACAAAAAAACGGCGAGCCCCCCAACCACCAAAGCCTGTGGGCCCTGTTCCTATGAGAGCTCTCAGACCGCTGCCACAACGCCAGGGTCCAAACCCTCTATCTGCTGAAGGTGAACCAAAAACAACTGATAGCAGCTCTCAGTGATATGTGTCAGGTCCCCGCTATAATAGCAGCAACATTCACAAATGCTTACTGAACAAGCGGGAACCCAGTGTGCCTGTAGCTTTCTCTATTTCAGTTTTATCACATGATAGAAAGTCTAAGGCCTTCTCAAGCCGGAGGGCAAACTCATCTAATCTGCGGCCTATTATTCATCAAACTAAGATTGATGTAAAGACACCAAGCACTGCCATCAAGATAGCACTTTTAAACATTCGCTCACTAAAAAATAAATCATTTCTAATCAATGACTTTATAACCACAAACAATCTGGATTTTATGTTTCTAAGTGAAACATGGCTAGAAGACAGCTGCAGTGCAACAATAGTAAATGAAGCAGCCCCTCCTAACTTCACTTACATGAGTGTTTGCAGGACTGTTAGGAGAGGTGGGGGTGTAGCTGCTATATTTAAAGATGTCTATCAATGCAAGCAAGTGTCATTTGGTCAGTACTTGTCTTTCGAATATCTAGGGATAGTGCTGAAAGGTGCCCCACGCATTCTGTTTATTATTATTTACAGGCCTCCAAAATACTCTCCAGCTTTTGTTGAAGAGGTCACAGAAATGTTATCAATAATTTCCTCAGAGTTTGACTGTTTTGCAATTGCAGGGGATTTTAATATTCACATAGATAATGCAGAAAATAAAACTACAAAAGAAATGATAACGGTTCTAAACACTTTTGACCTGATTCAGCATGTGCATGGACCCACACACAAAGGTGGACACACTCTGGATCTAATCATCAGTAGGGGTCTAAACATTTCATCCATTGTTACTAAGGACGTAGCACTATCTGATCACTTCTGTATTTTCTTTGATATATTGATCTCTGTTACCACTGAATCTAGATCTGTCTCTGTCAGAAGGAGATGCATAAACGAGAACACAAGTGTACTATTTATGGAGGCTATACCTTTAACACCAAGCATTTCTGCAGACTCTGTTGATATTCTCCTTGATTCCTTCAACTCAAAAGTTAAGAATGTTATTGATGATATTGCACCAATAATAGTCAGTAAGAAAACAAACAGACAGAAATCAGTTTGGAGAAGATCAACAGCAGTTCAGACTATGAAAAGACAATGCAGAAAAGCCGAGCGGATGTGGAGGAAGACGAAACTTGAAATACACTATAGCATCTATAAAGACATCCTTCATGCTTTTAATGTGAAACTAGCCACAGCTAGACAGAACTTCTTCTCAAACCTTATAAACAGTAACTTAAATAACACTCGTACTCTTTTTGCCACTGTTGAGAGACTGACAAACCCCCCAAGTCAGATTCCCAGTGATATGCTATCAGACAGCAAATGCAATGAGTTTGCTTCTTTCTTTTCTGAGAAGATCATAAATATCAGGAAGGCAATTAGCACATCCTCAAGTAATGCAGAGGTCAGACAGATTCGGCCAAAATATCAAAAAGATACTATGTCTATTTTTGAAGCAATTGATAGCAAAATTCTGGAAGACATAGTGCAGCAACTAAAATCATCAACCTGTTGTCTTGACACACTTCCCACATCTTTTTTTCAAAAGTGTGCTTGACTGCTTAAAAGCAGATCTCTTAGAAGTGGTGAATGCCTCACTTCTTTCTGGGACATTTCCAAACTCCCTAAAAACTGCAGTTGTGAAGCCCCTCCTGAAAAAGACCAGTCTTGATAACACAATTTTGAGCAATTTTAGACCAATATCTAATCTTCCTTTTATAGGCAAAATTATAGAAAAGGTAGTTTTTAATCAGCTGAACAAATACTTAAACTCAAATGGATACCTGGACAATTTTCAATCTGGTTTCCGACCACATCAAATCACAGCACAGAGACAGCACTCATTAAGATAATAAATGATATTCGCTTAAATTGTAACTCTGGCAAAGTATCAGTGCTGGTATTGCTAGATCTCAGGTGCTGCGTTTGACACTGTCGATCATAACATACTACTAGAGAGACTGGAAAACTGTGTCGGGCTTTCTGGGATGGTACTTAAATGGTTCAGGTCATACTTAGAAGGGAGAGGCTATTATGTGAGTATAGGAGAGCATAAGTCTAAGTGGACGTCCATGACATGCGGAGTCCTGCAAGGGTCAATTCTTGCACCGCTCTTGTTTAGCCTGTATATGCTCCCACTAAGTCAAATAATGAGAAAGAACCAAATTGCCTATCACAGCTATGCTGATGATACCCAGATTTACCTAGCCTTATCTCCAAATCACTACAGCCCCATTGACTCCCTCTGCCAATGCATTGATGAAATTAATAGTTGGATGTGCCAAAACTTTCTTCAAACAAGGAAAAAACTGAAGTCATTGCATTTGGAAACAAAGATGAAGTGCTCAAGGTGAATGCATACCTTGACTCTAGGGGTCAAACAACTAAAAATCAAGTCAGGAATCTTGGTGTGATTCTGGAGACAGACCTTAGTTTCAGTAGTCATGTCAAAGCAGTAACTAAATCAGCATACTATCATTTAAAAAACATTGCACGAATTAGATGTTTTGTTTCCAGTCAAGACATGGAGAAACATGTTCATGCCTTTATCACCAGCTGGGTGGACTATTGTAATGGTCTCCTCACCGGCCTTCCCAAAAAGACTATTATACAGCTGCAGCTCATCCAGAACGCTGCTGCCAGGATTCTGACTAGAACCAGAAAACCTGAGCATATCACACCAGTCCTCAGGTCCTTACACTGGCTTCCAGTTACATTTAGGATTGATTTTAAATTACTTTTACTCGTATATAAGTCACTAAATGAGCTAGGACCGAAATATATTGCAGATATGTTTACTGAATATAAACCTAACAGAGCACTCAGATCACTAGGATTGAGTCAGTTAGAAATACCAAGGGTTCACACAAAACAAGGGGAGTCCGCCTTTAGTTACTATGCCGCCCGCAGTTGGAATCAGCTTCCAGAAGAGATCAGATGTGCTAAAACACTATGCACATTTAAATCTAGACTCAAAACGCATCTTTTTAGCTGTGCATTTATTGAATGAGCACTGTGCAATGTCTGAACTGATTGCACTATATTTTCAATGTTTTATTTTATTTTATTTTTTTATGTAAAATCATTTTATAACTGTTTTTAAATGTTTTAAACATTTTAAAAGTTTTAAAATTGCTTGTTTTATTTTTGTTATTATTTTTCTTCATGATTATTTTACTTTCTTTTATGTAAAGCACTTTGAATTACCATTGTGTACGAAATGTGCTATATAAATAAACTTGCCTTGCCTTACAAAAGCACTGCGTTTGAAACATATAGTACACTTCAATTTCTTTAAGAAAATATATAAGATATATGGAAATTACAGAATAATTAATAAAAAAAAAATTAAAATAAATAATTTTAGAAAAACAATGAACATAAAATACTTACTAAAAACACAAAATATTATATTTCTTAACCAGCATCAAATCAGTTACTACGTAGCACTTTGTTTAGATATATAAGAGAAACCATGTTTACGAATTTTTAGAAATGGGATTTTGAGAATACGAAAAAAATTAAATAATAATATTACAATAATAATAATAATAATAATAATAATAATAATAATAATAATAATAACTCAAACTAACTCATTTACAAGTAATCTGGGCACTTCATTACCTGTTAGAGGTGAGTGTTATTCTAAACTCTGTTCTCAGAGGAAAAAAAAAATACAATAAAAATTGTACATGTCTGTACAATAAAGGATCAAACTTTCTAAGTGTGACTACTAGATACTGCTAAATATTTCTATATTATAAAGCTATTTCAGTAAATACACACAAGTAACATCACAATCAATGTTTTTTTTTTTTTTTTTTCTAGATCTATTTGTGAAGTTACCTATAATTCAATAAAAATGACCTTTGTTATAGATTATATAAAAAACACTTTTCTATAAT
This sequence comes from Carassius auratus, assembly GCF_003368295.1. Lineage (NCBI taxonomy): Eukaryota > Metazoa > Chordata > Actinopteri > Cypriniformes > Cyprinidae > Carassius > Carassius auratus. Next base: position 21,702,647 of record NC_039264.1, on the reverse strand, counting down.
GTGAATGTTTCCAGAATCTAATGAATATGACTGATTATTGAAAGACGAGCTACATCTATTCACCTACAAGTAACCCAAGCGCTTCTTTACTGGTTCTAATGTAGACTGTGTCACAGGATAGAGGTCACATATTCATTTGAAATAACTTATGTTTACAGACTTTAAACTCAACATGAAATGCCATTCAGTATTTGTATTATTTGCAACATTCATCAAAAATAATGCCTTGGCTGTTGGTCAATATTATTTTGACCCTTATCTGTTTATCATGTGAAGACATCAACCTGCAGAACAGTTATTATGGGATTCTTATAGGAAACACTTTCTTATAAATAAAGATTAGCAACATTATAAAAGTATAACACTGCTCATGAGCGCAGCACTGAAGATGTGATTCTGAAGGAGAGTTCACAGTGTACATGATGGGAGGATGGAGGTCAGAGGTCATGAGTGATGAGTGTGAGAGAGATACTGTATAATGCTGGAGTGTGTGTGTGCTGTGGTGATGCGTGTTGTCGTGGTTACCTTTAGTGGTAGGTAATGTAGGGATGTGAGCAGTGGGAGGTGTGGCGTTCTTTGATTGGTCAGCACTGACACCTAATTAACAATTATATAGTTTAAACTGGATCCAAAAACAGTCTATATGCATAAAGTCGACACATTGTACATCAGATTAACAAACCAAATGCAGCAATAACCAAAACAAAAACATGTTTTTATTTTAATACTTACCCTTTCTTAATATCAGTTTATTTGTTAACATGAACTAACAATTAAAACAAATACTTCTAAATATTGTATTGTTTGAAAAACTTCAAAAACAAATAGAACAAATAGAATGCTCATTGTTAGTTAAGATTAGTTAAAGCATTAACTAATATTAACCTTTAGGGCATCTTTGTTAAATTATACATTTCATTGAATTTTTGTATTCGTCAAAAGAGATGAATTTGCACCAAAACCTCATAAAGTTTGATTGAGTGCATGACCTTCAATGTCAACAATAAAAGACACGAGAAGTATGAAAATTTTTTCATAATTACATAATTATTAATAAAAACTAAAATGTAATATAAATGTATATCATATAAACTGTCCAAATCTGCAAAATATGTTTGGAAAAACACTTCACATCACTTTATTTTTGTAGAAATGGTATACACACGTTTAACTGTCTACATCTAAACTTTACAAATGCGTTTTAAACGAGATATGAAAAAGATTTCTTCTTTTCATCATCTAATACATCCTTATCACGATCATATCCTTCACAAACTGCTGAAAGACTGTTACCTGTCTTTGGTTTGTTGTCTCCTTCAGTCTGTGAGTTTGAGGGGTCTGTGAGTGAAGGGGAAAAAGTTCAGTTTAGATGGTTTAGTATAAGATTTAACTACCAACACACTGAAACTCATTCAACAGACCAAACTTTCTTCTAACAAGTCGTACACTTTTAACTCATTTAATGATGTTTTTAAATGATGAAAGGTAGAAATATAAAACACAATCTTAATTTTCACTACAACAGCACTGCGTTTGAAACATATAGTATACTACAATTTCTTTAAGAAAATATATAAGATATATGGAATTTACAGAATAATAAATAAAAAAAGAAAATTAAAATAAATAATTTTAGAAAAACAACGAACATAAAATACTTACTAAAAAGCAAAAAATATAATATTTGTTAACCAGCATCAAATCAGTTACTACGTAGCACTTGGCTGTTGGTCAATGTTATTTCGCTCCACATATGCGTGACCCATAACTGTTTATCATGTGAAGACATCAACCTGAAGAACAGTTATTATGGGATTCTTATAGGAAACACTTTCTTATAAATAAAGATTAGCAACATTATAAAAGTATAACACTGCTCATGAGCGCAGCACTGAAGATGTGATTCTGAAGGAGAGTGCACAGTGTACATGATGGGAGGATGGAGGTCAGACATCATGAGTGAGACAGACTGAGTGTGAGAGAGATACTGTATAATGCTGGAGTGTGTGTGTGCTGTGGTGATGCGTGTTGTCGTGGTTACCTTTAGTGGTAGGTAATGTAGGGGTGTGAGCAGTGGGTGGTGTGGTGTTCTTTGATTGGTCAGCACTGACACCTAATTAACAATTATATAGTTTAAACTGGATCCAAAAACAGTCTATATGCATAAAGTCGACACATTGTACATCAGATTAACAAACCAAATGCAGCAATAACCAAAACAAAAACATGTTTTTATTTTAATACTTACCCTTTCTTAATATCAATTTATTTGTTAACATGAACTAACAATTAAAACAAATACTTCTAAATATTGTATTGTTTGAAAAACTTCAAAAACAAATAGAACAAATAGAATGCTCATTGTTAGTTAAGATTAGTTAAAGCATTAACTAATATTAACCTTTAGGACATCTTTGTTAAATTATACATTTCATTGAATTTTTGTATTCGTCAAAAGAGATGAATTTGCACCAAAACCTCATAAAGTTTGATTGAGTGCATGACCTTCAATGTCAACAATAAAAGACACGAGAAGTATGAAAATTTTTTCATAATTACATAATTATTAATAAAAACTAAAATGTAATATAAATGTATATAATATAAACTGTCCAAATCTGCAAAATATGTTTGGAAAAACACTTCACATCACTTTATTTTTGTAGAAATGGTATACACACGTTTAACTGTCTACATCTAAACTTTACAAATGCGTTTTAAACGAGATATGAAAAAGATTTCTTCTTTTCATCATCTAATACATCCTTATCACGATCATATCCTTCACAAACTGCTGAAAGACTGTTACCTGTCTTTGGTTTGTTGTCTCCTTCAGTCTGTGAGTTTGAGGGGTCTGTGAGTGAAGGGGAAAAAGTTCAGTTTAGATGGTTTTGTATAAGATTTAACTACCAACACACTGAAACTCATTCAACAGACCAAACTTTCTTCTAACATGTCGTACACTTTTAACTCATTTAATGATGTTTTTACATGATGAAAGGTAGAAATATAAAACACAATCTTAATTTTCACTACAACAGCACTGCGTTTGAAACATATAGTATACTACAATTTCTTTAAGAAAATATATAAGATATATGGAATTTACAGAATAATAAATAAAAAAAGAAAATTAAAATAAATAATTTTAGAAAAACAACGAACATAAAATACTTACTAAAAAGCAAAAAATATAATATTTGTTAACCAGCATCAAATCAGTTACTACGTAGCACTTGGCTGTTGGTCAATGTTATTTCGCTCCACATATGCGTGACCCATAACTGTTTATCATGTGAAGACATCAACCTGCAGAACAGTTATTATGGGATTCTTATAGGAAACACTTTCTTATAAATAAAGATTAGCAACATTATAAAAGTATAACACTGCTCATGAGCGCAGCACTGAAGATGTGATTCTGAAGGAGAGTTCACAGTGTACATGATGGGAGGATGGAGGTCAGAGGTCATGAGTGAGACAGACTGAGTGTGAGATAGATGCTGGAGTGTGTGTGTGCTGTGGTGATGCGTGTTGTCGTGGTTACCTTTAGTGGTAGGTAATGTAGGGATGTGAGCAGTGGGAGGTGTGGCGTTCTTTGATTGGTCAGCACTGACATCTAATTAACAATTATATAGTTTAAACTGGATCCAAAAACAGTCTATATGCATAAAGTCGACACATTGTACATCAGATTAACAAACCAAATGCAGCAATAACCAAAACAAAAACATGTTTTTATTTTAATACTTACCCTTTCTTAATATCAGTTTATTTGTTAACATGAACTAACAATTAAAACAAATACTTCTAAATATTGTATTGTTTGAAAAACTTCAAAAACAAATAGAACAAATAGAATGCTCATTGTTAGTTAAGATTAGTTAAAGCATTAACTAACATTAACCTTTAGGACATCTTTGTTAAATTATACATTTCATTGAATTTTTGTATTCGTCAAAAGAGATGAATTTGCACCAAAACCTCATAAAGTTTGATTGAGTGCATGACCTTCAATGTCAACGATAAAAGACACGAGAAGTATGAAATATTTTTCATAATTACATAATTATTAATAAAAACTAATGTAATATAAATGTATATAATATAAACTGTCCAAATCTGCAAAATATGTTTGGAAAAATACTTCACATCACTTTATTTTTGTAGAAATGGTATACACACGTTTAACTGTCTACATCTAAATTTTACAAATGCGTTTTAAACGAGATATGAAAAAGATTTCTTCTTTTCATCATCTAATACATCCTTATCATGATCATATCCTTCACAAACTGCTGAAAGACTGTTACCTGTCTTTGGTTTGTTGTCTCCTTCAGTCTGTGAGTTTGGGGGGTCTGTGAGTGAAGGGGAAAAAGTTCAGTTTAGATGGTTTTGTATAAGATTTAACTACCAACACACTGAAACTCATTCAACAGACCAAACTTTCTTCTAACAAGTCGTACACTTTTAACTCATTTAATGATGTTTTTACATGATGAAAGGTAGAAATATAAAACACAATCTTAATTTTCACTACAACAGCACTGCGTTTGAAACATATAGTATACTACAATTTCTTTAAGAAAATATATAAGATATATGGAATTTACAGAATATTTAGAGAATTTATTGAAATTTGTTCTCTAAAGCTAGAAAAAACTTGTGTCAAAACAATTTTCACTCAGAAATTGCGAGCAAATTTCACAAATAATTATAAAGATAAGTAGAGTAAGTTAAGGTCCTTGCACAGTGTCCAACATTTTTGTGTGCGATTTTTTTTCTTTTCGTATTCATCATCCTAAAAATTCATCACTCACCTCTCAAAATGCTTGTTACAGATGCGAAACAGAAAATTTAACCCAATCCAAAATTTTTAACGACAGACGAATGTTTCAGTGGCAGTGAGTAAATGTGATCGACTCAACTTGAAGTCGTATTTATTTTTTAATAGGCAAAAATGAAATAGTTTTTTCTTGTAAAACCTATATAATCCTAGTTTTATTTACTGCTTGCCTTATTAAAAAATAAAAATAAAAAATGCAGTGTAGCAATGGCAATACATTCAATTATTTATCAATTATAATTTGCTTAATACAAATTGTTTAGCTAAAATAAAATAAATGAGTTCCCTGACAACTAAAAAGCTGTTTATTTAAAAAAAAAAATCAACTACTGGACACAAAAAAATCAACTTTACATTATATTCCGCATCTCTTTTCTTTGAAACTCAAGGTTGGCTCCTTGTGAAAACTGTCAGCTTTGGTCTGAAAGGGGAAGGGAGTTATTAGCAGTGGTCTGCATGTGGTGCGACCTGGCTGCCATGGAAACGCAGCTTGCACACAAACTATTTCAGTTTCTCAACCACAGCTTCCTGTAGCGCGACAAAACCCTTCCCCCTTCTCAAGGCTCTGACACTTTGCTTTCTTTTCTATTGTTCGGCTCAGTATACACTGCATTTATGTGCTTTGGGCAAATATATACAGCTATATAACTCATACACAGTACGTGTTCGGAAGGGGGAGGAGTCAAATGTACTCACATGGGTGGGGATAGATAATTATAGATTATAGACTATAGAAATTATATCTATGCAACTCTTATAAATCTTATACACGAGAGTTTTGACTACAGCTACAATACTGTAAAATGTTAGTTAACTAGACTACTAATCTAAAGCAGTGTTAAGATAAAGTACTTTATGGAAAGATTTGGTAATTTTTGATACTAAGATTGTTAAAATTGATTAATTTTATAATCCTGAAAATCTCATGATAGCTTTCTTTAATTTTTAACTCTAAATAACTTTAGTGTTAGTTTAGAGTAGCAGTACTTTGCCGGATGTGGTTTTGCTCGACTTGGTTCACAACTTGAAGCGCATGCATCTTGAGCGTAGCTGTTTTAACAGGTCCACCCTTTACATGGAACTTGACAGAATGACAAAAGTGACTTTAATTGTGCTTTTTTTTGTCGTTTACTTTCAGAAGATGTTGTTTTAATTTGACTGTCTTGTCACAGTAACCACAATGAAGTTCATTTAAAACATCAGTCTCCTGCAAGTTAATATTAAGCCTGGTTTTAAAGATCTAAACATCCAAACTGTGCTATTTTCACAAACATTGACTATTAAAACGATGCATGTTACATATTTTCAAAAGTACTTTAATCTAACATAACAGACCATTTTAACAATAATTACAGCTTTAGTTTAAACTATAAAAGTACAAACAATTCCTTTAAATCTGAAAAAGTTTCCCCCAAAAGATGTCTTCAGCATTATTTGGTTTTAATCGTTTTAGTTACAATATATTATGCCATTTCTAATCAATTTTGCAGTTTAAACCTGATTAAATTTGTTATTTTTTCATTCCAAATGGTTGAACGTATGTATCAAACACTGCAAGGTTTGACTTTGACATTATTACTTAAAATTTTAAGGCATTCATTTTACCATTGTTACAAGCTATTTTTGCTATCACTTTAGTAAAGGGACCTATTCTCACTATTTACTAATTGCATATTATAAACATATTTGCTGTTTATTAATACTTATAAAGCACATATTCTGCATGAACATATTCTACATCTCTAATCTAAGATGCACAAATTACCAAATACAGCAAAAATAATTGTTAAAATGTATTATTTTAAAGCCATGAAGTTACAGGAAAACATCATTAAAGTCCTTACTAATTCTTTCCTGACATATCAGACTTAAACTTTGTTTAAATCACTATTTTTAATTCAACAACAAGGTTGCAACACGTATCTACCATCTTTAAAAACACAAAGATTTGCAGATAGTATGAGAGCGAGTTCAGGAGCGAGTGCCACTTCTTTTTAGTCTCCTAACTAATGAAGCCAAAGCAGTTGCCCAATATGAAAATAATGCAAACTGGGACATAGGCCAACACAATGTGACACAGGCCTAGATACTGTATATACCATAGAGTTCATGCACGTACAGTATTCGTGACTTAAACGGCTCATTCTTAAGATGCAGCCATGAAATCAAGAATCAATACAATGTCAAGACTTGATATGGAATTTATTGACACCTAACAATTTCTGGAAAAAAATAAAAAATCAGCTTATTGTAAACATTGAATAATCTAATAAAACCAAGTTTGGCCAAGTAATAAAGTAATAAAGGTTAAGAAACCGGCATGTTATGAGTTCTTTTACTGCAAGACACTGAGGAGGAAATGCTAGAACAATTATTTAATTGTTGCCTTAGTGGTTTCACACACATTGTTCAGTTGATACCTTGAGGAGATCATTGTAACTGATTTCACACTTGAAATCACTTTAGGCGGTATAACCTATTTGAGTCAGGTTGTTTTGGTCAAATTAAACCATATTTTTGCTATATTTTTTAAACGTTTATCTATCAATATTCAAATTTGGGTCATCAATTACTCATTCTCATTTTATCATTATTTTTTTAAGGAGATGTTGTATGTTTATGCTACTTTCCATGAGCTGTCAAGCTCTAAAAATTTCACATTTAGTACATTCCTAGTCTTCTGAAATCAAATGAAAGATTTTTGCATGAAGTTTTAAGACTTATGTTACTTGCACAAAGATATTGTATGACTTCAGATGCCATATGAACTACTTTTATGATACATTTATTTATTTTTAAGGCTCAAAACCTTTGGTCACCATAAACTTTTACTGTAGGGAAAAGAGCAGCATGAACATTCTTCTAAATAACTTCTTCTGTGTTCTACAAATGAAAGAAAGTCGTACAGTTTTGGACTAACATGAAAGTGAGTAAATGATGACAGAATATTCCTTTTCGGATGAGCCTTTCCTTTAAATAAACATACAGCCAAATAAAGACACTGAAATAAGCCCCGTAAAGTAGATTTCATTAATATATGCATGACCACTGACTCATAAAGCCTCGACCTCACATGTACGCCCATCGTTCGATGTCTTTCTTCCTTTTCTATGTGATTTGCATGTACAGTGCAGTCACAAGGATTCTCATCCGGTCTCAAGCCACAACACTTTTAAATATAGTGAAAAGACATTTAGATGCAACACGTCGCATGTCACTTCTTCAGCGATTCTCGCAAGCACCATTTTAGCCGGCAAATTTGCGAGACACAGAAACCGGCTCAAAATGGAACAAGGAAGTGGTCAGAGGCCTGAGCAGCGAGGCGTTATGTTCAACAGTATCATGCAGTGTGACACCCAAAAGACATTTGAATGAATAATATAATTAATATAATATAATATAATATAATATAATATCATATCATATCATATCATATCATATCATATAATATAATATAATATAATATAATATAATATGCCTAATGTGCACTCAAGATATGTCTTAAGAAAAATCAAGTATGTGATCACAATTTTTTTTTTGTGTGATATTGTCATGTGATATTATTATTTTTATCATTCTTTCTTGCTTGCTGGAAATGTATTTAACTGCATCCTGGCAACAACTCTGGCACAACAGAGTTTTGTTGTCCATGGTCCCTGTTAGATATAAGACCCCCCCCCCCCCCCCCAATTTGTATATTTTTAGGTGAACAAAACGAAACAAAACAAAACACCCTTTTAATTTACAGTATATGTAAATTAACCTATTGATGACCAATTATAGGCAGTACTAGAATAATTGGTTTTATATTTTCCTTTATTATTATTTATTTATTTTTTCTATTTATATTACATGTTTTTATGCAGTAAAGAAATGTAACATAAATTTAAATGTAAATTAGTAAATTCTATATTATTGTAAATATTGAAATATATATTGTACAATTCTAAAATGTTATACTGAATTATATTATATTATATTATATTATATTATATTATATTATATTATATTATATTATTAAACATGCAGAAAATACACATTTCAGATGCTGATGCAATAGCCTGAGCCAATTTTCCCACAATACTCCATAGGACTCATCTCAAGAACATCAAAAATGGTTCTCCACAAGAAAACCTGAGAACTTTTACTTTCAAGAAAACTGAACAGCACTCTAATAAATAACAAAGAGATCCTCAACGGGATCCATCAGAATGTGTCATGTGAAAGCAGGGATGATTGATTGACAGCTCGGCCTCCGCACCGGTCAAATCTAGCAGAACCTTAAGTGAGTTTGAGGGGATACGCCCAAACCTTTGACAGTTCCTTTACCAGGTAATACAAACTACAACCCAACACACTCTCACAAGTGTCCCGCCACAGAACCTTTCAAAATATCACATTCTGTATTTTGCAAAGAGCTCTTTTGCAACATTTTGTGAGCTCTGGCCTTACTCGGACACTGTAGAAAGCAACAACTTCTCACTTTGGCTGCCTAAAGAAAATTCCCCTCCTTCTTGGTGAACATCGGTGGAGATTCTCAGTAAAATAATACTATTTCTAACAAACAATACTTAAAATAAATTGAGGACTCATGCACCAAAATAAGTTGGCCCTGCATGTACACATTAAGATTTAATTATCATCGACATCCCTGCCAAGAACACTCATTAACTTAATCATTTTATGTTAGTATTTTAGTGTTATGACTAATTATGATAAATAAGCTTCCATAAACTCTATTTACTATTGAGAGATATATAACACACAACACAAAAACTGGATCAAAATTTGAATGAATCTACACCATAACAATGACCTTCTATAAGTTATGCGAACAATTAATTCACAAAATGCCACATAATCCAAAACACAGTAGGAAATACATAAATAAATGAAAAGATATATGCATATACCATTGCAAATTTGCTTGTTAAAATATATATTTAAATTTTTTAAAAAAAACTTGTAAAAAATAACATGTTGTACTTACATAAGACCAAGCATAGGACCAAAACCAAGGGTCCTAGCGTAAAAAATCTCGCCATATCCAAGAGTTCAAAAGCCGTTTCTAAGACACCATATGTCCTATTTGAAACAGACACAGATCTGGGTTAACCATCAGAAAGCGTACTGGCCTTTTGGTCGCTCTTGCTCTGTTTTCATGTAATCTTACGTGTTCTCGTGCGTCTAATCGGTCGGTTCAGTTGCCGGAGAGTTTTCACCTTCAAAAAAAATCCTTAAGCTGTTTTTAGGGGTCTAGAGACAGCAGAGCAGTGTCAGAGACACTCTCCTCTTCAGCTTTGCGTTAAGGCCCTTTCTTAACAGGAAGTTGCATTTTCATCTACGCCACACATCTTTTGCCTTCTACTGTGTCGTCCTTCAAATGGGAAATGAGAGAAAATGATCTCACTTGTGCTTTTTTTTAACCAACAACCAGCATCTATATTGGGAGCAGCACATTCAGAAGATGCACATTTAAAACTAAAATCTCCTCTACTTGAATGTGTCAACATTTCAAATCAAATGTCAAAGACACAGATAATGTTACGATACTTTTACAAGGCACTGTATAATATATAAAAATATTTTTTTCTTTTACATTTTGTGTTTTTTTGCAACCTTATCTTAAACTGTTTTAAAGGTATTTCATTGCACATTAATGTACACTCCATAAACCAAAATGGCAAAGCAAAAACAGAACTGTCACAAATTAAATAAGTACATTGTTCAGCCTTACCCTTAACTCAATACTTAGCTGAAGGACCTTTACAGTCATTTTTGCGTATGATGCGACAAACTTTGCACATCAGCATTTGGCAATTATCTGCCATTCTTAGCCTCACCTGTTCACCTCTCATGCTCTGTCAGCTTGGATGGGGTCGGACACACATTTTCAGGTTTCTCCATAAATATTTGATTTGGTTCAAGCTCTTGCTGTGGCTGGATCACTCAAAGACATACACAGAGTTGTCTATAAGCGACTCTTACTGTTGTGTTTAGGGTCATTGTCCTGTTGGAAGGTGAACCTTCTGACCAGTCTGAGGTTCTGAATGCTCTAAACTGGGTTTTCATTAGGACTATCTCTATATTTTGGTGCAATGAGCTTTTCTTCTTCTCTGATGAGTCCCTCAGTCCCTGCTGCTGAAAACCAGCCCCACATCACAAGGCTGCTTCCAGCACACTTTTCTTTTGGGATGGTACTTCAGTTAAAGTAATTTAAAGACGTTAACAAGCTTGTAACATAACAAACCGTGAACCTTTTTTTGGTGATAATTTTGCATGGCACTGAATATAGCAGAGTTTCATGAGCCAATTAGTGCCCGTGTTTTGTGTATAAAAGGGGGAAGTGTTTGGTTGCTTGGGATTGTAATCGAGGCCAGCGAGTAGATGCTGTGAAAGTAAACATTTGACGCTAGTGAGGATGCTAGTGGCTGCAGTCATTTAGCCTCTTTGTTAGTGCATCCACCTCCCTCACCGGAGACCCGGGTTTGAGGCCCACTTGGAGTGAGTAGGAGGTATTATTTTGAGGACCCGGGATAGAGGGGTTACATTGGTGCCGTGACCCAGATGGGAGTGAGGTTTAGTGGGATGTGTGTAACGGAGGCCAGCAAGTAGATGCTGTGCAGGTAAACCTCACTAACCTTCTCTGAAGAGATGCACTAGTGGCTGCAGTCATTTAGCCTCCTTGTTAGTGTGTCTGCCTCCCATGTCGGAGGCCGGGTTCGAGGCCCACTCGAAGCGAGCATAAGGTCAGGCGATGAGGACCCGGGAGAGAGGGGTTACAGGATGCATCATCCTTTGTGACGTAGCGCTTTGAATGAGTGCTAGCAGCTGTGTTATCCTCCTGTCTGTTGTGTGCAGGCTGTTGGCCAGTTTTCAGGTTGTTCTCTGTTTTAAAAATGCATTTCTGCCTGTTAAATAGAGAGGCTTATTACCTTGTTTGTTATTAGATATGGGCCTGCAAGTAGCTGTAATCTGCATGGTGACCAAACTAATCTATAATATGTGAATGTCTCATGAGAAGTGACATTTCTGGATTTAAACATGGGTCAAGTACACACAAAAGGGTTTCATTAAGATACTGATTTTTCATCCTCAATTTACATGAATGACTCAATGGTGATGTCAAACTCGAACATTTTCTTCTCTCACATGGCTCACAAAACTAAACTTTAAATTTGTCGCTTCTTGACTATTTCTCACTTTCCAAGCTAGTCTGCATGTAGGCAGTGCTGCAAGAGACCACTTCCTTGCTTGTTCTTTTTTCTCTCCTCTCTTTTTTTGGTTTCCCGCCTGTTTGAGGAAGTAGCACAGAGAGAGAGGCGTGCAAAGATGAAAACTCAAAGTGACAACCTACTAAACATATGGACACAGATAACACAGTAAGATAGTAATTGAACTTTAAATACTGATCATTAGTGAAGATAATTCAAAGAGACTGATTACTCAGGATGGGAATTCTTATAAATTCCTGTGTATCAGCGAATCAGAAGTCAGTGCAAATATAAATTCCTCTTTTCTTTACTTCTCTTTAGCACTTTGAGAGAAACTGTAAGTAAAATTAGTCATTTCTTCCATTTTTTTTTTGTCAGTCGCATCACTGTGCTGAAGATGCTTGCCAGAGTTTATAAAACCAGCTTCCTGTGAAACTTGTGGCAATGATACCAAGTATTAGTGAGAATGTTCTCAGACTATATATATCTGCTTTGATGAGATTCAGTTTTTTTAATTGTTTTATCACATTAGTTGCATGGTTAAAATGGTATTAAAGTGTATAACAACATATAAAATCTCAAACATTACAATACAATAAAGTAGTAGGTGGTGGGTAGTTAGCTCATGGGGATATCAACGACTTTTGGAAGTCTGTTCTCAAACTCAAACGTGCATTTGCAATTTTGCACAAGTAAATTCACAATCATACACATAAACTCCACCCACGTTTGTACAAATTTCTATAGCCAATGAGTAGTTCCAGAACCACAGTTTGAAGACTTAAAAAAGTACCTTTTGACCCACTACAAGAGTACTTGCTAAAAATCTATGTAAAAGTGGTACATTACAGCAACATATTCAAGCAACCAACACTTTCATTTGATCTTTGACTGATTGTGTATTCAACAATAAACCAAATGACAATTTGGAAGACAATGTGTGAAATGTCCCTGTATAGTCGATTAGCAGGCTGATTTTGGATGGGTTTTGACCATTTCGTTAGCTGGTCAGACTGGGAGACCAGCTGAGCAACAAGACAAAATCAGCTTGGCCATGTTAGGAGACCAGCTTGATAAACTCAGTCAGATAAGCTAAAACCAGCTACTTCCAGCTTAGACCAGCCAACCTGGACTGCGTTTCTCAAAAGCAACTACAGTATGCTCACAAGTTCCGTCATTACCGACAGAGTTCAGTGGAACGAACTATCATAGCTAGCCAACAATGCTTTTGGGAAACTCGCCCCTGCTTACGCTGGTTTTAGCTTATTTTTTTTCCCCTGCAGGAATACAGCAACATTCGTGCCATTTGATTTGACTAATTGTGTATTTAACAATAAACCAAAAGTATAAATGTTTGAATAGGCAAAACTCACTAGCGTTTTCGAGATTTAGGTCACCAAATGTTAAAGCCTGATGAAACAAATACTATTGATAATTATATGGATAAAAATATAACACTGAACACAAGAAATTATTTTTTAAATACAAATTTTGTTATTTGGATGATATATAGGCTAAGCTAGCAGGCTAATCAGCTAGCAGTATGATAAGCTAGTTCAATAAACATAATGGAAAAAGTAAGCTACAGAATCCAAATGTATAAAGAATGAGTCAATAATTTCAGTTATGTACTATAGAGTGGGGGAATTATGACGTCACTTTGTAGGCAGATTGGCTCTTAGCATGACACTGGTTCACTGGATAAAGCCAATAGGATTTTTCCATAGGCTTTTGGATCACACAAAAATAAGCTCGGTATAGTTCATGAAATTTACACGTTTTGTCCATCAAGATAATCTTCACAAAATAATATCACTTTGATGAAATGTGAAGTCTAAATAAAAGTGCCAGAACTAAATTTAGGCTATAAACCAACTACAGCACCACGGTCCATTGCCGTCAACATCTTTTCAAACTTATTTTTAATGTGTTTAGTGAAAAGGATTTACTCTGTATATGAATTTGAATCCCTGCTACATGAACCTTTTCATATAAACTTTAATTTAAATAAAATAAACTATAACTAAAGGGCATATGAAAGCACGTATTTCTTTACATTTCGAAATAAGGCGCGTTAAAGAAAAATAGTTGATTAATATGAATATTTTAATTAAAAACATGTCTCGTCATACTATTAAAAACATTCTAGTGCATTTAATCTATTAAACAACAGCAGAGTGAGCAAATTTTTGGATATGGTAAGATTAAACTTATTTTAGTGAATAAAGTACCAAATTTCAGCTTTGTTAGGGTGGGTACACAAAATTTTATTTTGTCCTTTCTTCCAGGAAATCCTTATATGCTTTCTAACAGCTTCATGTGGCCGTAAACATTTAAATTTAATGTGGCTTTAAGCACTATGCATAGTTACAATTTGACTGTGACTAAGCCATTAAATGTGTATTACAATTGACAATTTAGAGGACATTGTGGTCATTACAACATTTCTTGAGATTTTAAATAAGGCACTGAATAAAGTACCTATTAAAAGTTTAGCCTTAGCAAGCACCAATAAGTACCTTGTTGACAGAAATAATCTTAATATTCAGTTTATAAATAAATGAGAAAAACTCTGCAGTTCTAGACTCGCACAAATTATGCTAAGCTAAGTACCATTTGATCAATATGCAGATTTGATGAGTGTATTTGGTCTGAAAGCTGTTATCGTGTGTGGAAAGAAAATAATTACACATGTAACGATTAATCCTGCTGGTTACATTCCCTGTATTTCTCAGAACTTTCGACCTACTCCAGTACATTTGGAGGGACTGCTACAGGAGAAAACCAGACCTCTGACCTGAAAGATATCTTTGTTGCACTTGCAACAATATTTCTCATGTTTTGTGGCTGTCTGGCACTGGTCCACACATTGGTGTACCACCTGCTTCCATAAATATCTCAGGGGCATAGCCCTGTGTGCTAGCGATGGCTGCATTCCAATTCTTGGCTATATGAAATAAAAGATTAAAGATAACAAGCTTAAATCATAGTATGAAAATAGTATGTTTTCAGATACTTAACTTCATGTTAATTGCAATTCAATGAAAATATTAAAGTTAAAAGTATTTATATATATATATATATATATATATATATATATATATATATATATATATATATATATATATATATATACTGTTAAGATTTGAAGTAGACAACATGGAATACAATTAAGCACTTTTTAAAACAAAGGCAACTGTGCCTGGACCAATTTACTTGCTGTGGACTTTTATTCATTCTTGTTTTTGGAGTTTATATTGCCCACAAACCATTGTGGTAAGGAAAACAGGTTTGTATCATTAGTAGAAAACTGTGAAAGCATGTCCGCAACGCATTTGACACAGACGATTTCTGTGAAACAAGATATAAAAAAAAAAAAGGAAGAAAGAAAATAGGGCAGCACGTGATTCTGTCTAATGGTGATTGTACTGTGAAAAGTGGCTGCTACATATCAAAATGGAGGTCGTTGGAGGAGAGAGGCTGACAATTAAGAGAAATTGGTGATGCCAGCAAAGAAGGATAATAGAAATATTTTATTAAATTTTGAACAAGATGATTAATAATAAACAGTATTTATTAATATAAAGATTTTAGGTAGATGCTACACCTAATATGCCTACTGCCCTATTATACAAGGCCAAAAACAGTACAAGAATGAGTACTTGTAATATGTCCAAATTCATAGTATTCATCAAACAGTACAAGAAAAGAAAAAAATGTCATTCATACAATATACTGTAGAATGTCATATTACATTTTTTGACAGATGTTTTTTTTTTGCATTGCTGTTTTACTTTTTGGTGTTCAGGTTGCGGGGGCGCCCCAGCATGTTTAACACCCCATGATGACCTCAATTCTCCACATGACCTCATAATGACACCAGCTGCATTGTTAGGAACTGCCAGATGTCTTTGTTAGGTAAGAAATGAAGCTCATATGAATTAAAATTGAATTAAATCAATCAGTCAGTCGTTCAGTCTGAGCTGTGGGAACCAATAGCTGTGCATTTATCTGAACATTTTCACTTTGCACAGTGAAAATCCAAAGATTTCACCATGAAGAAGCAGAGCAAAGAGGAAGAGTGCACAGTTTGCTTAATTTTGTGGTTTCTCAGACCTGCCCCTCCCGCTCATACTACATCTGCACCACGTTTAGGCCACACCTCTTCATTTTTACATATTTAAGTGCTTGGTGGTTTAAAAATAGAGATTTCATCAGCCGCTGACACACCAGCCATCTTCGGTTCTTTGTGCTTTCTTCAAATAGATTAACAAGAACAACCAAGCTTGCACGGTGTAGTTTCATCAGCTGATCGTGACATACAGCACAAGAGAGAAATGGTTATATAGAATATTTTTAACATCACTTACAGTCATGGCCAAAATTACCTTTGGTAAATATGATCAAATAAGGCTGTGGAAATTAATCTAAATTGTTAATCCTTTTGATCTTTTATTAAAATAATAATACAAAAATAATAATAAAAAGCATATTTTTCATTGGAAAATAAGAATTTAAAATGGGGGGAACTATCGTTATGAAATAAATGTTTTATAATTGTGTCCAACGTGTAAATTCTCAAATACACGTTGGACACAATTATTAGCACCTCTAGAAATCCTTATGAGTAAAATATCTTTGAAGTATGTTCCCATTCATATTTACAATTTTGAGCACTCCAGGGGGATTATGAACACGAAATTATCCAACCATGGCTCCCTGTTTCACAGAAAAATAAATAGGAGGGATAACAAAGCCTGAATTCCCTTAATCATCCATCACAATGAGAAAAAACCAAATAATATATTTCTGATGCATAGCAATAGATGATTGAGCTTCACAAATTAGTGAAGTGGCTTTAAGAAAAGAGTTAGAGCAGTGAAAATCCCCATTTACACCATCAGGGCAATAATTAAGCGGTTGCAATCAACATAAAATGTTACGAAACTGCCTGGAAGAGGACGTGTGTCTATATCGCCCTCAGGCACAGTGAAAAGGAGAGTTTGAGTGGCCAAAGACTCTTCAAGGATCACAGCTGGAGAATTGCAGAATACAGTTGAGTCTCGGGGTCAGAAAACCTTAAAAATATTTGTCAAATAGCACCTACATCACCACATGTTGTTTGGGAGGGTTACAAGAAATATTCTCCTAGCTCATCCAAATACAAATAAAGCATATTCAGTTATCAGACATGACAGGAACTTCAAACGGGACTGGCTTCTATGGTCAGATGAAACTAAAAATACAACAGTATATTTCATTGTACACATGGGGTAGTTTTTATCCCTGTGTTCACCAAACCCCTCTTGAGTGTTTGCTGCTAAAAAGCTCATCTTTTAATGTTGTGAGCCGATATTTCTGCCATTCCAGTCCTCTGACTTGAACCCTACATTAGTGTCAACCATGTATTAGTGAAAATGAGTGTAGTGAACTGAAGAAAAGAAGCTGGGAATGAAGGAATGGTCTCTGATCTCTTATCAGGCATCATAGGAGAAAACTGGAAAATGGAGATTTCAAAAAGCATTGAATAAAAAGGTGCCGCTAATTGTGGCCAATGTGTATTAGAGAAAAACATTTATTTTATAATTATATTTCCCCCCATTTTAAATTCTTATTTTCCAATGAAATGTTAGATTTTATTTTTTAAATTAAAGTTCAGAAGGATTAACTATGCAGATACATGTTTACTGCCTTCTTTGTTTCATATTTACCAAGGGTGCCGATAATTTTGCCCATGACTGTATATTTAATGTCCCATAATACTGTGTGCTATGTGATAGCCAATTTATGGTCGATTAGTAAAACATGCTAGTTTTGGGACATACAGTAATACCACAGGTGGGTCCAAAATCAGGTTGAGTGGTGGGTTTTTGATGCATTTTGATGCAAATGTTTCAGATCAGAAATTCTTTAGACCAGAACAATGAACTCAAGCTTTCTTGATCTGATACTGCGCAGCTGTACGTAGATAAGCAGATGGGTGCTTAAGATTGTGTGATGATTACTTTGATAGACTTTGTGGTAATGTGGCAAGTTCTGCCTAACCTCTCTCAATGAGTCCGAAAGTTATAAGATAAGGTTACATGATTCACTTACCCTCCCGTCCACCACTCTTCTGAGGCATGTCAGTAATTAAAGTGCACCAGATGGGAGACAGGAAATTTCTCAAGCATAGGATATGTACCCCTACGAGAGAGAGAGAGAGGCAGATGTCTACAGCTGGTGCCTTATTGTACCCAAAAAGGACAATCTGAGGGGCCTGAACCATAATTTTTGATACAGTATACAGAATCAAGATGCTCAGACTCAGTATCCTAAATTCAATTCGTGGATTGGTTTGTGATGACATATCCAAAGCCTTCTAAACACTGTATGATTTTAACAATCCTATAAGATCATTGCAGATCACACTGTGTGACGTGGATGTAATTAACTTGGGTACGACATGCATGTAGACTGTACGATGTAGACACATTGTGACTTATAGTCTAGGACGCATGTTTCTATAGAAAAATAAAGAGTCATCAGCATGTGCTAATGGTAAACAAAAAGAGAACGATAAATCACACTTTGGCAGTTTTTATGTGTGCTGAAATAAAGTGGAAGTGGCAAAAGAGGAAAGAATAAGAGCTTGAGGTAAGTTTTAGCGCCATGTTGCATTGATTTCATGTCGCATTTGTATTGGCTGGTCAGTAAATGTGGGTCGTAGCAGCAAACACACTGTGCGATGATCATGCTACATTTCTGACACAGTCAAAACTATCGTAGGCTATCTTTGGTCACAAGACTATAACAACGGCTGTTTTTTTTTTTTTTTTAACCTTTCTCACTGTATGACATAGGACCACCAATTATGAGCCATGATCACAGGAATTGCCATGATTGTTTCATGATGCCAATCTTTTATCTGGGACAACCAAAAATCATGCAGTGCTTTTAAGGGATTCCAACTTTAACACTGACGTTCTGCCAGAACATTGAAAGTTTCTCAGGTTTCCGTTCGGGGGAGAAGCTTACCAATATCGAGTTCTTCCTTTCAGCCTAGCCTTGTCCCCGCACATTTACAAGTGCATGAATGCTGCTCTGGCACCTCTGTGACTCCAGGGCATCTGTGTACTGAATTACATAGTCATAGTCAACATAGTCAAATCAGAGAGCCACGTTTTTCAGGGGTAATGCAGGATTCGGCCATGATACAGGCACATTTGTCTCCTGCACATGTGATTTCAATTATGAACCCTGTAAAAGACTTCAAGCCAGGCCATGAGCTTTCTGTTTTAACATTTCAGAGACTTTTAGGTCTTATGCTTTTCAGTTCTGGCTCAAGTGAAGAGGTTTTCATCCTCTGAATCATGCCTCCCAGATTATAAGATTCATGTGCAGAGAGCTTTGTACTCCATGCCTTTGAAAAAAGCCAAGGATCCTCAACAGAGGTCTGGCATTAGAAGAGCCCTCATCTTTCATGGTAAATACATTTCTTTAAGATGAAGGTTTTTTTTAGCCCCTCAACATGTCATCCCACGGCTAAGGGAATACCACATGTTGGTCAGGACAGACAACACTTATTTTCCTATTTCATTATTTTTCTATAAAGGGTCACCAGCATTGAGTTCTCCTTCTCTTAGTGGCTCCATTCCGGTTGGCCTAGGTTTGGTTTCCGGACATAACTTCTTTCATAAATGGCATCTCTAGGGAAATCCCAATTTGGAGAGATCTTCTCTGTCAAGTGCAGGGGACAAGATTTCATCTCTGTCCAGAGATCTGGAAGTTTTAACTCTGGCCCCTGAGGAATACCAGTACATAGTATCTGGTCTTTCGGCCAAGGTTATTAAGACAATCCTCAGTGCTAGAGCTACTTCTATGAGGATGTTGTATGCCCTGAAATTGCAACTTTTTGATGACATGGTGTAGAGAGCAATAGGGGAATCCAGTTATGTGCCTGGTTGGTCAAGTGTTAGAGTTCCTTCAAGGATGTCTCAGGGTAGGATTGGTTTTGACTACCTTGAACATATTCTTGCCACTATTTCCACTAGGGTGACCACCTGTCCCCCGTAGCGCATGCACGCACAGCGTTTGAAGCTCAATTCATGCGTCCCACAAATTGAGACTGTGTCACGCATAATCAATGCTTGCTCAAAAAAAGTTGGTCGCTCATCTATATCTGGAGTCACCAACCCGTCGATTGCGATCGACAAGTCGATCTTGGAAGCATTTTAAGTCGATCGCGAAGATTTTTCAAAATCTGAGAAAAAAAAGGTGCGAGCCTCAGCTGACTGCGCGCGCACCTCCCGAAACAGACAAGACATTTATACTTGATGCAACTGTTTTAGACTGAAAACCAGACCATACAACTGATTTAGATGCGGGTGCCGGTGTGATGAGATGTACTAATATCCGTCTGCTCGGGCATGATTGTTTTAGGCCTGTAATTGATTGATTATTGAGGGATGGCACGGTTCCCTGAAAAAAAACAAACAAACCATTTTTGTTGATGCATGTGCATTCTGGCTTCCAAACATTACAAAAACATGAGAAAAAAAAAAAAAAAACCCAGGACAAATCATTCACTCTTGTTCAACGCGAATGCTTTATATGAGCAGTAATTTATTCTTAAAGCGAATAAATTGTAATGAAAAGTAAATACAATTAAATAGCTAAAGTAAATCGTAAGTGGAAGTGTATTTGTCGATTCTGTCATAAGCATACAGTACATCAGCAATTACACATGTTTAGGGGAATAGGGCATTATTAATATACCATGTAAGGTGTTATGTGCTAGAAATGGGTAAACCACTATCAGTGAGTCTGCCCATGGGGTGGGGGCACCACCGCGCAAGGCAGTGTCCCACATTGTCCCTCAGAAACATAACCCTTGTCCCCCCTTGGGCTTATTAGCAGGTGGTCACCCTTATTTCCACTACCCATATTCCTTTGAATGGAGCTTTGGTTGAGATACTCCCCTTGGTGTCCCGGCAGGCACGTGCAGGGGGGGGGAGGGGGGGGGGGGCGTTGTTTGCTTGAGCACCTGCCCCTTCGCCCTTTGGTGCCCAAAGTGCCCTTTTGTCAAAGCAAAATTTCCTCTATTTTTTTTGTCATAACGTCTCCTTTTGTGAATACCTGCTCATGCCCAATCTAAATATTAGTAAAATTTTGAATAATAATTTAGCCGTCAATAAGATGACCAACATGATGACCTTTGACCTGACGACGACGACCTCCTCATCCAAACGGGACGATTCATCACGCCGCACGCTCATTTTTTAATTGTCAGAGGATATTTTCAACACCGCGGAAGCTGGTAAGTGGTGTTTCATTCTCAGCGAAGTGATTTTGATATTTATTTACTTATTATTTTACAAGAACGACGTGATGTGAGAACATGCAGATATGTTGTTTTTTATTGCGGTGTGTAGCCTGTAGTGTAGAAGTAATGTTAGTGTGCTGTTTGAGGGAGAAACGTTTCACAGGCATCGAGGGCAGAGGCGTCATGCCCATTCAAAGATTTCTGAGCCAAGTTGATTTTAAATGCAGCTTCCAAACGACCCAAAAAAAAAAAAAAAACAGCAGAATAATATTTTTTATATATTTGATATAATCACACTGTTGTGATTAGATTGTTCAGTGCACCGCATCAGCTGCTAAATTCAAATCTGTGTTCGCTGGCTGGCGCTGAGCCAGAGACGTTCGTACAACGCTTCATGATAACCAATCAACGGTTCTGTTGCGCGAATACAATGGCCAATCGGAGATGTGCAGAAGAGTCATCATGAAACGCGCTGTTTTTGTTCACTTGCTCGCTGACTGAATTATTTAGCGAATTCTTTCTTCAGAGAGAGAGAGAAAACAAACAAACAAACAAAAAAAATCCTGATGTGCATAATGTAATGTAAAGTGCTTCAGTGATTTTAATGGTAGTTTTTGAGAGTGCCTGAACTCTGGCTAAACTGAATGAAAATGTTATTTGATAATGTAAATGTTCTTTACTCTCTGTAAAATGAAAGTGTTAAAATAAGTAACTTACAATATTGTTATTAAAATTTACTTTAAATACAAATTCAGTCGTATTAAAAATATTTTATGGCATGATATGGCACTTAAGTACAAAGTCGGTGTTTTATGTGTAGTTAATAGATTACACTACCTTTCCATTTATTGATCAAATAACAATCTATAAAGGTGCAAAACGCGTTTACTTACACATTTGAGAATTGAGATATTTCCTGATATATTAAGCATGTTTGGAATTGTTTTGAATAAAAAGGAAAAATAAATAAAACATAAGCCTATATCAGTTATACAGTGCTTTCATTGCATGACTCAGTTGTTTGTTGTTTTGTATCAATATTTAAGGTGGACTTATTGATTAGGTGCAAGAATAGTAGTAATGGTTAAAATAATAGATTGATGATGAAATAGTAGATTGTGCCTTGTTCCTAGATGGACAGAGAGTGGAAAGTAATAGATCAGATGAGGAGATGGAGATAGAGGAAGAAAAAGAGGCAAATGTAGACGCACAAGTGACAGAAAGAGCAGGTAAGCAAGCCAGGAGACAGAGGCTGGTGAGAAAGAGGAAAATGTAGAGTGTTTTCTGTAGTTTTTACTATAACAGCTCTTCTTAATTATTCTGTAGAACAGAGAAGAAAAAGCCATCAGGTTGGGACAATTTAAAACATTTCAGTTTCTAACCCCAGAGCTATTATTAGGTGGAATTTTTTATTTTCCTTTTTTACTTTTAAACTTAAAATTGTCTCTTCTAATCTTTTTCTTTTTCAAAACTGTATCACAGCATTAGCTGCCGTATCAATACATAATCATCCATATCGATACGCAAATCGGCAAGGAATGCGCTATTTAAAGCCTTGTTCCATGTGCCCCTTTTATAACTTTGAGCACCTGCCCCTCCAAAGGTCTCTGCACGGCCCTGTGTCCCGGTTCTTGTGGTCCCATTGAGGTATGTCTGGCAGTCATGAGTTCCCTCCTTCAACCTATCATTGGTCCTAGGAGCCTTAATTAAAGCTCCTTTTGAGACTTTGTAGAGACTTTCAGTCTCAGAGAAAATGCTCTCTCAAAGTGACCCTGTTTCTAGCGTTTACACGAGTCAAGAGAGTAGGAGACCTCCAGGCCCTTTTAGTAGCTGCCTCCTGCTTGAACATTGATTTGAAATTGTGTTTGTCCTGTGTGGTGGGTATGATAAAAATGTAATTGTGCTAAAGGTTTTATCTTAAGAGGAAATTACTCAAAGCGAGACTTATGTTGAGACCATGTGCTTCAGAGAGAGTTTCACATCTTCATCAGAGGTAAAGAAAAAAAAAAAAGATACAGGTGACGTAAATATTTATTTTCAGCCATGTTTACATGTAGGGAATAACAATAAACTATCTAAATATCCAGTGTTGCTTATATTAGATGTTGCACGTATTAAAACTTGCAAAATCATTGTTGCACTTCCAATCAGTACAGTTTCTCGTAAACTAGCTTCTTTATGCCAAAACTGATCAAACACATTTGAGAGAGTGAGCAACGGGTGTTTTCAGTATTCAGTTGACATGTTTGCAAGGAAACACATAAAATGCTTAATAGCTTTTATAAATACATGACAATGATACCAATTATAAACAAAACTTCTTGGCCCCACAGTATTGTGGTCTAGAACTGCCACTGCGGTCGGGTTATTATCCAGTAGATGCTATACATTTTTCAGACAAATAAATTGCACAGTGATTCAGACTTTAAATGGCTTACCATTCTGCAAAGCATCCCTTGTTTTATGCATGAATGTCAAACAGTTTTGAAGGGTTAATCTAGATTTATAATTCATAATTTATGTATTAAATGTTATCTGGCATGTCTGATAATTTTACACAGGCATGTTAATCAGAGGTGACTTCTCCCTCTTCCCCATCAAACTGATCCACACAATGCTAAATGAATGATCTCAGCTAAACAAATGCTTCTGTGATTCACTTTTTAAGACTTTCTGCCACCCACTGGCAGTTTAAGTTTCATATATACTGTAGCTTAAAACTGAATCATCTGGTTTCACAGACAAGGCTTAAACCTAGTCCCAGACTAAGATATAAATCTGAGCTTTTCCAACTGAATAAAAGTGCACTGACTAATCCTAAGAAATATCAGTACCTTTGTTTTGTCTCGAGGCACATTCATATAAATTAATTACATATCCTAATTGAACTATGACCTAATGTTTGTTCAGTCTAAGCCCTGTCTTTGAAACCAGACATATATTTACATTTTTTATATAAAATATAAAATATTTTGATTTATAAAATGATTTATGCCTTTTGTTGGCGGATTCCTGGACAGAGAATTCTAATAGAATTCTGCTTTCTGTGTCATGGTTTTAAGTAGTCATAGACCTAGTCTAGTCAAGAGTTTAATGAGCTCATTCCTGGAAGAAGACTACAGCTATTTCAGGACTTCTTTTTGTCTTCTTCTTTAAAACACAACATAAGGGTACAACATAATGATAGGATTAATTTAATCCTCACTTTAGTCCTGAAGTAGCTTGAGTCTTCCTCCAGGAAATGGTTATGGTACCCAAGGGATGCTGGCTCTCAGTTATACCTGTCAGTAATTTATCCAATTAGTCTTTATTTACAGATTGCTCACCAGTTTTATGCCTCTCTTTGGACACACACACACACAGTGTGTATATATATATATATATATTTAGTATATATATATATATATATATACACTAAATTATTTACCATTACTAATTTGAAAACATCATTTTAGAACTATAGTGACGAAGTAATGTTGAGTTCCTTCATTAAAAGAGTAGGTTATTATGAGAGAAGGACTGACTGTGTGATTTCCTGGATCAGATACAGCATTCATTCTTCAGCTCAATCTCATATTCAGCATAAAACATTAGTTTTAACCACATTAGGATAGTTTGAAGAGCAAGCATAACGATAAAGAGAGAAGTTTGAAAAGGCCAATCCACCTTCAGCTTTAGATTGACAAAAGTGTTTTTAGTTATTCTATGGGCTTTATAGTTTTACAAAAAAGGAATAATGAGTCCGTTGCTTAAAAATATTAGGCAAAGAATAAATGTTAAAAATAAACCCTTCATAACAGAGGAGGGATTTCAAAAACTGAATACTATTTTTGCACTTTGGCCACTAGAGGGGGAAAGTTGGCTTTGAAAAATGATTGAAAAT